>NC_067113.1:3937139-4285253 GCF_021347895.1 Acanthochromis polyacanthus | reverse complement strand
CATATTACATTGCAGTGCTGTGTTTAGGATTGCAACCACAAGAATAAGATTGTTTTAATTTGTTCCCAATTAGCTTGTCTATAGCAACAGCAGCTACTCTTCCGATTGTCATGGCATTATTGTTCTTGATGCATGGTTCTCTATCCAAGTGAGTGTATGTGTAATTGAAGAGTTCATTTGCAAAAACAGATAACTCCGTTTTGATAAATTTTCAGAAAACTTTTTATTTTGTTGTTTACTTGAGATAATATCAACCAAACTGAAGTTGAGTGGATTTGACTCAGTAGAAAAATACATGACAAAATAGAGAAAAAATAAATTATTAGTGTTATTATTATTATTATTATTATCATTATCTCAACTAAACAATAAAAAAATGAGTTTTCTGAAAATTTATGAAACGAAGTTATCTGTTTTTGCAAATGAATTCTTCAATTCTACATGCCTACCTCCGGTTGTTAGAAACCTGTGCACTCTAAAAAATTGTGTCTCAATTTAATTCAATTAAGATAACAATTTGCACTTTTTTTAAAGAAATGCCAGCTAAAACCATTCAGTAAATCCAACAAGACTATTAATATTAGAAATTCAGTTACTTATGGACAACCAACAGGATTTACAGTGGGTCCGGAAAGTACTCAGACCCATAGGCGTCAGTTTAGGGGGGGACGGTGGGGACGTGTCCCCCCCACTTTTTGTCAGGGGTCATTTTTGTCTCCATCACATTCAAATTCTTCACATGTAAGCCGTTGTAAACCCAGTTATTTTCAGTAGTATAGAAAATTCCGACGCTCCTGAACGCACCATCCGCACTCGGCCGAGAGTTGCACAGACACGCAGCACACCTTCGTGAGGTTAAAAAAAAAAAAAACAAAAACGCGCAGATGCTAAATTTGCGCCTGTGCCAAGTGGAAGCTCCGACCAGAGGCGTGCAGGGGCAAAATTTCGGCCCGGGAGAATTAGTACTATAACGGCCCACAGACCCCTCTACCTGTATGTACAGATAGCCCAACAGCTTAAGCCTCCGCCTTTGGTGCGGTGGTTGTGAGTTTGAGTCCAGCTTGTGGCATTTTGCCGCCGTTCTTCGACATTTTCTCAAAGTGCTGTGGTCTCCATCCCCCCCACTTTTAAAAACAAACTGACGCCCTTGCTCAGACCCCTTGAAATTTTTCACTCTCTGTGTCATTGCAGCCATTTGCCAAAATCAAAAATTTCATTTTATTTCTCATTAATGTACACTCAGTACCCCATCTTGACAGAGAAAAACAGAAATGTAGAAATTCTTGCAAATTTATTAAAAAAGAAAAACTGAAATATCACATGGTCATAAGTATTCAGACCCTTTGCAGCGACATTCATATTTAACTCACATGCTGTCCATTTCTTCTGATCCTCCTCGAGATGGTTCTGCTTCTTTATTGGAGTCCAGCTGTGTTTAATTAAACTGATTGGACTTGATTAGGAAAGGCACACACCTGTCTATATCAGACCTTACAGCTCACAGTGCATGTCAGAGCAAATGAGAATCATGAGGTGGAAGGAACTGCCCAAGGAGCTCAGAGACAGAATTGTGGCAAGGCACAGATCTGGTCAAGGTTACAAAAGAATTTCTGCAGCACTCAAGGTTCCTAAGAGCACAGTGGCCTCCATAATCCTCAAATGGAAGAAGTTTGGGACGACCACAACTCTTCCTGGACCTGGCCGTCCAGCCAAACTGACAGTGGCGCCTGCAGAAATTCTTCATAGGCGTGGCCAGGTGGGGTCACTTAAAATCTTGAGGGTGGCACACCAAAACTAAAAAGTCAGAATTTCAGGAATTTTATTTTACAAGTACTATTATTACTATCTTTTTAGTATACTGTAGTATGTAGGCTAGCAGAAAACTATCAGAAAGACTTGAGGAAGCGCCTATTGATAAACTTGTTGTCTTTATTATGTTATATTTAATGTTACTAATGATCTAATGTGCATAGACTAGTAACAGTACAGTTAACATTTTGAGTCTCACAACAATCCTTTTATTTTGCTATGTATATGTGTTAGGTGATTTTTTTTTAAATTGGCTAGATATCATGCTATCATTCATTTACAGTGTACATTATTGCAATCAAAGCAGAAAAAGCAGGTACTTCCAGATACAAACAGAAACCCTTTATTCTGATTCTGACATGTTTCAGCCACAGTCATAACTTTATTTGTAACAATACAAATTTCCAAACAGGGACCAATCATCTTTTTCATTAACAGGCTCACATTTCAGAACGACTTTACTCTCCTGTTAGAGATCCTCAGTGCTGCAGTTGTATTTTCAGAACAACTATAGTTGCCTGTTCCTGTGTTTTTTGGCAAACGCATCCACAAACTTATCAAGATTTATGACCTTAGCCCTTCTTGATTCCACACTGAGCACCCCCAAATTGCCTAAATGCTCATCAGTCATGGTACTTCTTAAGGTTGTGTTGATTAACTTTAGCACAGAAAAACTGCGCTCACAGGATGCGGTGCTCACAGGTAATGGAAGTGCAATTTTGCACACTTTAAACATCTCATAGAATACCTCCTTGTATGGCTCCAGGAAGACAGTGAGCTCCACTAAACTCTTTGGTGTTTCCTGACTACTAGTTCCCTTCCTCTCAAGAATGCGTTTGAGCTGGGGGTTCTCATATTGTAGATCCTCAGTGCTGCAGTTGTATTGTGAGGCAAATGGAAACACTACATCTTTCTCACAAAATGTGGGACTGCTAGAATTCATGGCCTGTATCCCTTTCATTATGACACAGTTTTCTTTGGAAAATCTTCTCCTCACCTCAGAGAGAAGCACATCAATAATTGGAATAAATGAACCTGTCTGAAATGACTCCTCTGTGTTAACTTGTCTTTGAACTATTGGATTGAACGTGTAATGCCCTTCAAGCATAGAGCTTGGTCTGACCTGACGGTCTGGAGGATGTGTCACACTGATGTTGCATTGTTCAGTAAGAGTCAGAGTATTGTCCCAGATGTCATTAAAGAGAGAGCCCTCTCTGTAACTCTCTAATGTGTCAATAAGAGAGTCAACAAGTGTGACAGCTGCGCCCAAATCCAGTTGTGGGTACTGCAAAATATCTGACAGATATTTTATCTGAAGAACACTGGTAAATGTTACAAGGAGGGCAACAAACTTGAGATCTATTTGGACTAATAAACCTCTTGCCTCTGTAGCTCTGTCACCATTTTGCTCTTCTGATATTTCTTTTAGTAGACACATGATGGCTGGCAGTCTGTCTCTCTGTCTTGCAAGCATTATACCTACATGCCCACTGTGTGTCTATCAGCCTTTGTAGCTCTCTTGGGGGGCCCTGAAACATCTCCCTCTGTATCTCAAACCACCTTTGATGCACATTTGACCCTGACACAAAGACATACAGTTTCTGCAAAAGCGAAAAGACGCAGTTAGCTTCAGGGATGCATATCATACTGTCAACTAATACTAAATTTAAGCACTGCTCGTTGCAGTGTACATAAAAAGCTAATGGGGCCTCTGATTTAATGTGTGCTTGCACACCTGTGTACTTTCCGCTCATGACTGAGGCTCTGTCATATGCTTGCCCTACTAGGTGGTTTTTGTAGTCAAGGCCATGGTTCTGCAAAATTTGTACTATATTCTGTGAAAGTGCTGCAGCATCCAGGTGCTGTGCTGCCTCAAAGGAAAGGAAGCTTTCACATACTGACCCATTGTAATAGTATCTTATTACAAAGGACATCTGTTCCTTCTTGCTCATGTCTTTGGTCTTGCCAACCAAAGCACTAAAAGCCTCACTTTGGGCTACTTCGGTAGTTATTGAGGTGCGACCATCTCAGCAAGACAATTGAGAATTTCATTTTGGGTCTCATGCCCAAGGTACGTTGCGTTTCTTTTACCTGTCATCTTATTTTAACCAAGGGATTGTGTTTGGCCACCAGCTCCATGATGGAGAGAAAGTTTCCTTTATCCCCATCCTCTGATTCTTTATGTGCTCTTTGTGTGATGTTTTGTGTAGCAGTGAGGAGCAGGGTTTCTCCGACAATTTTATGTATTCTCTATTTTCCCTCACTAACTTGTTATACTAAGTATTTAAGGAGGCTGAGAGAAAGGACGTGCTTTCTGTAGACTTTTGATATTCGGCCCATGCTAACATTGAATTAGTATGGACTTAAGATTTAGCATGGCCTAAAAGTCCCCCATCTTTGAAGGTTGCCTGTTTCCAATTTTTGAAACCCTCTCCAGATGTAAATGCTGAATCCCCTGAGTTGGGGAGACTAAAATGGCGACAGGCATAACAGAAGGCAAAGTCCTTACTTTGAGAATATTCCAGCCATTTATGTTTGCTGTACCAGTCTTTTGAAAAACACCGTCTTCTGCTACCTTGATGGGTTCGCAGGAAGTTTTGCAGAAGTGGCTGCTTTGGCTGTTCTGCTCTTGACTGGGAGATATCTATGATAAAACAAGAGGCAAAATCAGTTATGCTGACACTAAAATAACTATCATGATAGTAATAATAATACTTGGCCCCTCTCTATAGTAAATATTTAATAACCTATAGGCATTTATATTCAAACTAATCAAACAAAATCAAGGTGATTATATCATGGTTAATAACTTAATGAACACACTCTTTAAACATACATTTCTCCAGATGATGTTATCATCCAGCCTAGAAATAAATTTCATGATTAATGGTACACTGTCATAATTTTACCTGTTGGTCCAGGAGCAGGTTGAACACTTGCTGCTGACTCCTGCCTCGCCTCTGTGCCCATTATCTCTGCTAACTGTCCCTCTTCTGCAGCTGCGGCTGCCTGAACTTCTGCTGCTGGCTGAGCTTCTGTGTCACCGTCATGCTCATGCTGCTCTGTCTGCTCCTCCTCCTCATCTTCCTCCTCCGTCTCCTCATCGCTATCCTTCTGCTGCTCAACTGTTGGCTCTCTCTCTCCTCCTGTGCTAATGTTCTTCATAAAGTAAGAAGAGATGTCTGTTGACTTTCTCTTCATGGTCTGCAAATTGAAATAATAGCAGCAGCTAATGTTAGCTGACTATGCCTACTTACTGTAATGTTACCTAACTCAAATAAGTTAAAAAGCACAGCAGTGCTGCTCTAACAGGTTGCTGTGGCAGCACCTTTTGACACGTCACGACGAATATTACTTCTCCCCCTTCTTTTTACAAAAGAAATTATAACTTACTGATAGTCCACTGTTCAGATCGGTGCTGCTGATTGATGCGGATCAATGACGAAGCTGTCGGAGTTTGTAACCTACTCAGAACCAATGGAATGAATGAGTGATTGACATCACTGCCAATCAAGGGGGAAGGAACCGTCTTTGTCGCCTCTGACTGGCTAAGTGTGCGCCATCTGAGCCTTATCCTTGCCGCGGTGTGAGCTTAACTGGCAATCGATATTTGTGACCGGCCAGTGGGGTGGCCATCAGATTTGTAGGGGTGGCCGCGGCCACTCCAGGCCACCACCTGCTGGCACCATTGTCAGGGTGACCCAGTCAGCCCTAACTATAAGCCTTGTCAAAAAGGAAAGTTTTAAGCCTGACCTTAAAAACAGAGAGGGTATCTGCCTCCCAAACCAAAACTGGGAGCAGGTTCCACAGGAGAGGTGCCTGATAACTGAAGGCTCTGCCTCCCATTCTACTTTTAGAAATTCTAGGAACAACAAGTAAGCCTGCAGTCTGAGAGCGAAGAGTTCTACTAGGATAATATGGAACTATCAGGTCTTTAAGATGTGATGCTGATCGGTTCTTAAGAGCTCTATATGTCAGCAGAAGGATTTTGAATTCTATTCTAGAATTAACAGGAAACCAATGAAGAGAAACCAGTATAGGAGAAATGTGATCTCTCTTGCTAATTCCCGTCAGTACTGTGGCTGCAGCATTTTGGATCAGCTATAGATGTTTCAGAGAACTATTGGGACATCCTGATAGTAAGGAATTGCAATAGTCAAGTCTGGAAGTAACAAAGGCATGGAGCAGTATTTCTGCATCACTCTGAGACAGGATGTTGTCAATTTTTACAATATTTCTCAGTTTTAAAAAAAAAGGAAGTCCTACAGATTTATTTTGTGTGTGAGTTAAAGGACATGCCCTGATCAAAAATAACTCCGAGGTTCCTCACAGTAGTACTGGAGGGCAAAGTAATGCCATCCAGAGTAACTATATGCTTTGAAAATGAGTTTCCAAGATGTTTGGGGCCAATCACAATAACTTCAGTCTTGTCTGAATTTAGTAGTAGGAAATTACAGGTCATCCAGGTCCTTAAGACAATCTTGCAGTCTTGATAGCTGATTAGTTTCCTCTGGCTTCATGGATAAATACAATTGAGTGCCGTCAGTGTAACAATGGAAATTAATACAGTGCTTTCTAATAATATTGCCTAAAGGAAGCATGTATAATGTGAACAGTATCGGTCCTGACAGAACCTTGAAAAACTCCATGATTAACCTTAGTATGCTCAGAAGAGTCATTGTTGACATGCACAAACTGGAACCTATCTGATAAGTAGGATTTTAAACCAGTCCAGTGCTGTCCCGTTAATGCCAATAGAATGTTCAAGTTGCTGTAATAAGAGTTCGTGGTCGATAGTGTCAAACGCTGCACTAAGATCTAACATAACAAGAATAGAGACCAGTCCATTTTATGATGCTATGAGAGGGTCATTCGTAACTTTCACCAGAGATGTTTCTGTGCTATGATGCACTCTGAAGCCTGACTGAAACTCTTCAAACAAGCTATTCCTTTGTAAATGTTCACATAATTGATTTGCAACTGTTCTTTCCAGATTTTTAGAGAGAAATGGGAGGTTGGATATCGGTCTATAGTTAGCTAACACATCTGGATTGAGAGTGGGCTTTTTAAGTAAAGGTTTGATTACAGCCTGTGGTACATAGCCTGATACTAGAGAGAGATTAATCAGATCTAACATTGAAGAATGAATTCAAGGTAAAGCCTCCATGAACAGTCTAGTTGGGATAGGATCTAAAAGGCATGTCGATGGTTTGGATGTAGAAACTATTGAAATTAGTTCAGAGAGATGTATTGGAGTGAAGTCTAAACGTCCACCCAGTCTTACAGCTAATTCTAAAGCAACTGTACTCGATGATACATCTGTGACATTTGCAAGAAGGGCCAGATTAATTTTTTCTCTAATCATAACAATTTTATCTGTAAAGAAGCTCGTGAAGTCATTATTGCTCAAAGCTAAAACAATACAAGACTCAACAGAGCTCAGACTCTTTGTCAGCCTGGCTACAGAGCTGAAGAGAAACCTGGGGTTGTTCTTGTTCTCCTCTATTAAAGATGAATAATAAGTTGTCCTGGCATTCTGAAGAGCTTTTTTTACAATATAAATTACTTGACTATTTCTCCAAGCTACGTAAACTTCCGCAAAATTAGTGGAATACCACTTCCTTCCAGTTTTCGGGACGCCTGCTTTAAAGTCCGCAGCTGGGAATTATACCAAGGCACAGGTCCTCTCTGAGATAGAACCTTCTTTTTTTTTTACAGGTGCAACGTTATCAAGTGTTGTACGCAGTGAGGCTGAAGCATTATTAACAAAATAATCCACTTCTGTGGGGGTAAAATTATAATATTTGCCTTCTATTGTATCAGTAAATGGTGTTGAAGTAAACAGAGGGTAGTACTTCCTTAAATTTAGTTACCTAATTTTCAGACAGACATCTTCTGTAATATTTGCTCTTAATTCCTATACAGTCCATTGTTGTAAACTGAAATGTTATCATAAAATGGTTAGAAACAAGAGAGTTCTGGAGAAATATTGTTAACTGTTGGGTCTGTATGCCTTAAGTGAGAACGAGGTCAAGGATATGATTAAAACTATGAGTTGGTTTATTTACACTGTCACTGGTGTCACTGTCCACGTCAACATGAATGTTAAAGTCACTCACAATGATGACTTTATCTGAAATGAGCACTAAATCAGATAAAAACTACTCTGATATTCTGAAACTTTAAAGACAGGGGTGGAGTAGAGAGTAAAAGTGTCAGGGCCCCCTCCTCCTCCTCTGCCCCCACCTGACATCCCTTCTCCTGCTCCCTCTCTCTCCCTCTCTCTCTCTCTCTCTCTCGCCCTCTCGCTCTTCCTGCTGTTGCTGTCTCTGCTCAGCAATCAGTCCCTCCACAGAATCCAGGCAGCTGCCCGTCGTCCCAGTGATTACAACCTCTGCAATAAGAACCGGTCTCACCTTCCACACCCTGCCAGATTGTAAACTCTGCTCTCGCAGTCAGTTGACTTTCTAGCCCTCACGTTGCTTCGTTTGTGTGCAAATTTACTAACTCTGTTTTTCCTGCTCACAGTTCTGCCAACCCAGCTGCCCGGACCCTCTCCTGCATCACCGGTCTCTCCTGCCTAGCCTTGAAATCCCCCCCCCGGTCCACCAACGTGTGGACTTCCTGCCTTGCCGTTCTGACGCCTGGGGAATCTTGCCTTGCCTTTGGTTTGGCGTTGGTATAGAGGTGTCGGAGCGGGACCAGAATTTGGCTATAAATACGGGGAGAAATGGACCAGGAGCTCATTTGGAATCGAGCTGCCGTTGAGTTCAGACCTCATCTGTATCGAATTTGCTCAAAGTTACAGTAAAACTGTGTCACCATGGATGCTGAGAGACTTGCTATGATTGGTGCACTAGTCCAGCAGCAGAATCAGAACCTCCTCAGATTGCAACAAGCTGTTGACAGAAGGAGAAGAGAGAGAAGAAGGAGAGACAGAGTTGTGTGGGTCAGAGAGTGGATGCTGAGAAGGCCTGAACATGGACTGTATGACAAGCTGATGGTGGAGCTGAGGAATGAGGATCCACGAGCCTTCGAGCACTTCATGAGGATGCCCCCAGCCATGTTTGATGAACTTGTACAGAGGCTGACCCCCAGATTGACCAAGCAAGACACCAGCTACCGTGCAAGCCTGGAACCTGGTCTCAAAGTGGCAATCACCCTACGGCACCTGGCCTCTGGTAACACCTACAGAAACATGCAGTATGCCTGGAGGGTTGTATCAAAACGATCCGTTCAGCTCCGTAGTCACAAGTGGTATGCCGCTAAACCAACTTTATACCCCCGCCGAGCCAACGCCCGCATGCGCAGAACGCCGCTATACCAAGGCTTGCGTCACCGCTAAACCAACGCCCGTGTTTTCGATTTTTTTCCCATTTTGTGCGCGGTGATGAGCGTTGTCGAAATTCGGCCCCCCCTCCCTACCGTTCAAGGAACGCTCCAGCAAAGTTCGGGCGGTGTGACCGGGCCTTTAGATACTATTCGTTGGTTCAAGAAACAGTCAAAGTAGTCCTTCTCAAAATACTGACCGTTTGAAGTTTGATTTTCAAAATATGTCTGCTAGCAATTGAGTTAACGCCACAAAATAAACATTTGAACTCATGCAGTAAAGTCACTCGTGTTCTGTGCTTTGGCCCCAAACCTTACCTGAAGCTTTTGCTGGAGTTTTCTTGGAAAAAAATGCCCTAATATCCATTGTGACGGTCGGCCTACAAACAACACATTGATAAAACAATGATATGGCACCAGTGTGAAATTACAATAGCCTTTTTTCACCTTCATGTTTGGCATAAGCATTGCTTGCTTCATTTTGTGATTTGCGAGGCTAAACGAGTAAAATTCGCTAGCTAGAAGGCAAGCTAGCTAGCTGGATTGTTTGTTTAGACAACTCAGGCTTATAAATGCAGATTTCATGGACAAACTTGTGAGTTCACTTCAGGGTATAAATACCAAGTAAATGTTGCAGTCACCTGCAGTTGCTGGCTCTGTTGGCTAGCCTGTCAATCTCTCTGCCCAATCCATCACACACACACAGGGGTGGGAGCAGCATTCAGCGCAGCGGCAGAGTAGAGGGGAACTTGTGCTCTCTTAATGGATCAAACCATTATCCAAAGGGGGGGGGGGTCAAATTAGGGAGAACTTTGCCAGATTTTACATTTGGTTTGAAACGGTAAAATAAATAACACTGTAAATAATCATTTCAGCATTTATTATAAACATAAATAAATAACGCCCAATATTTCTAGGGGTGCTTAAAAAAAATTAAGGGGTGCTCAAGCACCCCTGAAAATGGTCTAGCTCCGCCCCTGCTGAAGACGAGAAAGATTATTTCTCTCTCTTGTCACTGAGAAGAATCTGTGAGTACATTTTATTATGGAAAAATACACAATGAAACTATTGGTGTGCTCTTTCATATAATTTCCATGCAGTTAGTGCACTGTCAAAACAACAGTAAAAATAATCCTCTCATGCCTTCTCTGAATTTAATTGTATTTAGAGACAAAAAACAATGCCACCAGGAAGTCACTTGTTATATCATCAAATGCACAGAATGACTTAAATACAGGAAAAATAGGAAATATTAATTAATAGTAAATATCAATGAATAAATGCAGTAGAATCATCAGAGTAAGGAGTGATTTTGAGACCAAAGGCATAATTGGTAGCATAGAATAACTATCATAATACACATACATGGCATAACAGCATAACTTAGTACAACTCTGAGGACTAAGTATAAACTTATACCAATTCAGTCTTAACCAAAGATACAGAAGATATGGCAGTGCATTGCTGAATGAATCAGTGGAAAAAGATTATTTAATCTATGAGTTAAAATGGCTCATACTCACTGTTTTGAACTATGATACTCGCTATAAACGCCATCTGTATGAAACGTCCCTCTGAGGTAAGCAGTAGAGCAATATTTACAAACAATGCAACATTTATAGTATTCATTAAATCAAACTACATACCATTAAAAACTAAATTTTATTTACTACTATTCCCAAATGATCTTGGTGTATTCAGTTTTGTGGCATTTTGAACAACTTTTTACACCTAGCAATTTCAGTCTTTCTTTTTCAAGTCTGTAGAATTGTCAAAATAGTCAAAACCCTTCTGTAGACCTGGCAATAGCATACTTTATAATTCACAGTCACTCTCTGCACACTCAGAATCAGTGACATAAGGCAAAAGGAAGCCATGCTGTTCACTCAGACATTGAACCTTGGCACAGCAATTCCAGACACAGCTGTCTTGGACCCGGCTTTCTTGTTTGTGTACCCATTTGCACAAGCATGCTTTGGAGTTTTATTTGCAGATCCCTGAGCATCACAGCTATGTTATGTGAGCCAAACCACCTGCAACAATTAAAAATGCCTCCACAGCTTGCTAGCTCAGCAGGGCTCAGATCAACACTGCATTACATTATAAAGAGAAGTTGTTTTGCAAGTGGCTGTGAAAGGGGATCTGGTTTCAACCCCCTGGCATTCTTGGGTCATGATTTTCCCCATATTGTTCTCATTCTGATGAAGTGGAGTAAACCATGGAGTAAAATTCAGAACTGCAGCACTAACCTAATGCTCTTCTCAGCGAGACTGAAAAACAGAAGTGTTTCTTTCGTCAAATAATCCAAAATGCATTGTCTTGTATTGCACATGATTTATGATTATTATATATGATTTATGATTGATATTGTCTAATTTAAAAAAAAAGAGAGAAATATGGCATATTGTGTCTCCCTCTGTCACTGAAGTCCGAAGAAACATTAGCAGAAAAGGGACCTATGTCTGAATGACAGAATGCTGTCACTTTAAGGTCAAGACAGAGAGACAATCATGCAAAAACATATATCCAATTTAGAATCACTAATGAAACTACAATGCATGTCTTTGGAGTGTAGATGGAAGCAGGAAGACCTAGAGAAAACCTATGCAAGCACTGTGAGAACATGCAAACACCTCACAGAAAGGCCCCAGCTAACCAGCGAATTTGAATTGAGGACTTTCTAGCGGTGAGGCAAAAGTGTTAACCCTTGCACCCCAAATCGCATGTGGACACATACACCGAGAAGCCCCAACATTATGACCACTGACAGGTGAAGTGAATAACATTGCTCATCTTCATATAATGTGCAGCGGTTCAATCAAAAACATATATTGTCAAACCCTAGAAAGGTTCCATGTTATCACATAAAAACTGGTTATAGTTGACATAGAATTCAGTCAAAATACCACAAGGGAAAAGACCACCACAGCAAATAGTGGTGGTTCAATAATGTCCTTCAATTTGTTTAAAAATGCTGTTCTGCAACATTTTCAAAATGTTTGTAATTGTTTTTGAATTTAGTTTTGCTCGTTGTATGTGTTTATTTACTTATGTGTATTTTTTTTAATTATATGTATATGTGTATGTATGTATATATATATATATATATGTATATATATATATATTTTTTTGTACTAACCTATTTTTCTTTATTCAGTTATTATTATTATTATTATCATTATTACTATTTTCTGTTAATTTTTGAGGAGAGTTAATTGCCCCATGGGAGTTTGTGTGGGTGTGTGAATGTGTATATGCATGGTGTGTATGTTGTATGTGGTAGGTGTCTGCTTGTGAGTTGGGTAAATTTAAAACTTTATTTTATTTGTTTTTCATTTGTTACAGTCTGTACTGTGCAATGCATGTACTGTCTCTGTCTTATTATTTTGTTTAATGATTAGGACCCCCTCGAAAACGAGATGATTCATCTCAAGGGGTTATCCTGTGAATAAAGAATAATAAAAAAAAATAAGAAAAGGAACAAAACCGTTGAATAATCAATGCAATCCATTTGTTACAATAAAGAGAAAGTAAATCAAGTCCAAGTATTCTTAAATAACTTTTGTGTTCAGCTCAAACAATCAACTTAAATCCACTTCGGGTTTTCCAGCAATCCGACGGAAAAGAAGGATCAAAAGAAGGACGTACTGGACTTCCACTGGCACAATGATGAAGGTGGCAACGCAAAGTTTCAGCTCCTGACTGAACTATTATTAACCCCCTTTAATCCAGGAGACTTACTACCAAAGTGTTTTTTGGTAACCAACGTCAGGGGGAGAAGAAAGGGGTCTTAGTATGGCATAAAGAAGTAAATAGAAAGAATTTGAAAGAGAAGATGCAGGCTGCAGTGACAAGGCTATGCTAACAGAAACGGTGACACTAGCCTCCATCCGTGACACCATGAACAAAACCATGGTTAAAGGACTATAAAGTAATATTTCCAAGCAGTTAACAGATATCAATCAGAAGTTGGAGGAAACTGATGGAAAAATAGAGGCTACTTTACAGAGGCTACGCTAATTCAAGCAGCGCATCGGTGATGTGGAAACATCTGGCATGGAGGTGCAGGAGGTTTTGACCAAGATGCAGAACATCCAACTGGAACTGAAATCAAAGACTACTGAGCTTGAGGGACACTCACATCACAACAATATCTGGATTTATGGTATTAAGGAAGGAGCTCAGGGGACCTCAGTGGTTTGCTTTGAGGAGAACTTTATAAAACCTGAACTGGTCTGAATGACCAGGGGCCTCATTTATAAAGCTTGCGTACGCACAAAACAGGGCTAGAAAATGGCGTATGCCACTTTCTATGCAAAGGTTGTGATTTATAAAAACAAACTTGGCGTGAGAATGTGCGCACCGGTGCACCAACCTTGATTCTTGATGCTTCTTTACGCACAAAACAGGGCGTAAATCACAAACTTAGCGTAGAAAGTGGCGTACGCTGTGTTCGTTGTGATTTCTAAAAAAAACTTGGCGTGAGAATGTGCGCACCGGTGCGCCAACTTTGATGCTTGCTTAAGCACATTTTGGAGACAGAGGGAACGGCAGTGCCGGAGGATGAAGTGGTGAATTGAAACCAGACTGATCTCAAACCTTTATTGTTATCACATATTAGACTTGTAGAGCTGGATAATCATAAACCCTCATTGTTGTAGATGTTCATATAGTGCGTCATTCGGCCGACGACTGTATTTGCAGAACTATATTCATATATCAACAGGGGCGGATTGAACGTTATTTCATTCAGTCGTTTGACCGAAGGGCCGGTATCTGGGGCCGGTGCGGTGATCTTTATTAAATAATTTTGTTTACTGATCACCCGGCGCCCGTATGGCTCATCGGGGAAAGCAGAAGACCCATCTGTAGGGGTGGTCTCTGACACAGTGGCCCGGCTTCGATTCCTGCCCGCGGCACTTTTATGCATGTCTTCCCCCTACTCTTCTCCCCATTTCCTGTCACTCTTCACTGCAACTATCACAGTAAAAAGGCAAAAAAAGTAAAGAATTTTGTTTATTTATCCATATGCGGCCGAATGGGATGAGCGTCCACCCATTAATCAGCCCTGTACAGGCACGCAGGCACACATGCTTCACACCACAACCCTGGAGTGAAAATGAATTTGTCTATGTGAACCGAAAAAAATGTACATTCAATCAGTGTACAAATTATTTGTACATCGGACATGATCATAACAAATTTAGTGGCAGGGTGGCCTGGGTCAACACATGATTCATTCATCCTGACGCACAGCAGTGAAAAGACTGCCGGCCAGCGCTGCGTAAAATGCCGTGGATCAGCAGCTTATTTATATACAGATACATTCATGAGTTACTTTGCATTGACCATTCATGGTAAAATGTGGGTGTGTTGTGGGCGGAATGTGAGGTGGATCCACCTGTGCAATCTTCCAGCTGGTGTCTGATTTATCAAGAAATTGCAAGCAGCTGTGCTTACGCAAAGTTTTATAAATCAGGGGCGAAGGGCATACACCCTTTTCGTATTTTCGGCGTACGCAAACTTTAGTATGGATCCTACGCAATGTTTTATAAATGAGGCCCCAGAGCATTACACAGAGCAGCCAGACCTAAACCTGCCGAGATCGATCCCCTAAGATCGACAGCAGTGAGGTTTCTGAAATGCACCATCAATGAGAAGATTGTCAGCGTGGCGTGCAGGAAAAAAATCAGCGGGACTCAAAACTCAACAGGATTTTTACAGACACCTCCAATTCCGTCATTATTTTGATAAAAATGTTCAAGGATTCTGTAGACACTTGTATAGTTAATCAGTCCCTCCAGGATTTCGCGGGCGTTTTTCGTGATTGTTGCGGCCAAAAATGCCTGAATTTGCGGCAGCTTTTCTAAAAAATTGCGATAAAAGTTGCCATGTTTAAGGTTATTTGTTGTGATGAAATTGCGGGAGACACTGACAATTGCTAAAAAGCTGCATTTTTTTCCAGCTTGTAAAACATGTTTCAACACTGTATTTGGGGATATTTATTACGAAATTAATTATTTAACTTTCCAACCCATTTCCACAAGCTGGCACACCACAGTGGGACATTAGCAGCAGCCAGATACTATGAAATGTTTGGTAGATTTGCGGCACAAAATGAAAATTTACTATTGAATGAATCATATTTGGACATATCTGTCAGTGGCTTAAAAAGTTAATTTAATTTCCTGGCACACACGTGTTCACAGACGCGCTCACGGCTTGTCAATTAATTCAATTCAATTCAATTTTATTTATATAGCGTCAATTACAGTCAACTCGTCTCAAGACGCTTTACAGAACCCAAATGCCTGACCCCCAGAGCAAGCCCAAAGGCGACAGTGGCAAGGAAAAACACCCTTTTAACAGGGAAGAAACCTCGAGCAGAACCCGGCTCTATATAGGGGGGACCCATCTGCCTGCTGGCCGGGCGGGTTGAGAAGGACAGAAGAGGGCAAGGGGGAGGGATGGGAGAAGAGGGAGGGGTGGGAAAGCAAGGAAAACACAACACACATTTGGATACATGCATGACAGGATATGTGACACAGACAAAGTATAAGCTAACATTGAAAACTGACTCATAATTTACTCTTATGATGTACGGCTCTGACATTAAACATACTCCATATATAGCTAGCAGTAAAATTCAAACAGTATGTAAGTTAGCATAACAGTATAGTGAAGGCAATGCAGAGTTGACTGGTGGAAAAAGGGAGTTGGAAGCAGAGGGCTGGAGGAAGGTCAGCAACAGCATCCCACAGTGGACATGGTGGAGACTGAACCAGCTGGTGGAACATCAACCGCAGATCTGAAGCATCCAGCTCTGGGACCAGGGACACTCGGAGAAATAGCACAGGGGGAAACAGAGTGAATGTACTGCAATAACGGTATACATATTAAATGTAAAGGTAGATAGAGAAGGGCTCAGTGCGTCAAGAAAAGTCCCCCAGCAGCCTAGGCCTATAGCAGCATGACTAGAGGCAGAACGAAGGGACGTCCAAGAAGGAGTCAGCTGTGCAAATGAAGACACAAGCCGAACCCCTGTGGGTCACCCAGTCAGCCCCAACTATAAGATTTGTCAAAAAGGAACGTTTTAAGCCTGGTCTTAAAAATAGAGAGGGTGTCTGCCTCCCGAACCCAAACTGGGAGCAGGTTCCACAGGAGAGGCGCCTGATAACTGAAGGCTCTGCCTCCCATTCTACTTTTAGAAATTCTAGGAACAACAAGTAAGCCTGCAGCTTGAGAGCGAAGAGTTCTACTAGGATAATAAGGTACTATCAGATCTTTAAGATATGATGGAGATTGGTTATTAAGAGCTTTATATGTCAGAAGAAGGATTTTAAATTCTATTCTGGATTTAACAGGAAGCCAGTGAAGAGAGGCAAGTATAGGGGAAATATGATCTCTTTTGCTAACTCCTGTCAGTACTCTCGCAGCAGCGTTTTGGATCAACTGTAGATGTTTGAGAGAACTATTTGGACAACCCGATAATAAGGAATTGCAATAGTCAAGCCTGGAAGTAACAAAAGCATGAACTAATTTTTCTGCATCACTCTGAGACAGAATGTTCCTGATTTTTACAATATTACGCAGGTGAAAAAAGGAAGTCCTACAGACTTGCTTTATGTGTGAGTTAAAGGACATGTCCTGGTCAAAAATAACTCCAAGATTCCTCACAGTAGTACTGGAGGCCAATGTGATGCCATCCAGAGTAACTATTTGCTTTGAAAGCGAGTTTCTAAGATGTTTGGGGCCAAATACAATGACTTCAGTTTTGTCTGAATTTAGCAGTAGGAAGTTAAAAGTCATCCAGGTTTTAATGTCCTTAAGACAATTTTGCAGTCTAGCTAACTGATCAGTTTCATCTGGCTTCATAGATAAATACAATTGTGTGTCATCTGCATAACAATGGAAGTTAATACAATGCTTCCTAATAATATTGCCTAAAGGAAGCATGTATAATGTGAAAAGTATCGGTCCTAAGACAGAACCCTGAGGAACTCCATGATTAACTTTAGTATGCTCAGAAGAGTTATTGTTGACATGCACAAACTGGAACCTATCTGATAAGTAGGATTTAAACCAGTCCAATGCTGTCCCTTTAATTCCAATTGAATGTTCTAGACGCTGTAATGAAATTTTGTGGTCGATTGTGTCAAACGCTGCACTAAGATCTAACAAAACAAGTATAGAGACTAGTCCATTATCTGATGCTATGAGAAGGTCATTAGTAACTTTCACTAGAGCTGTTTCTGTGCTATGATGCACTCTGAAGCCTGACTGAAACATTTCAAACAAATTATTCCTTTGTAGGTGTTCACACAATTGATTTGCAACTGTTCTTTCCCGAATTTTCGAGAGAAATGGGAGGTTGGATATTGGTCTATAGTTAGCTAACACATCTGGATCTAAAGTGGGCTTTTTAAGCAAAGGTTTGATGACAGCAACCTTAAAAGCCTGTGGTACATAGCCTGTTACTAGAGAGAGATTAATCAGATCTAACATTGAAGAATTAATTAAAGGTAAAATCTCCTTGAAGAGTCTAGTTGGGATAGGATCTAAAAGACATGTTGATGGTTTGGATGTAGAAACTGTTGAAATTAGTTCAGAGAGACATATAGGAGTGAAGAATTCTAAAGATTCATCAGGTCTAACAGCCAATTCAAAAGCATCTGTGACATTTGTAGGAAGGGCCAGATTAATTTTATCTCTAATCATAACTATTTTATGTGTAAAGAAGCTCATGAAGTCGTTACTGGTTAAAGCTAAAGGAATACAAGGTTCAACAGAGCTCTGACTCTTTGTCAGCCTGGCTACAGTGCTAAAGAGAAACCAAGGGTTGTTCTTGTTCTCATCTATTAAAGATGAATAATAAGTTGTCCTGGCATTACGAAGAGCTTTTTTATAGATTACTAGACTATTTTTCCAAGCCACATACACTTCCTCTGAATTAGTGGAATACCACTTTCTTTCCAGCTTTCGGGATGCCTGCTTTAAAGTCCGCAGCTGGGAATTATACCAAGGAGCAAGTCTTCTCTGAGATATAACTTTCTTTTTTACAGGTGCAACACTATCAAGAGTTGTACGCAGTGAGGCTGAAGCAATATTAACATAATAATCCACTTCTGTGGGGGTAAAATAATAATAATTGCCTTCTGATTTATCAGTAAATGTTGCTGAAGTAAACAGTGAGGGTATTATTTCCTTAAATTTAGATACTGAATTGTCAGACAAACACCTACTGTAATGATATTTGTTCTCAGCTGCTAAACAATCCTTTACTTTAAATTGAAATGTTATCATAAAATGGTCAGAAAGAAGAGGGTTCTGGGGAAATACTGTTAACTCTTCAATTTCTATGCCATAAGTCAGGACAAGGTCAAGAGTGTGATTAAAAAAATTAACAAGACAAAAGCGCAGTCCTCCACCAAGACTGTTCATTATCTGACCTCGCGCTGAACACTGGTGTGTGTTATACAGTTTACATACCGAACTGTGTGACCTATATATGCAGCGGGCGACGGGAATTGATGGGACTCAGAGACACCCCCACAATTTAATCAGTTGTTCCTTGTGTCATTTCCGATACGTCCACAGTGGTAGATTTGTAGTAGGATCACAATGATGTGATTGTTAGCGGGCTGCTGAGGTAGCTTTCACTTGTTGCCATGGTTACCGTGTTGCTATCAGACGCCATGCCGATACCTCAAAGTGTGTATCAACTGATGATTTTTTTCTTTTTTGTATTCCACCACCATATTGCACAGGTGTAAAACAGTTTAGCTCTGCTTTGGTGAAGAACATCAGTGAAGTAATTGTTTTTCACGGTCTTCAGCAGTAATTTTTGTTGGTAAATGAGAGACGACAGTATCGCACATGTCTGCATCTTCAAACCATAAACAAGGAAGTGAATTCAGTGACGTACGTGCATTACGTTTGCGCTGGGAGCTGCTATGACTGGTGGAACTCATGGGAGGCAGGTGAAAATTGCGGGAAAGTTGCGGTGATTGGACAAAATTGCAAGAGATTGGTTGATTTCGCGTGAATTCGAGCAATCGCAACATCGCCAATTCCTGGAGGGACTGGTTAATACTCTTTTGTGTGAGTGTTGCCGTACTCAGTCTCACGAGATGTGTATATCTTGATCTCGGTGTGTATTCAGTGGTAATGGATATATCAACACATTCTACTTGTGAGCTCTGTGTTCATGTTAATAAACCCGAGGTTAAACATTCATTCGGACTCTCCTGTGACTGAATCTACATGGTGTCAGAAGTAGGATGGTGGAAGATCCCCAAGTGAAACTATGACTCAACTCGTCAATAAATTTTTATTTATTGTTACTTTTGTGAGTTTCAAGTGATTTCAGTGAGAATTGTGGGTTTTTCCTTCTTTAACTGAGGGGTACCAACAATTTTGTCCACGTGTGTACTCCTCAATTTAGCGGGTGTGGAGGCTATCGAGAGGGAGCGGTCCTTCACCTATGCACTCACGGTCATGTCAGGTGAGGACGAGATCATCACACCGGCGGAGTCCAGGGAGGACCCGGAGTGTTTCAAAAGGAAATTTAGGGAACTGTGTAGCCCAGAGACTAACATGATAATGGAAAGGCATAACTTCAATATCAGGTACCAGAAACCTGGTAAAAACATGCAACTTTGGTGCATTACAAGACAAGCATATTCGAGACTGATTAGTTTGTGGGATTATAGCAACAGCATCAGACGAATCCTGCTGAAAGACACTGAGCTCCCACTAGCTAAAGATAAAAGTATTTGCCAGATAACCGAACTCACAGAGCAGCACAGTAAAGCCCTTTCCACACCAAAAAATGTGTCTGTTGCAAGTGTAAACGCTGTACAGATAAAACACTGAAACAAATTCAAAAGTAAGCCAAACTATGCAACAAAGGCAGAAGACCTGAAACCTATGACAAGCTGCAACAACTGTGGAGGCACACACCCAGCTAGACATGAACGGTGCCCCGCTTTTGGCCAGCAATGCCATTACTGTGTGGCAATGCTACGAGTGTCAAATGTGTTTTGGTTAGTTACCAAAGGTCCGACAACGCCACCTGGGGGAATTTCACACCCAGGAAATCTGGTTAAAGAGAACCACCACTCCAATACAGACAGAAGAGGTCACACAGGTACAAGCAACACCAGAGACAAACGTGATTCCATAATATGCACAAAAATAGAATTTATTTACCATATTTTTTTTAAAAAAAAGACAATATTTCAATTAAAAAAACCTTAGTGGCGATGCTACGAAACAACTCAGTAGTGAGTGGCAAAATAGATACAGTCCATCAGGACCTCCAGGGTGCAGCCACCGAACATCTACACACTGAACACTGGGCCGAGGGCTTACCAGACCAGGATGACTGACTGAAAGGGGAAGGGGGAGGGTTCGGATGTGACACACCACACGTGAAAAAAAACAAAACCACTGATGGACACCCAAGTGCGCTACTGTACAGGAAGTGAGGGGACCACCACCTCAGGGGGATCAGCCAGCCACTCGTCACCAAGCCCAACAGCTCCTGTCCACAGAAAAAGGAAAATGGTTAGCCACAGGAACAGAGATCTCTAGAACTACCCTGACAAGTAGTCAGGGTAGTGGGCTTGTTACACTACCCCGTGTAACAAGCCCACCAGTGCTACACTACTATGATGTGCAAAAACCCGTGACCCTAATATATATAAAGCGCCCTCCAAAATTATCGACACCCCTGGTTAAGATGTGTTAACATAAACTCAGATTTTATTGCAGAAGCATACTCTTACACTGAAAATTGTAGAAAAATGTATTATAGGAGAAGATTAGGTGCTGTTTTGTTGGCAAAAGGGGGTTGTACAAAGTATTAACATCAGGGGTGCTAATAATTGTGGCACACATGATTTGATGTAAAAGAATTATTTCTTAATGTGTGATTTATATATATATATATATATATATATACACACACACACACACACACAGTGTTTGTTGTAAATGTCCTGCAGGTTGGGGCCTTTCTTAGTTATTGCAATTGACATTTGGGAACGTTTCGTGGCCAACTTAAATAAGATTTTGACACTTGTCAAAATCCAAACCCAGTGGGAAAGCCAGAAGAGCTCAGCAAAGATACAAAAAGATACAAAAAAATGCAAATCATCAACTTGAACAAGCCAGGAAAGTCACTTTGAGCCATTCCAAAGCAGCTGCAGATCCCAGAATTATCTGTTCAAGCAATTCTAAGTATAAAGTGCATGGTAGTACACGTTGCAGCTGTGTTACTGCCACAATTGGTAAGAAACCTGCTGCTGAGAGACAATAGATCAGGATGGTCAAGAGTCAGCCAAGAATCCCCAAAAAGCAGATTTGCAATGATTTGGAAGCTGCTGGAACACAGATTTCATTTTCAGTCAAGCGAGTTTTGCATCACTATGGGCTGAGAGACAGAGGTTGGTGTTCCAACAAGACAATAACCCCAAACATGCATAAAAAATGGTAAAGAAATGGCAAAAATCAGGCTAGAATGAAATTTTTGGACTGGTCTACCCTAAGTCCTTACTTAAAACTCATCGGGAGCCCCTGGACTATAAAGAACAGTCAACAAATTCGTTAGCTGTCCCAGTTCTGTTAAGAGGAGTGACTAAAGATTCAACCAAAAGCTTGTGGATGGCTACCAAATATGCTAACTGAGGTGAGTATCTCCAAGGGATGTTTAGCCAATTATTAGCATTGCTGCGTGTGTTTTGACCGACATATTTTATCATCATTCCGTAAGACTTAAAATCATTCTAAAAACAAAAGCAAATGCATTTTTTTAAAAAAGATACATGATTAAATAATTCAATCATAGCAAATTGAGTTTTGAGTCATTTCAAACTTAAGGTTGCCATGATATACATGATCTGTACAAGTGTGTGTGTAAACTTTTGTTTACAGCTGTTTACATATATAGTCATCCTATCAAGATTTCATTGCACTTTTGGTTTCTAAAGTTTGATGTTACATGTATCTACTAAGAATGTTGTGAGGAAATTGACTGTCAGATGGGCTCCTTTAGTCAGAGTGTAGGTAGTTCCCTGCTTCATTCAGGAGCTGACTGCGTAATTAGTTACTCCCCTAATAAATTGTGAATCTGCAAAACATATAGACTGAGAGTATAAATCCACTGAATATCACAGCAACATTTGCACACCACCATTTTCTTCATTAAAGCAAGTAAGTTGTCAAATATTACACTGCTGGAAAGCTGAACATACTTTTCAGCATGACCTGCATGATAATTAGGGTTAAAAAAAATAAAATACTTTGCCTAAAACATTGTGTTACAAGTGAGATGCCAATGTAGTCATTGTGCTTGGCTTGCTTACTTCTGCCAGTAACCAGCATTACTCTTTGTAATGATTAAGACCATCTCTGACAGTTACTTGATGTGACCCTTTCCAAACTTTTTATTACTATTCATTGAAAGCAGTATGGTTTTTTTCCCTTTTATATTTGAACAGAACAAGACAATATAAGAACTCAGAGATAGATGCACTCTTATTCCATGATGTATCATTCCAAACTAGAGCAAATTAGAACAAGATGGTTAACAGCAGTCTTCAACAATACAACACAGAGATAAATGAGTCATAGCTTAAACAAAGAAGCAGGTGTCTTGCTATAAAATCCTTCCTGGAATACAAACAGCAGCAGTACCACAAGCTGAGACCTTCAATAAAGTGAAACGATGACCTCAGACAGAGAAAACTGTCACATACTGATTTGCTTAACTGCAACATTGCTTTAAAAAACAAACAAAAAAAAATCTGTCCTCATATAGCCCCAATTATTATCTCACAAGATAACCATCCAAACAACAGCAAGAGACTTAAGGAAGGTTTTCAGTGACAGCAAGGTTCTGTCGCTGAAAACGTTGGTTGTCTAGTTGGTGCTGCGATGGACCAATTCAGCTCAAACAGGCTCCACACCCTACTCTCACAGATCAGCGTAAAAGCGCAAGTGCAGGATGACAAAAACACAGCAGACAGAACTTCGAAAAAGACAGCAGATTTATTTACAACAAATATAACTGAGGTGGACAGGAAACAGACACAGCTTCAATTACACAACACAAAAATATCACAGGGAGACAACTCCAGGTCAAAGGGTAAGCTACACTAACCAGAAAACTATGGAAATTAAGACAAAATAAACAGGCGAACCACAAATTCACCAAACAGGCCTAATCTTACAAAGCAGATAATATTGCTTAAGCAGTAACTAATCAGGACTTGGTATGACCAAGTTAGGAAGACTGAAGGCATTACGGAGTTAACTATGCACACACAATACATAATACAGAACGGCAATACGGCAAAACTACACAAAGCAGATTAGTAAACATACAACAGTATACACAAGCATCGTAAGTTACTGGGAACTTGAGAGAGAGTGGCACAAACTTGGCTGACAATCGGTTGGGGAGAGAAGAAGAGGGAATGCAGGCGAAGGAGGCGTGTGACGTTACAGGAATGGTGTTTCACAGGTGCAGGCTCCAGGTGGATATGTCAGGGGGAATATTCAAAGTGAACCAGGTTGGATATGGCAAGGCAGGAGCTGAGATTTCAGCACGAGGTAAACGAAGTAGGCAGGGATGGTCATGGAACTGAGGTAAAGGAGGACACTATTAGTGCAGAGCAAAACAAAAGCAATGATGAACAAAGCAGAAGCCAGAGTTGGCTAACAGGTTGCTGAATAACGGTTTAGCATCATGTAGTGGTCTGAGCCAGGCGTTTATTGTTAAGGTATGATAATTTGCACGTGGACCACTCCCTGCCACAGGTGTGCTCACTCAGGTAGTTATCTAATCGCCAGCACCTGCACACATTTCACACACACACATCACTCACGCCCACAATAGGGAATTGGAAAAGGAGGGAGATGAAAAGGAAAGGAAAGGCTAAGCAGAAGTGGAAGTGGAAGTGGAGAGCATGACACCTACAGAGGATAAAGGGGTGGCTCTCATAAATTAATGTCGAACCCAACAAGACTAACACACTAGTACATATGAAAAGATCTCAATGAAAACTGTGAAGTTGGCAAATCAAAAGTCAGAAGCATTCTCTATAGATATAGATGGAAAAACATAAAAATCTGAGTCCATGGTTTGTGGGGTAGTCCTTATATGAAGAGGTTAGTCCCTATATGAAGTGGTTAGTAGCTACAAGGTGAGAGATCCCCCAATGACAAGGGAAGTGCAGTTGTTATTATACAAGGACGAGCAGAGATGGAAAGTCACGGTCTTAAGGGAATCTGATTCCAATGCTCTGGTGGTCAGAAATATGTTTCCCCAGCCTCATGTGCTACCTCCTGTCAGACAGAAGGTCAGTGATAATCCTGCAGGTGCAGTCAGGCACGTCCAGCTAGAAAAGACTGTCCTGCAGCAGAGCCAGAGTAGTTGCATTTAAAGAAGAGTTAAAAATGACAAACAGCATCTTGCTACAGCATGAGGCGGAAAGCCATATTGACAGCATTGTCTACTGACCCGTTGGCTCTGTAGGTGAACTGCAGAGGGTCAAAAGAGTGGGTCTGTGATGGATCTAAAGTGGGACAACACAAGGCACTTAAATGACTTCGTCACCATTGAAGTCAAGGTGTAGTTATGTTGTCATTCAGTCCAGTGTTACTTGGTTTGATGGGACAGAGATGATGCTGGAGGTCTTGGAGCAGACTGGTGGATGGCATGTCTTTAGTGTGGTGTCTGTGAACACTGGAGATAGCTGATCTGCATGGTGCTTTAACATTGACAGAGAAACAGAGAATGGTCGTGCTGCTGCCAAAGGGTTCTATAGCATTTTTGTCTCTGTAGTGAGGCAGAAGGGGAGCTTTCAAATGTACATTTGTGGAGAGGACCAGGCCTCTGATGAGATGGAGGAAGTGGAGCTGATGAGCCGGAGCTGGTGGCTGGCTACTATGAACTGCACAAACTGACACAGGGAGTAGAAGGGTTAGCAGTTAATAAAGAATTCTTCCAGATTTAGACAGCAATATTTCTGTAAAAATAGAAAACATGTAAAAATTTACCAAAAAAAAATACATTAAAAAAAATGAAATCCAACACATTGACTGGAGCTACTGCAACAAGCTGACATAGCATGACAGATATGCTCACAGCTCTTTCTCTTTGGAGACACCCATACTGATCCTGCTGATGCTGATGCTACAGGTATCGTAATATAAAATGAAAAAGGGAAAAATAAGAATGAGTTGTCCTTTGTGTCCTTAAGGTTAATCAGGTAATTTTCAACTTTAAATAGGAGCTGAGAAAAGCACTAGAACTTGATAATGAGCAATAGTATCAGAGGATGACAAATGAGTCTAGAAAGAGGGCTAATCCAATATGTAACAAGAATAAGTGCAAATATTTATCCACACTTTTGTCTATTGGGTGGATGTGGCTCAGATGGTAGAGCAAGACTGGTAGATCAATACCTCACCTCAAAATGTCAAAGTGACCTTGGGCAAGGCATTGATCTCGAAGTTGCTCCTTATGGCAAGTAAACAAACTGCATGGGAGCTCTGTCACTATTGGTGTGTGAATCAGTGAATGAGTAACACATTGTGAAATGTTTTCAGTACCATTAAGGTAGAACAGTGCATATATATTTGCATAGTCTGCTTAAAGCTCTTTTTATAATACAAGTACAACATCTGAACTACCATGACAGGTCTAATTAACTCGATGGATTTGCAGTGGTAGTCTAAGCTTCTTGCACCTTGTCCTGGGAGAGCTCAGTAATCTTGCAAAGAAAATTTGTGTTGGTTGTTTGATCCCTTTGTCAAATGTCATGACCACAGGTGAGATTAGATTGAAGAATCAAATAATGTTTCCTTTGTGCTTAGTCAGATACTAGATGCCTACAATAATAGGCACAGGTCGGGACGGGAAGGCATTCCAGTGAATGTTTGAAACAGCCCAGCTCAGCTCTGTTGCAGCCTTCCCCCCACTGCAGGACACTTACAGGACCATAGTCCTCAGGAGGCCCCACAACATCATTAGGGATAAATCACACCCCCAGCACAGCCTCTTCATACTACTGCCATCAGGCAGGAGCTACAGAAGTTTAAGAAGTAGAACAGCTAGGCTGTTGAACATGATGAACAGTTTCAGGCTATCAGGCTTGTGAATGGCTCTCTTTCACTATTACACTGTACTGAACAATTTCATCGAACTGTATGCAAACACATACTGTGAAACTGTTTTCCTCAGTTAAGTATGCACTTTATACTTACTACTGTAGTCACTTACCACTGCCATAGTGACTTTATCCAAATGAAGTTTACAAATACACAGTACACTTTACAACCACTGCTGCTAAGTTTTGGTTAAGGAGGAGCAGCAAAGTAAGTATTCATTGTACAGTGTAACTGCCTGATTTTCTGTACATATGACAATAAACCTCTTGAATCTTGAATAAAAGGCTGAATATTGCTCCTCTGTGTATCTCACTGCAGATCACAGTGCTGGGTCAGCAGGAGAGTTTTTAACAATGCAGAAAAAAGCAAGATGCCTCCTGGGCAACCTGGTCATATGAGAGCAAATGCATTATCACTGCGTCAACAGTCATTTTGGTGCAGGCGTGTTTTATGGGTATTGTAATGATGTGCTTGAATGTTGTTAATTAGTAGGCAGTGGAGTCGATGGAGCATGTGGTCAAGGAAAGGAATGCTAGATGAAGGTTTAATAATTGTTATGGTACAAACTGCAAGCTCCCAGCTGTGGCATAAGGACAACATTTAATCCTATTCCACCTGTTTTTTGTGGAGTAAACACTGCAGTTACCATTTTATTAGTCTGACTCATCGCTCACTTGAAACACCGCCATTGTAGGCACTAATCCATTACTTCATCAGGAGCATTCTGGAATGGTTTGATACTAATCTTTAGTACAGGAACAATTAGTAAGTTTGTGAAATATTTTTAAATTTGAGACCTATAGGACTGTAAACCTTTTTCTGATTTGCATTTGCAGTTGCTGCTTGTAGTTAGTGTCATTTTTTCCATTTAGAGTCAGGACCTTTTAAATTTGAATACTGTGTGGCAGTACAGTGTGAACCCAGATAGCAAACTATGGGTGAATCAATGTTGAATCTATGTTGAGACCTAACGTCGAAATTATACAGAAAGCGCAAGGTTGATAAAATGTTGAGTCAACGTTTGCTTACATAGATTACATGTTTGCAAACATAGATTCAACATTAATTAAACATTGACCTGTCAAACATTTTAATTAAACCAAAATACAATGTAGATTCAATGGCATCTTTTAAATACAAACTTCAATGTTGACAAAATGTTGTTGAATCAACGTTGATCCAACCATCAATCTTCAACTGTAACCACAATTCAACCTTCTTAACCCTAATTCAACATTGATTTAACATCTTTTGCTGTCTGGGTAAAGTGTGATTTATGGTTGAAAAGCAAACGTTGACTCAACAGTTTATCAACCTTGCGCTTTTTGTATAATTTCTACGTTAGGTCTCAACATAGATTCAACATTGATTCACCCATAGTTTGCTATCTGGGAAGGTCTTGTTAGTATAATGCTTTAACTACTAAAATGGTTGTGTGTCAGTGCTTATTCCTTAAACATAATAATGCATTTTATAATAAAGAAAGTAAAAGCCAGAAGCCTATAATCCATGAAAAATATTTGACTTTAGTAAATATCCAGTAAATTCTCATGTCTCATTATCGTTCTGAGTTTGGACAACGCATGGTGAAATTCCACTTATACACGGTCATATGTTACTGACTTTTATTAAATTGTCTGTGTGTGTTTTGATTAGAGTGCAAGAAATTATTTGGTAAAATTATTCAACTAACAAATTAGAAAATAGTTTCTGCTGGATTCATTAAGTTAATGGAATTTATTCCATGTATGCAACAGGAGGTCATGTTGATGTTTCTTAGAGGTATTACATTGTTTTTACAGAACCAGTTGCAGACTAAGTAACTTTCATATTCTCTTTATTGTACTTTTGCATGCCTTTTATCTATCATGTGTGTCGAAAATTAATTTCTCCATCACTCACATGTATGAAATGACATATGGTTTGATTGGTTTGATGTTCCAGATATTATCTTTTTATCTGTCTTCTCTTGTTAATGTACTAATTTGGTTGAGTCTGATTAGTAGTTGGAGAACACTTATTAATCAGTCTTGGGTGTTGTCTAATCAGTAAATCTCAGGAAAAGCTGACAGAAGGGACTTTTATGAGGTTCAGTTCGTGGTTTTATAGCTCACGGATTTCAAATGTAACCAAAATGTTAATGTTCTTGTATAATGTAAATAATAAATAGTTAACTGCTAATTCAGCCCTGTTTCCATTGACTGATTCTACACATACACTGGTTGCATACCTTATATAATGTAGTCCTGATGACCAAGTGGACACCAAACTTTACTACCACAGAGCATGATTGGTCGGATTAAACTGTCAAATACATTAGTCCAAAATCTAATTTTTAAGGGTATTTTGTAATTTTTTTTCTTCTAATTGCATAAAATGTTATTTTAACAACTGATGTATACAAAGTTCAATGAGAAATATACAGTCAAGCCCGAACTTATTCATACCGCTGACAAATTTTACCTGACTTTTGACTTACAGTGACTTACAGTGTGCAAGAGGCGTCATTGTGGACTAAAATATTTCTAAGTTTTTAGTTACATGTGAACAAAAAATGGCATTTCCAAAATGATTCCTACCCTTTTCAATAATTAATAGAAAAACCTTTATTGGCTATTACAGCAATCAAAATGCTTCATACTTCAATCAATGCCTAGAATTGCTGACCAGCTTTTTGTATGTCTCCACTGGTGTTTTTGCCCATTCATCTTTTGCGATGAGTGCCAACTCTTTCAGATTGGAGGGTGTCCTTGCCATCACCCTGATCTTTAGCTCTATTCACTGATTCTCAGTTGAATTCAGGTCAGGACTCTGGCTGGGCCACTCCAAAACATTAATGTTTTTGTCCCCTAACCATTTCTTCACCACTTTTGATGTGTGTTTTGGGTCACTGCCATGCTGAAATGTCCAGTGGTGCCCAAGGCCAAGTTTCTCTGCAGACTGCCTGATGATGTTGTTGAGAATCTTGATGTATTCCTCTTTTTTCATGGTGCATTTACTGTGATTAAGTTCAGTAGTCCATTGGCTGAAAAACACCCCCAAAGCATTAGGTTTCCATCACCATGTGTGACAGTTGGGATGGTGCTCTTAGGGTTGAAGGTTTCTCCTTTCTTAGCGAAATGAACACTACATCAGTGTGGCCAAACAATTCAATTTTTGTTTCATCTGACCAATAAACAGAAGACCAGAAGTCTTCTTCTTTGTCCAGATGGGCATTTGCAAATGCCAAGCGGGCTTTGAGTATCTTCTCTGGAGAAGTGGCATCCTCCTTGGTGTTCATCCGTGGAACCCAGTAGTGTGCAGTGTCTGTTGGATTGTCTGCTTTGAGATGTTGCCACCAGCAGGGCCTAGATTTTCCAGGATGGCCTTGGTGGTGATCCTTGGATTCTTTTTACCTCTCTCACTATCCTCCAGGCCAGCACAGGTCTTTCGGCTCCTGACAACATCCTATGAGATTTTCCACACTGTGGAATGTGTTGTATTTTTTAATCATATTTTACACTTTAGCCACCGGAACTTGAAAACATTTAGATATGGCCTTATAGCCCTTTCCTGACTTGTGAGAAGCCAGAATGTGCAGCTGCAGGTCCTCTGTCTGTCAGCTCCTTTGTCTTATCTGTGACTGTCCACAAACCAACTGCAGAGAGCTGCTGTTTTTCACTTGTTGAGTTGATTAAAACAGCTGTTCCCAATGAATCTATAAACTAAAATAATATAGTATATATTCCAAATACCTGTATGGAATGGATAGACTCCAGCCCCCCCGCGACCCTAGTGAGGATAAAGCGGTGTATAGAGAATGGATGGATGGATGTTTGGAATGGCATCGAACCTTGGATTTTCCCATAAATTGTGTCAGTTTGATATATATATATATATATATATATATATATATATATATATATACTTATATATATATATATATATATATATGCCTGTCTCCTGGAATCTCCTCCATGCGCTTGAGAATGTGCCGGGAGACACAGCAAACCTTCTGGCAATGGCACACACTGATGTGCCATCCTGGAGGAGTTGGACTGTCTGTGGAACCTCTGTAGGGTCCAGGTATCGCCTCATGCTACCAGAAGTGACACTTACCCTAGCCAAATGCAAAACTAGTGAAAAACAGTCAGACAATATTTGGAAGGAAAAAATGTCAGCGGCCTTCACCTGTAAACTCATTCTTGTTTTGGGGGTTGTCTCATTGTTACCCCTCTAGTGCATCTGTTGTTAATTTTATGAACACCAAAGCAGCTGAAACTGACTAAAAAGCCCCTCAGTTACTTACTTGACCAGATCAGTATCCCACATGTTTCACTGATTTGATGCAATACTTAGATTAAAAAGTGTTCCTTTAATTTTTTTGCGCAGTGTATATATGTATGTATGTATATATACATACACAAACAAAATGCCACTTATTTCCTTTTAACCTTTATGATGTTCTAAATGAGACTTTGAGTGGTAACAGTAAAATAACTCACTCCCACTAAGTTTTTATGCTGTTTTTGCTTTAATGTTTTGTTGCTTATATTTATCTGCTCTACTAGCAGCAGAATAGCCTACACAACTCGACTGGTGTCTAAAAACATACTAAAGAAAAACATTAACATGGAAGTATATTATTGTTACATGTGTAAATACCAGATTAGGTGTTGTTAGCACTTAATTAATGAACAATAATTTCAAATTTGGATTTAAAGCAGAAATTGAAATAGAAAATTGAAATATAACTTACCAAACAAATTGATGCGGTTAAAAAATGTTAATGCTCAGACATATTTTTTTTTTACGTTGCTATATATGTTGTATCTGCCACTCCTTGGGTAAAATTGGAAAATTTGTGAAATCTGCTGGTTTCACCCATGATGTACCCTCACCCTTTACTGAAAAGCCTTTGAAACATCCTTAACCACTCCCTCCTGGACTTCGCGGGCGTTTTTCAAGATTTCAAATTAAAATTTGAGTTTCTAATACTTTCCATGAAAAAGTTAACTCTGACACATGCTGTCATTGTATCATATGTCATTTCTATTGTATTGAAAATGCAAGAACAATATGATTATATTTGTAAGCTTGAGATTCCAAGCTTTTAAACAATGTTCAACGTGATTGCCATGAGTGAAATGGGGGCCAGTACTCTCTGGTATGCGTCTAGCTGGTCAGAGGTTCATCCTACAGCAAGATAAAGAACATATGTCCAAGTTATGCCAGAACTACTTTAAGAAAAGAGATGAAGATGGTACACTTGAAAACATGGAATGGAAAGCACAGTCTGCACATTTAAACCATGGAGCTGGTTTGGGATGAACTGGACAGAAGAGTGAAAGCAAAGCAACCTGCAAGTGCCACACATCTGCTCTCATCAACAGAGCTGGGAAGAACTTTCTGAAGGATATTTGATGTCCATTGTTGAAAGAATCCCACAAGAGTGTTGAGCTGTTATATCTGCCAAAGGTGGCTACTTTGATGAATCAAACGATTAGAATACATTTGGGTTTATAAATAGATTTTTTTAAAAACTTTGTTTATTTGTTCGATGCTTTCATTTCAGAGTACTATGACACATTAACATGCATAATTTCCAGTTTTTAAAAAAAAGTAAAAATAGGGGTATTCAAAAACCTTTTGACCAGTTGTGTATATTTCTATACACATACAAAGTAACAATAATATTATACTATGCTGCCACCTTGTGATTAAAGTCTGTAGAAAGTGAAGGCTTGACAGATACCGTAACTTTACATCTTGTTTGATTTGAGAAGCAGTAACAAACTTATAGCTCTTGGTTCTGTCATGAAACCAATTAAGAACACATTTAACAATCAAAGTTTTTTGAGAGCAAGAAATAAACAAAGTGAAAATTTATGTAGCAGTTAATTTACTACCTTTTTCTGGAGCAGCTTCCCGACCTCTTGGACATTACCTTCTCCTGGCTGGCCTTTGTTCCCCTCTCAGGGTTGATACCAAGAAAGCACCTACAATGAAATGACAAAGAAAGAATGTATTAGGTGTGGCAGGCAAAGATCCCCTGAACTTAATATGGAACTCTGTGACATTCATAAAAAAAAAAATACCCGGGAAACTCAAATTAATATAAGCAAAACAGAGGTTTCCACTTCTAACAGCTATCTAGTTCAGTACACATTTAAATCAAATTTTTGCAGCAGTTTGCATAACAAGAAAAATGTATCTTTCTTAAGTGGAGAGAAAAGGTAGATGACACATCCTACACACCTTTTTGAAAATTGAAATAATGACAACAAATGGTCAAATGCAGACAAGTACATGTAGAGATTTAATAACAGATCATATCTTACAATGTATATTTAATCGAAAATTACACAAAAGACAGAGATAGCTAACTTAATCTAGTTGGATTTGATTGCTTAGAAATTGATTTTCCTGGTCTGGTTTAAAAGAAAGACCCAAAGTTTTTTTCACTCTACAGCCCAAGGGGAATATGCTAGCTAGCTAACAGTATGGAAAACATTAGCATGCTAGCAACTCGTAGCGAACACAAAGCAGGTGTTTATGTCTTGGTTATATTTATGTTACTGTCAAAGAATAAAACATAAAATAGACTGACATAATTAAAAGTAAGGCTGACATTTTTTTTAAAAAAAATCACAGTTACCTTGTTAAGTGAACGACCGGAGCAGGATGGATCAGCTGCAGGTGATCCGTGCAGGTCTGAGCCGGGGTGAAAATTGTTGTCCTCAGTTTTTTCCTTTTCTCCTAATTCTTCAGTAATGAGTAAAATCACTGCTACAGAATATTTTAAACCTATTTATTCACTTCTTTGTGTTGACTGTTTGCTAAAAGTGATGATGTACAGGAAGATTTGTCAGGATGAGGTACAGTCGAACTGCGCCAAGAGTCACACTCAAATCAACCCAAACCACCAGAAAAATGCTGAAATCTGCTGTAAGATGTACGGTAGCTTACTGTTATTATTTTGTGCTTTCAAAATACAGGGATTTACAATATCCAGCTGTATTCACAAAGAACAGTATATTACTGTACAGAATATGCTGTATTTTCACAGCAATTTGTTCCAGTTACAAAATTCAAGGGAACAAATATTTTTATGAATAGCTATCTAACTAAATACAATGCTGAAATAGCCAGAAAAGCATGCTACCTGAAAAAGCAGGGAAAGATAATGAACACGTGGACAGACAACTGTAAAATATTTATAAAACTGAACGGGCCTCAAGACAAAGTGCTGGTTATCAAGAAAATGGAGGAGCTGGAGCCATATTAAGTAATATTTACAGACATTTTCAAAGCCATTTAATATAACAGCAATAACAGAAACCTGGATCAACACTGAAAAAGGAATGGACTTTGAGCTGGAGGGTTATGAATTAAGAAATATAAATAGGAAAAACAAAGATGGGGGAGGAATTGCCATATATGTGGATAAAAATGTCGAATACAAAATACCGGTGCTGGTCATATAATTAGAATATCATGAGAAGGTTTATTTATTCCAGTAACTCATTCAAAAACTGAAACTTGTATATTAAATTCATTACACACAGACTGATATATTTCAAATGTTTATTTCTCTTAATTTTGATGATTATACCTGAACACTAATGAAAATCCCAAAGTCAGTATCTAAAAAGGATTTTTAGAAATGTTGGCCAACTGAAAAGTATGAACATGAAAAGTATGAGCGTGTACAGCACTCAATAATTAGTTGGGGCTCCTTTTGCCTGAATTACTGCAGCAATGCTGCATGGCATGGAGTCAATCAGTCTGTGGCACTGCTCAGGTGTTATGAGAGTCCAGGTTGCTCTGACAGTGGCCTTCAGCTCTTCTGCATTGCTGGGTCTGGCATATTGAATTTTCTTCTTCACAATACCCCATAGATTTTCTATGGGGTTCAGGTCAGGCAGGTTTGCTGGCCAATTAAAAAACGGAATACCATGGTCCTTAAATCAGGTACTGGTAGCTTTGGCACTGTGTGCAGGTGCCAAATCCTGTTGGAAAATGAAATCTGCATCTCCATAAAGTTGGTCAGCAGCAGGAAGCATGAAGTACTCTAAAACTTCCTGGTAGATGGCTGCGTTGACCTTGAACCGAAGAAAACACAGTTAACCAACACCAGCAGATGACATGGGCCCCAAACCATCACTGACTGTGGAAACTTTATATTCGACCTCAAGCAATGTGGATTCTGTGCCTCTCCTCTCTTCCTCCAGACTCTGGGACCTTGATTTCCAAAGGACATGCAAAATTTACTTTCATCAGAGAACATAACTTTGGACCACTCAGCAGCAGTCCAGTCCTTTCTGTCTTTAGCCCAGGCGAGACGCTTCTGACGCTGTCTCTTGTTCAAGAGTGGCTTGACACAAACAATGCGACAGCTGAAACTCACATCCTGCATACGTCTGTGCGAGGTGGTTCTTGAAGCAGTGACTCCAGCTGCAGTCCACTCTTTGTGAATCTCCCCCAAATTTTTGAATGGGTTCCATTTCACAATCTTCTCCAGGGTGCGGTTACCCCTGTTGCTTGTACACTTTTTTCTACCACATCTTTTCCTTCTCTTCGCCTCTCTATTGATGTGCTTGGACACAGAGCTCTGTGAACAGCCAGCCTCTTTAGCAATGACCTTTTGTGTCTTGCCCTCCTTGTGCAAGGTGTCAGTGGTCGTCTTTTGGAAAACTGTCAGGGGCCTGTTTCACGAAGGAGGTTCAAGAAACTCTGAGTTTCTTCCGCGACTCTGAGTTGATCTACTCTGAGATAGAGAACTCTGAGTTTTCGGTTTCACAACGGCTGATATGAGTTGGGTTAATTAACTCGGAGTAGGTTGACCCGGAGTTACGCGCGTGCACCGCAACTATAAAAAGACAGCATTAGTGGAGCCTCGATTCGACGAGTCACTATGGCAACGGGGAAGCGGAGAGCGACCTATTTTACGCCACTTGAACTGGATATTTTAATGCGGGCATATGGCGACTTCGAACACGTTTATCGAAAGAAGTGCAACACCGCTGCAGCTGCGAAGGAGAGGGAGACGGCGTGGGAGAACATTGCTGCCCGGGTCAATGCGTAAGTTAGGCCTTCAAAATCACAATAATATTACAGGGTAAACTGTTTGAATGGTAGAATATTAACTTATTTCATTTAGGTGCAATCCTGCGGGGGAGAAGCGCACGGGGCAGCAACTGAAGATGAAATACAAAAACATTGTTCAAAGAGGTAAGACCTCGGCATTATCTCATGGAGGAAATTCTTTTTGATCATGTTTTACATTGTAAAGTAGCCTAAATATTAAGTGGCTGTTTGACTGTGCAGTTGTTTTATCCACATAGCCTAAATGTCTGCATCCATATCATGTTTTGTTAAATAATTAAGCCTATTTAAACTAAGACAGACTTCTGCTCAGCCAACAGAAAGAGAGCAGATGCCCGTAAAACGGGTGGTGGCCCTGCACCGCCACCTCTAACAGAGCCAGAGGAGCTGGCCCTAAGCCAGAATTTGGGAAGGCCAGTGGCTCAGGGAATCCCTGGAGGGAGCTCATCTTCTGAGACCACACCCCAAGACACAAGTGCTTTCATAAAATGTAATATGCCGTGTGTGTGTGTGTGTGTGTGTGTGTGTGTGTGTGTGTGTGTGTGTGTGTGTGTGTGTGTGTGTGTGTGTGTGTGTGTGTATATTTAAAGCATATTCATACAAATATTTTTCTCTTTTGTGTCTTCTTTTTCATTTGGCCCAACAGATTCTGATGGTGCTATCTGCCTGGTGGAGCCTCTTCATGCCACAACAGACCTTGTAACTGTAAGTAGGCAACACTCTAAAGATTTTGCCAAAAGATAATTTAAGTATACTGAAACATATCACTGATCTAGGATGAAGAGGATGAAACTGTGTCTGCTGCCGTTACAGAGGCTGAGCCAGAAAGGCATACAGAGGTATGTTACTGATAGTTCTCTTCCCATTCACATTTATTAACATGCTGGTGGAATATAGTGTGACATTTAGCCTACACTGAAGTATTGTACATTCTCATCCTTTTTAACAGAGCATGGCTGGACAGCAGCAGGATGGTTCCTCAACTTCCACTGCACAGACTGATACAGTGAGATGGATGTTCAGGAAACACCAGAGGTTCATTCTGTGGAATTCATGTGCAACTGTATTATTTAATGTCCTCTATGTATTCCCAGTTATCAGTAAAACAGATTTACAAAATCCACTTAATGAGAAAAATTCAAAAAACGGATAAAGAAAGGCTGTACTTGGACCGCCAGATTAAGAAGGCAGATCTGGAAATTGAACTACTGGAGCACAAGTTAGAGGTGGTGATGGTCACAGATGAATTATCTTAACTACTGGAACATGAACTAAACTAGCTCTTTTATTTGTAGGAAATAAAGAAGACCAAATGAAATGTGTATCATGTGTTTATTTCCTGTGGTGATGGTGATGATCGTGGCTTAAACTCCAAAGTGGTGATTGCATATGTTGTCCCTGACTGCTCTGCCGTCTTGCATAGCTGGCAGGTGGATGGGCTCATCATCTGGGTCTTCATATTGTACGGCAGGGTGTTGCTCTCCTCTAATAGTGGTAATAATATGAAGAACAACACATGCCACAGTAATATCACAGGCCCTCTCAGGGGTCACCCTGAGGAGATGTAGGCTCTGGAAACGGGCTTTCAGCAGGCCTATGGTCATCTCCACCCGGGCTCTGGTCCTGCAGTGAGCCCGGTTGAAGTTCTGTTGGGGGCCTGGTTCAGGGTCAGGGTATGAGGTCGTCAGCCTGGGTTGGCATGGTAACCCCTGTCACCCAGCAGAAGGCCATCAAACTCTCCTGTAATGTAAAGTGGATGGGTCATTCCTACTATTCGGTGCCATTTGAGTCCTCATGACAGAGTATTGCATATTTTTGGTAAAAATGTCCTAATACTAATTTTCAAAAGCCTGACTTATATGGTTAACAGTTCTCTACCATAATATACAATGATATGTATGCAGGAATATTTCAATTTTAAACAATTACCCTTATTTTTGGATAAGTAGGCCAAATTCCCATGTCCCAAATCATGTTTGCTCAATTAAAAATACATGTAATAGTAATAAAATAAACCCAACACTTTTCACTATTGTTGCACAGCTTTCTTTATAATCTACAGGGCTGTACGCTTAGCTTTTTCACTAGGAGCACAGGTGCTCCTAAATGAAAAAATTTAGGAGCACAGAAAAACATTTAGGAGCACTATGAATTTTCACGATGAATCGCACAATTTTATTATTAACATTCACACAACAAGCCAAGCAGTAGGCTCAGTTATTTAACACAGAGAACATCCCTGTCCCACATCTTTTTGTATTCAAGTCGCCTGGCACGCTTGGCTCAGTTCATCCAGCGGTCCACAGCAGGACTTGGATCAAAATCCTCAAGACATGGCCCCTCCAAGCTGATCCTCATGAGGTCTTCAGTGGTGGTCAAATAAATAGATGCAGTTCTAACAGTGACATTGCACAAACAAAGCTTCTCCCACAAAATTGATTATCATCCCTCACCAGTGTCAGATACATCAGCTTCATTGGTCCTCAGGACTTTGTGAACTAATAAACCAATGTATTTTTTACAGATGGACATCTATACTACATCCGTCACAAGGAAACACCAAAGCCCATGTTTAGAGTGTGTGTGTGTGTGTGTGTGTGTGTGTGTGTGTGTGTATTTTGTAAATAGTTTGCAAAGAATTATGTTTGATTTTGTTCTCATAAAAGGAGGTGTACATATGTATGTGTATTTTGTAATTAGTTTGTAAAGAATTATTGATTTTGTTCTGACAAAAGAAAACAAAACTTTCACCAATATGGCTTCCTTTCATTTGGAGTGTGATTGGTCTACTGGCCTCTTTTGTCATATTTTCCATTATCACTCAGATGGCATTGGTACATTTTTCCAATTTCCAAGCAAAAAACTTGGTGGAAGCCACCATGTACACAAGACCTTATACAACAGCAGCAGAGGTGCAGATGTTGTAGCTGAGAAAGTTTGGAGGTTGCCACTTCTTTGCCAAAACAATAAGGGGAGTCATATTTTGTTAAGTGGCCCAACAAAATCTGACTGCAGATTTTATTTCATATCATACAATCTGCACAGTTAACTCAACCGGCATATTTCTGTTAAAGTCCTAGTTTTGAAATAGTCTCTCTGTTCTTAATCTGCCATACTGTGATCTGTTCTTACAGACTGTAATTTACTAGGATTTAAAAAAAAAAAAACTTGTTGTAATTTGGTGTTGTAGCTGTTGTAGCAAATAATTTCTCAGGTATGGGATAGAGAATTTCAATTCTATTATATTGTTAACTGGCCCAATAAAAATAACAACAATTACAAATAACTTTATACTTAAGAACTATACTTATATTAAAGACTTTATACATACACACGTGGACAAAATTGTTGGTACCCCTGAATCCCATTGAACATATGTGGAAGGAGCTGAAACATGCCATTTGGAGAAGACACCCATCAAACCTGAGACAACTGGAGCTGTTTGCTCATGAGGAGTGGGCCAAAATACCTGTTGACAACTGCAGAACGCTCATTGACAAATACAGAAATCGTTTAATTGCAGTGATTGCCTCAAAAGGTTGTGCAACAAAATATTAAGTTATGGGTACCATCATTTTTGTCCAGCCCTATTTCATTAGTTTGTTTTTTTAATAATTATGTTAATCAACAATTCAAAAGTAATGGCTGTTTTTGATTATTTAATTTTCAATAAATTTTTATTTATTGTTACTTTTGTGAGTTTCAAGTGATTTCAGTGAGAATTGTGGGTTTTTCCTTCTTTAACTGAGGGGTACCAACAATTTTGTCCAAGTGTGTAAATACCAGACATATTTTGATGCCATATCTTGCATTTGTAGGGGAGTCTGATTATAGGTGCAGAATGCATAGATTGGGTTAACTGATGACAGTTTTAGTTCAGTTATTACTTTATGGTATTTAAACTATTTTACGTGCTTAATTTAGTGTCATTTGCATTATTATAATTTAGACAGACACAGTATTTGGTTATTTCAAGTTAATGTGTTCATAAAAGCTAAAGATAAAAATAGGAGCCTGTCGCTTTAAGAAAGTGCGGCGATCTGTGTGATGCTCGGTACTGTGTGGGGGAGACGGCCTGAGAGTCGAGAGGAGCTCACGGTTTTTCTGACCATGTCGTGTTGTAGCGTGCCGATGTGAAAAAAAAGTTGTTGAAGACGAAGGTGTAGGCTATGACTTTTAGTTTGATCCACTTTGTGTGGATTTATTTTAGGAGCAAATGCGAATGATAGGGTTGACATCTGTACTCGCACTCCCTTTTTATTTTTTCTACTCACACCAATCTATTTTTAGGCGCATATGCGAGTGAAACGCTCGCACTGTACAGCCCTGATCTACCGCCCCAAATGTTATTTTTTGTTATTTATACCTTTTTACTGCTTAAAATATTCAAAATATGTTGTGTCCCTGAGTCAACTGTCCACCCTGTTACTTTGATACAAAGATCTCTGCACACGCCCTCCAATACATCATCTAGTCACATGATACAGGAAGTAGCTTACACTTTTGGAGGGAAAATCAAACTAATGGGGAAAAAATGTAAGAAGGTGATAAATATTATGAGATGTTTGAGGGGTCGGGACTGGGGAGCTAGCCGGAATTGTCTTAAAGCAATTTATATTGCTATGGTTAGATCAGTGATAGATTATGGCTGTGTAGTTTACAGTTCAGCTGCCAAGACCAACCTGAAAAAATTGGAAGTTGTTCAGAGTCTTGCATTGAGGTTATGCTGTGGAGCAATGAAAACAACCCCAGTAGATGCCATTCAAGTGGAGATGGGAGAGATGCCATTAGAGTTTAGAAGGATGCAATTAGCTCTGACTTATTGGGCTAACTTGCAGGGACATAGACAAAGTCATCCGGTGTTGAACGTGTTGCAGCCAAGTCAGGAAAAAGAAAAGGTGCAGATTAATAGCTTTGGATGGGTAATAGAAAGCATGACACAAGAGTCCGGAATAGATCAACTTGAAATAAGTCCAACGGTTTCAATTTCTCTTACTCCTCCATGGTTACTGACAGAGATAAAGGTGGATCTAAGCTTATTGGAAAAGAAGTGTAGTAGTGGTTCTGTTAATGGGTATATTTCTTATGTTTATTCAAATGATTTGGTTATTTATACTGATGCGTCAAGGTCACTTTCAGGTCAGGTTGGAGTGTCCTTTGTTATTCCTGAATTAGGCATTGCTATTAATAAAAGAACAAGCGATAAGTTATCAGTGTACACTGGGGAATTGGCAGCAATATTGCTGGCTTTAAACTGGACAGAGGACAATGGAAAAGAGAGAACTGTGATTGCAACTGACTCCAGCAGTGCAGCAATAAGTGTTAAAAATTTGAAATCTGAGGCTAGACAAGATATTATATGTGAAATTGGTCAAGTTAGTTATAGGCTAGGGAGACAAGGCAAGCAAGTTATTATTTTGTGGGTTCCGGCACACATAGGAGTGGATGGAAATGAGTTTGCAGACAAATATGCAAAAAGAGGGGCTGCTAAAAGTGTAATTGACTTTCCCATGAAGTATAGTAGATCTGAAGTTAAAACAATAGTTAAAGAACAAATGAAGAAGAAATGGCAAAGACAATGGGATACCTGCTTGAAAGGTCGCTTTTATTATTCCATTCAAAGAAGTGTAGAGAGGAATTTAGTAGAACAGGGCTGTTTAGGCCGGAAAGAGGAGGATGTCTTGTCACGATTAAGACTCGGGCACACAGGGCTGAATAGCACTCTGAGAATTATTGGTAAGCATAATACAGGGGAATGTGAATGCTGTAGAGTGGAGGAGAATGTTGAACATGTATTGATTTATTGCCCCAAGTTTCAGCAGCAGAGAAGAGTATTCAAGAGGAAAGTCTGTGATAGTAAAATTAAATTCGAGGTCAGGGAAATTTTGAGTAATTTATCTTTGAAACATGTTGCTAGAGCATTGCTTTTATTTATGGAAAGAACAGGTTTAAGAGAGAGGGTTTAAGGGCTGCTGGGGCCTTCCTACCCCACACTCCATTCCAGAAGGTGGCGGTAATGCACCTAAAGTTGCGTGCCAACTGCCATTAAACAAAAAGAAGAAGAAGAAACTAATGGGGATGGCTAGTGTGACGTCACGGACCACTTCCGTGTCCAAGCCGCGGCGCACCGAATGAAAACACAATGGCAGTAGCGAAAGAACCGGTCACCTTTTTCACTGTGACTTCTTATTTTGCGGATTTTCCGAAGTCGGTAAAGCGAGGTCTTAACTCTTACAACTCAAACAGAGTTGTAAGAGTTAGTGTGCTGGCAGGTGGTTTTAAAGGGAAAGTGCAGGCGTCAATGAAAAGGAAAACGTACAGTGTTGAGGTGAGTAGCTAAGTAGCGTAAGCTAACAAACACAGGATGTCAGAAATAAAGCGAGCTTTATCATCTGTGTGAGGTTAAATGTTGTTTACTTGGCTTTGTTAGAGTTGTTATGTTAGATTTGAAAAGTATACTCTGAAGATTCCCAGCAGCACACTCTTGCGCTAACTTCTGCCGGGAGCACATGGCTAATTTGCATATGTAAATAACTACGCATCTCTTTACACTAATCATGAATCCATAACAGTTAAAATAATCTTAGCCAAACATTTTTAGCAAGTCAGTCCAAGTATTGGACTCAATTAAATCCAAGTCACATAGACCCATATCCTTGTCAAGTCGAGTATTTTGGGCAGATTGGTCAAGCAAGTCCAAGTCCCCAAAACTGGGACAAAAGTCTCCCTCGGCAGACTTTATTCTTATAAATTAAAAGTATAAACTTATTATCAGAGACTTTAATCTCGACCACTTTTAGTTTCTTTTGTAATGTGGCCCAAACACTCCTCATAACACAAAAAGACAACATAATTCAAGCGGCTAATACTAGCTAGCGCACGTTAGCTCCCGGCGCTAAATGTATTTTCTAAGATTAGAAATCCAACTTACCTTATCAGTGTCAGCCATCTTCTCTTCTCCTTTTCGTCCAGAGGAAAGTGGTAGAAAGATATCGTTTTATTTACATCATTTCTATTGTTGCAACACAGGACACAACACAGCACCATTATATCGTTGGTTTGGTAGGACACGGAAGTGACGTTTTTGGACACGATGACGTAGTTACTAGCCATCCCCATGGAAGTAAAGTAAGTACCTCTCTTTAAACAACCTTTTTTTTAGTGTTTTAGAATGCTTGACTGACGTGGTAAAGCATAAGATGTCCACCCTGTTACCCTGTTTTATAGCAGAAAATTATATTTTTTGGTAATTTCAAAAATATGGTTAAAAAATATGTTAAAAATCTTCCTTGGTTGTCACTAAGTGCTAGTTTTTTTTTCATCACATTAGCAGTAAGGGACAGCTTTAGCATTAAATGTCCCCCCGTTACCGTCCACCCTGTTACCGTTTTGTAGAGTAACAGGGTGGACACACAGTAACAGGGTGGACACACAGTATTGAAGTGATTTCTTGCCTTTAATTGAATGAATTTCCTATCATTAATTACTGATCAAATTTCTGTTTTATCTATTAAATGAATTTCCTATTTTTAGTTATTGAATGAATTTCCTATTTTAAATTATTGAATGAATTTCTAATTGTTAATGAATTACATTGTTCAGTGAATTCGTATGTAAAGCTGATGCTAATGACGTTTTTGATGTTTTTCATATGACTAGTTAATGATATTTTTATTTATTTGTTGGAAGTATTTTTTTAAATAATTTCAATGTTCATGTAAAGGTTAAATAAATTTACTTTTTTCAATAAAATTTTGTTCACAAATATTAGGTCCATTCTGTGACGTCTTGTCCACTCTGTTACTCTTCTGTCCACCCTGTTACCTTATTTTTTTTATGAGAATTAGATAAAAAGTCTGAAATATTTAGCATGTCTTTGTGTTTACTTGCAGTTTCTAATTAGTATAATGAAATCACAAAAAAAAATAAAGGCAGATTCCATTGAAATTATCTTAAAATTGAAAAGAAATGTGTTCAAATTGTGTTGTGCCTTACAATAGAGCACATTTTTTGTACATATACTTTTTTGTTAATATTTCTCAAAATAGATATTTCAAGGGTAAATTAAGGGACATTTTAGCTCTTACTAAATGTAATTATTATAGCTAGAGTGGCTTGGAAACATAGTGTAATAGATGTGAGAATGTCCCGTAACAGGGTGGACATTTGCCATCTGTCACATGCAAAGACTTTGGTAAAAATATTAGATTATTGATATCCTGAGCTGGACCAATATAGTTTTCTTATAGTTTGTTAAGTAATCCTTCAGATAAAAGATGAAAAAATTGGAAATTTTAGCATTTTTTTAATAAACAAGGCTGAAATGGCACCAAATAGTAGGAATGACCTGGATACATCAGAGCATTTTAAAGGAGAGAGACAAGAGAATTCTATTGTGAAAATCTTTAGGCTGCTTACCACACTGCAGTCTGTTGCTCAGGTTAGACTCTCGAAAAATCCTTGAGTCGTGAACAGAGCCAGACCACTTGGCCTCCACATTGGTAATGATGCATGAAGCATCACATATGATCTGGACAGTGCAGAGAATGACAGATGTTGAACGATGATGCAGTCTTTAACATTTAGAAACAGTAGTCAGTCTACCTGTAGCCTACCTGCACATTTATGCTGTGAATGGACTTCCTGTTCATTCTGTGATGGAGCTGTGATGGGGATATGGGTGCCATCAATGCATCCAATCACACTGGGAAATCCTAAAAGAAATTAAAATAACTAATCCCAGTCTGAGCACAATGTCATTAACAGAATATGATCTAAAATGAATTTAACAGATCTCTACATCATTCACCTGCAATCCTGTGGAACTCCTCCTTGATGGCTCTCAGAGGTTTGTGCCCAGGAAAAAAAGACAAACATCGGTAGAAGCCATTTCAGGGCCAGGCACACTTTTCTGTTTTCTTTATTATTATCAGAATTTTCTATTGAGTTTTGAGTTTCCCACTACCCGTAAACGCCTCTGATGAGGCAATAGGCTGCACCTGTTGGGTTCTCCCTTCCTTCCACAGGAGCCAATGGTAGCGGGGCTGGAGGCACCGGCGGCTGGTGGAGAGAACTATTTAGGAGTCAATGAAGGACAACAAGAGAGCGTTCCGGGATAAGCACTGCAGAGGGTGGCCCAGCGGAGAGGGACGACGCGGAGGACAGAGGCAGACGGTGATGCCGAGAGAGAAAGCCGGAGAGGAAACCATAGCGCTACGACGTGACATACTCGCAGCGGCAGGGCAATTAAGCTCTGCCTGGCGGGTGAGTATCCTTCGGGGACTCTGTAGTAGCGTTTTGGTGTGTGCACATTATCGTGGTGGTGGCTTTGAGAGAAAGAGACTTCCGTACTGGCAGTGGATCTGTGTCTTCGAGGTGGTTTCCCCCCAGACACGAGCCAGGCTTAGGAGGAAGGTGGACGGATCCCGTGACGGCCGAATTGAGCGCCCCGCATCCCACGGCCCCCGAGACGATTCGGACGGTGGAATTTAATGAGGGATTTTACTTTTTTTAGCGGATTTTAACAAAGGACTGAGGTGACGTTGGATTGTTTCCCCTGCTGGCTGCAGGCCCGAGGAGTGTAACGTAGGAGCTTAACCTGTACTGTATGTGAAGAAATTTATCTTGTAATTAAATGATTGTTTGCCACAGGCATCTGGTTTTCTCGCCCTCTGTATATTACTGTTGCTGACAAGGTGCTCCACCCGATCGTTAAGAACCTAGTGCAAAACCTTAACAATATTAATAATCTGGTCATTTTCCCTTCCAAATCCAAAAAAGCAACCCACTCGGCGGGTGCCAGATTCTTGGCGTTGTCAGCAGGATCGGGTTTTCAGAGCACCTGCAGTGACTGAACAGAGAGGCCAGAATGATGATGCCGGTGTATCCTGGGGCCCCTTGGCTGCCAAGGTTGAAAGGGTCCGGTGATGAGGTGAAATACAGTGAGTGGAAAGAGCAAATTCAGGGTTTACTGGGCACACAGGAACTAGTCGAAGCTAGGAAGGTTGAGATTGTTTTAGGAGCATTAGCCGGGGAAGCTAAACGCCAGCTTAGTGTTTTAGATTGTGATGAGAGGGACCACACTTGCAAAATCTTTTTGTATTTGGACACGCTATATGGGGATAGGACCCCGGTGCCGGTGCTGAGATCTCAATTTTTTAGCTGTGTACAGAAACAAGATGAGACAGTGCCTTCTTATATATTAAGGTTGAGAGAGCTACACTGCAGGCTGCAGCGGCACGATCCTGATAGCGCCCCCTCCGATGCCGCCCTGAGGGATCAACTGTTGTTGGGGTTACAGGATGGAACTTTGGCTCAAGCCCTTAAAGTGTATGCTCGTCGTAACCCAGATGAAACCTTTGCCACCATTCGTCAGGAGGCACTCCTGCTCGACTCGGAGTGCGGGAATCCCAAGCCAGAGGTAACCTGTGCGTCTGTGAATAAACCCTGTGTGTCTGCTTTAACTCAGGATACTAACTGGAAGGAGACTTTGAAGCAGGAAATAATGGACGATGTGAGAGCGCAGGTGTCTGGATTGACGCAAGATTTGTTGAGAGAGATGAAACCACTCCTCCAGCCTACCAGCAGGGAGAGGCCACCTCCGGTGCCACCGAGGAGAGAACGACAGCGGCAGCTGGATGTTATAAATCGCTGGGACGAACAAGGTAGGCCCATCTGCCGCCGGTGCAGGCGGGCAGGCCACATCGCTAGGTTTTGTAGGCAAGCGATGCCTCCACCGCCGGCTTTAAACTAACTATCCCTGCTGCTGAGGTCCGGGGTGCAGGGGTTGAGCGTGTTTTGGAGAGAGAAAGGGCCACTGATGCATTTATTGGAAATTGCCCAACAATGACTGTTAAAATTGAAGGAGTTGAGCTAGTGGGGTTGTTGGATACGGGATCTCAAGTCACCCTGATGCAACAAAGCCTCTTTGAGCGATATTTTTCCCAGGTAATTTGTGCTGAAGGGCCTAAGTTTTTTAAACTGCGTGCAGCTAATGGACTCGAACTGCCTTATGTGAGTTATGTTGTGGTGGATTTGGAAGTTGAGGGGATGATGATACCTGGAAGGGGAGTTGTGTTTGCAAAAGATGAACATTGCACACACCCACTGGTTATTGGAATGAACGTTGTGACCTCGTGCTGGAATATGTTTTTTAAACACCCCGAGAAGTCTGGTTCCCTGTTTCAGGATCTGCAGAGCCACCAAGTTTGGAGGGATGCGTTTGCTACCTGCTGCCGCATTGCAGCAACCTCGACGGAAGATGGCCTGCTGGGCTGGGTGCGATCGGCAAGTCGACGTGCAGTTAAAGTTCCCCCCAAGAGTGAGCTGCTAGTATGGGCCCGGACTCCGAGTGGTCTCAAGGATAAGACTCATTGTGCCCTCGTAGAAGGACTGGCTGAGAACAGCAGCTTTGGAGTGGCGCGCACGTTGACGACTGTGAGAGACGGTAGGATCCCGATAAGAATTTGTAACCCTCATCCGTATTGTCTGACCATAGGCCAATACCAGAAGCTGGGCCAGCTGTATTATGTCGAGGAGGTGGATGTACATGGACCGCAGGACCTGAACCTTTCGCTGAGGGATGATTGTGTAGAAGTGGGCCTGGTGAATGCAGCAGTGGGTGAGCGAGGGCAGGAACTCTCGGAGGAGGTGAGCAGCCTTGTGGATCGACCGGATTTGTCGGAGCAGCAACAAGAGGAGCTGCGTGCACTCCTGGGGAAATGGAAGCATGTGTTTGCACAGCATGACCAGGATTTTGGGCGCACGAATCTAGTGCAGCACCAAATACACACCGGTGAGGTGCCCCCTGTCCGAGAGCGGTATCGTCCTTTGCCCCCGACCATGTATAAGGACATGAAGGCGCTACTCTCAGGTATGTTGGAAACGGGTGTTATCAGGGAGAGCTGTAGCCCATGGGCGGCGCCCATAGTGTTGGTAAGAAAGAAGGACGGCAGTTGGAGGTTTTGTGTTGATTATAGGAAACGGAACACAGTGACCCATAAAGATGCTTTTCCTCTACCCAGGATCGAGGAGACCCTGACCAATTTGACCCGAGCAGAGTGGTTTTCGACGCTTGACCTGGCGAGTGGCTATTGGCAGGTGGAGATGGATCCTGTGGACCGAGAGAAGACGGCTTTTACGACACCGCTGGGACTCTACGAGTTTGAACGGATGCCCTTTGGCCTGTGTAATGCACCAGCCACGTTCCAGCGGTTGATGCAGCGGTGTTTAAGTGGGCCACTATCCGACTATGCGTTGGTGTACTTGGACGATATCATCTTGTACTCTCCTGATTTTACCTCCCATCTGCAGCATCTGGATAAGGTGTTGGAGAAGCTGGGGCAATATGGGCTGAAACTGAGGCTGGACAAGTGTAAGTTGCTACAGACTGAGGTGAAGTTTCTGGGCCACATCGTGAATGCGACGGGCGTGAGACCGGATCCAGATAAGATCTCAGCTGTACTGGACTGGCCTGGCCCTGCCACTGTAAGACAGGTACGAGCTTTTTTGGGACTAGCGGGCTACTATCGACGATTTGTGCCCGGGTTTGCTAAGGTGGCACGGCCGTTGAACCAGTTGCTCAGTGGGATCCCAGCCAGTAGGAAATCTGAAGCTCAGAAGGTGCAGTGGTCCCCTGAATACCAAGCATCTTTCACTGAACTCAAAACTGCTTTAGCTCAAGCACCCATATTGGCTTATGCTGATTATGCTCTTCCGTTTGTTGTGTATACAGATGCAAGTAACCAAGGGTTGGGAGCTGTTTTGGCCCAGGTCCAGGGAGGGCGAGAGCATGTCATAGCTTATGCTAGCCGGAGTTTACATCCAACTGAGCGTAATGATGCCAACTATAGCTCATTTAAATTGGAACTGTTGGCCCTTAAGTGGGCGGTCACTGAGAAATTTAAGGGGTACCTGACCGGGGCGAAGTTTACTGTGTACACTGATAATAACCCTCTTGCCCACCTACAGACAGCTCGACTGGGTGCAGTGGAACAGCGTTGGGTTGCACAGCTTGCCTCCTTTGACTTCGATATTAAGTATCGTTCTGGCAAGAGCAATGTGAATGCCGATGTTTTGTCCAGATATCCGGTTAACCCTTCAGCCGCAGGCGACCCCAGCCTAGCAGACACGGACATGATCCCAGTGGCAGCAACGATTGAGCTCGAACCTGAAGGAGATGGAGAAGAGCAGACCAGGAGTGAGTGGGAGGAGGCACAGGCTGCCGACTCGGATATACAGGCTGTTAAAAGGTATGTGGAGACGCATGTACTGCCTGGAGGACCGGAGCGTCAAACACTCTCCTTCCTAAGTCAGAGACTGTTGCAGCAGTGGAAGAGGTTATGTGTGCGGAATAACATCTTGTGCCGTAAGGTGTTTGATTCACAGACTCATGAGACGAGACATCAGATTGTGTGTCCCAGTTCTAGGAGCAGAGAAGTGTGGAGGAGTGTACATGAAGCCGTAGGCCATGCTGGAGTGGAGAGGACTCTTTCACGGATCCGTCAGCAGTTTTTCTGGCCAGGGATGGAGGGGGAAGTGCGTCAGTTCCAGCAAGGGTGTGCCGCCTGCAGCCTGCAACGAGAGAGAGTTCAGCCTCGAGCCCCGTTAAGACCTATTTCAGTGTCTTATCCCCTGGAGGTGGTGGGTTTAGACTTTCTGTCTCTAGGTCGGTACACTGACACCTATCCGAATATTCTGGTGGCCACTGATTTGTTTACCCGTTATGCTTGGGCAGTTCCTACGCGAGATCAGACAGCTGAGACTACTGTTAAGGCGCTCTGGGCACAGATTATTCAACCTTTTGGTTGCCCTGCACGTTTTCATTCAGATCAAGGACCAAATTTTGAGTCGGTAGTGATGAAGCAGTTATGTGACACTTATGGTGTAACAAAGAGTCGGACTACTCCATACCACCCTGCTGGTAATGGAAGTGCAGAGCGGTTTAATCAGACCCTGTTAGGGATGCTTCGGACTCTCGAAATTGACAAACAGAACCGTTGGCCTGAGTATTTACCCGAATTAGTCCACGCTTATAATAACACTATTCATAGTGCTACAGGTTATGCCCCTTCCTTCCTTATGTTTGGACGACACCTGCGTCTCCCGGTAGACATTGAGTTGGGTGTCAGGCTCCAGCAGAGAAAGTACGACGTAGAAGGGTGGGTTAAGCATCAAGAGAGGTTGACCGCTGCTTATGGTCTTGCTAAGCAAAGGATGGGCAGTGTAGCCACCCGAAGTAAACAGCGGTATGATGGTGGAGCTAGGGCGTTGCCTGTAGTGCCTGGAGAGAGAGTGTGGGTTCGGAATAGGAATCGACAAGGGCGAGGGAAACTGTCCGTGGTGGGGTCCAGAGATTTTTGTTGTTCTTGAACAGGTGGGAGATGCTGGATTGGTGTACCGTGTTCAGCCTGAAAAGGGAGGGCGGGTACAGACTGTGCATAGAAATGCCTTGAAGGTGTGTACGGCCCCCTTGATGGACACTGCTCCAGCAGCGACTCGGGCAGCCATGGAGCCCCAGGAGGTCCCGGTGCCATTGATTTATGGGTTTCCCCCCAGGCCAGCAGAAATGCCGCTGGTAAGAGACGAACCTGAAGCTGTGTTGCGGCGTTCTACCAGGGAAAACCTAGGGCAGCCGCCACTGAGATATAGAAACTCATGACGTTGCAGGGACTGACAACGTTAAAGTGTGGGGGAATGTTACAGGGGTAGTGGGGACTGGGTTTATTGTCTGTTTTGATATTTTTCTTTTTTGTATTCATTGCATGTTTTGGGATTTATGTTGTTGATGTTTTGATTATATTGCATGTTTTCTTTATTATTATCAGAATTTTCTATTGAGTTTTGAGTTTCCCACTACCCGTAAACGCCTCTGATGAGGCAATAGACTGCACCTGTTGGGTTCTCCCTTCCTTCCACAGGAGCCAATGGTAGCGGGGCTGGAGGCACCGGCGGCTGGTGGAGAGAACTATTTAGCAGTCAATGAAGGACAACAAGAGAGCGTTCCGGGATAAGCACTGCAGAGGGTGGCCCAGCGGAGAGGGACGACGCGGAGGACAGAGGCAGACGGTGACGCCAAGAGAGAAAGCCGGAGAGGAAACCATAGCGCTACGACGTGACATACTCGCAGCGGCAGGGCAATTAAGCTCTGCCTGGCGGGTGAGTATCCTTCGGGGACTCTGTAGTAGCGTTTTGGTGGGTGCACGTTATCGTGGTGGTGGCTTTGAGAGAAAGAGACTTCCGTACTGGCAGTGGATCTGTGTCTTCGAGGTGGTTTCCCCCCAGACACGAGCCAGGCTTAGGAGGAAGGTGGACGGATCCCGTGACGGCCGAATTGAGCGCCCCGCATCCCACGGCCCCCGAGACGATTCGGACGGTGGAATTTAATGAGGGATTTTACTTTTTTTAGCGGATTTTAACAAAGGACTGAGGTGACGTTGGATTGTTTCCCCTGCTGGCTGCAGGCCCGAGGAGTGTAACGTAGGAGCTTAACCTGTACTGTATGTGAAGAAATTTATCTTGTAATTAAATGATTGTTTGCCACCGGCATCTGGTTTTCTCGCCCTCTGTATATTACTGTTGCTGACAAGGTGCTCCACCCGATCGTTAAGAACCTAGTGCAAAACCTTAACAATATTAATAATCTGGTCATTTTCCCTTCCAAATCCAAAAAAGCAACCCACTCGGCGGGTGACATAATGTTCTGCATCTCCGATGTTGTATAAAAAACTCCCATTCGCAAAGAACCACAGCGCAACACACAACATCTGCTGGGATGTTAGAGCGCGACTGCGGTTGGTAACGTTGCAAATGTAAGGACGGATTAGGTGGTGGATGTAGATTATGGAGTCCGAGGTGAAGCGGTACTGTTCAAACAGATAACTGTCCGGAAATGCCAAAACATCTATGCGCGGTCTGAAAACAATCTCCCGACCAAGATTCAGTTCTGCACGCAGTAATCCTTCGTCAACTGGATCATTGATGAAAGGACATGCCATTTTAACACACGCCAGAACTATTCTACGCCAAAACTCGCTCGCTTACTGACTGAATGAATGAGGAAATGAAACAGCGTGTGTCGCTGAAAGTGGGCGGAGACGGAGAGAAACTCGAGGTTTTCTCAGATAAACCTGCTGCCGACCAGGTTCAACTCATAGAGTCTGTTACTGCGGTAACTGACCGAGAGTTTAAGTTACCCCTCTTTGTGAAACAGGCTTGAGTTACCCCTCTGTGTCAGGGTTTAGTTACCTCGCTTCATGAAACGGAAAACTCTGAGTTTCCCTCATTTCAGGGTTAAGAAACTCCGAGTTTTCAGTGAACCTGCTTCGTGAAACAGGCCCCAGGTCAGCAGTCTTCCCCATGATTGTGTAGCCTACAGAACTAGACTGAGGGGCCGTTTACACGAGGACGCTTGCAGGTAAAAACGTCAAAATATTTCAACAAAACACCCTATCGTTTATACGAGGACGGCGTTTTGGGGGCTTGAAAACGCAAAAATTTGAAACCGGCCTCCAGAGTGGAAAAGTAGAAAACGCTCCGCCGTTACGTTTCCGTCTAAACAGCAAAACACAAAACTTTGCCGAGATCTGACCACGTCGTGCACGCGATTACGTCACATACGTGCGCCGGTGCTTTGGTTTGCCGGCCAGTACAAGGACGTAAACAAAGATGTGTGATTATTTCCATCCTTCGTACCTTCAAGCAACTCTGGCAGCTCTATGTACACTACAGGAGTCGTACCAACAAACGTACAGAATCTGTACAGATTCCATTCATGAACATTTACCGCGGCGGAGATCCGAAAAGGGAAATAGTACGAATGCGTGTAGACATGGCGGAGTTTTATCACAGCGCCACCCAGCTGCCTGGCATGCATATCCAATTGAATTCCACACACTATAGAGTCACCGTATATACGCAGATTTCCTTCAAAACCGCTCGTCTAAACGTGAAATGACAAGACGCCACTTTTGCGTTTTCTGTTAAGATGGTCCTCGTGTAAACGGCCCCTGAGAGACCATTTAAAAGCATCTGCAGGTGTTTTGAGTTAATTAGCTGATTAGAGTGTGGCACCAGGTGTCTTCAATGTTAAACCTTTCAATAATATTCTAATTTTCTGAGATATTGAATTTGGGATTTTCATTAGTATTCAAGTATAATCATCAAAATTAAGAGAAATAAACATTTGAAATATATCAGACTCTGTGTAGTAAATGAGTATAATATACAAGTTTCACTTTTTGAATGGAATTACTGAAATGAATAAACTTTTTCATGATATTCTAATTATATGACCAGCACCTGTAATTGAAAGAATGTCAACTGTGGTTGATAACTTAGTAGAATGTCTAACCAATAATATATGTAAAGAAAAGAATAAGAATATTATAGTTAGCTGCATGAATATTGACATTTTCAGTGACGGTATGGAGAGTCTGTTTTTAAAAACCAGTGGCAAAGTTGTTTTATATGTTGGGATTTCAATATTGAATCCAAATAAGCATAAAGCAACCGACTAATTTATAAATACAATGCATAGTTTGAGTTTACATCCGAAAATCACCAGACCAACCAGAATTACACTCAGTTGTGCCACTTTGATTGACAATATACACACTGAGATAAACACAAAACAACAAGTGGCATTCTAATTAATGACAATAGTGATCATCTACCAGTTTTTATTTTCTATGATTACAACTACAGAAAGAAAAAGACAGACAAGCAGAAAAGAGACGAGGAGAATGAAGTCAGGGGAATCAATAGACAGATTCAGGAATAAATTATTGGCATTGAATTGGGAGGCAGTTTATCAAGAAAATAATGTGGATAGGGCAAATGAAATATTTCTAAGAGTATTAAAGCGACTATATGATAAGAACTGTCCACCTAAAGAATATACAAGAACACTGAAATGTAGCAACTATCCATGGATCACCAAGGGATTACAAAACGCCTGTAAAAAACAATAACAAAAAAACACGATACAAAGAATTCATAAGACTGAGAACAAAGGAGGCTGTCACGGGACTGACTGGAATCAGTCGGTCATGTCCAGGCTGTCTCAGCTGTGTAGTTTGTGGTGAGTCAAACCGGAGACACCAGGCAGCCGCTGTAGAAACTCACCTAACAAAGACGACTTGTTTGTCCGTTTGTGTATCATGCGGTTCTCGCAAGACTTCACATTTGATCGTGACTTTGCATGTGACTGAATAAGCCTTCTAATGCGACGTCAGTAACGCAGCATTTCTGAAATAAATACTGACATGCCTACTTCCCAGGTAAACTCCGAGCAAAAAAAGAAAGGGCCTTAACTCTTGCAGTGGTGCCACTGTCTCCATTCCAGCATATTATCTTAGATGAGCTTGATACACACTACCAGTCAAAAGTTTGGACACACCTTCTCATTTAAAGATTTTTATTTACTTATTTTCTACATTGAAGATTTATACTGAAGAAATCAAAACAATAAAAGAATACACATTGAATAATGTTTTAAGCAAAAAATGGTAATATTCAGTATTAATCTACAATGTAGAAAATAATACAAATAAATAAAAACCATGGAATGAGAAGGTGCATCCAAAATTTTGACTGGTAGCGTGCATGCAGTGTTGACAATGTATCATCAGATGTAACCTGAAAACTGTAACTGCAGTGGATCATTTTGCTATTTCATGCAAACTTGTAACATATTTGAATGACAGATCTAGAGCAGAGAGGTCAACATATGTATTTGCTAGGTGGTGTGCAAACACCAACAGTTTTATGGAACCCATCCTTGAACCACTGAAAAAACCATGACCAGCCATTATAAAGCAGTCATGTTAAAGAATATTACATTTAGACATGCAATTGCAGGAGTTTACTGGCTCCATCCCAATCCAGACAGACATTTTTAAGGAAAATCAGTAGAAGATTAGAACTTGAAGGGAACAGATACTACATATCCATCATCATTTCTCACTATTGAGGGCATTGCTGGAAGGTATTTGGTAAACACATCCACTGTACAGTTAAGCGACATTAGAGAAAAGGTGACTGTAGTCATGCCGCTCTACATGGTGATTTAGGGTATTGACAGTGTTGAAAAGGCCTGTGATGCGCTTTGATTTTACTTTTTAAAAAGCTATATGAACCCTGATTAAAATACAGTGCCAACTGTATGGTTTTGTTTGTGTGTCCTTATTCTATTAGAGAATAAGTTAGACATTTTAGCAATGACGTCAATGGAGATTGATTCGCGTTTGAAGCCAGCCTTAAGTGTCTATTTGAGGAACAGCAGTTTTTGTACTTCTGGGTTGGCTTAATTTTTCAGCCTCATAGATGCCACTTTGGTTGTTAACTGGTGGAGAAACTCTTGCAAAATGACTAGCATGACAGTATGACTGCTGTCGTTAGACAGTAAAAACAGGTGGAAAAAGTTTTATCAGTAAAGCAAGAAAAGACCAAATAGCTTGATTTCAAATCTTTCATGAAATGATATCATCACCCAAACATGCATCCAGTTGGTAAGAACTGTGCAACTCAGTTCAACTCATTGAGAATATCAAATTTATTTGAGTACCAAATCAAACATATGTTCAAACTCAGTTCTATAATAAATCCTCATGTACACTATACACATTTACCTTTCAACAGAACAAAAATTAATTATGGCTGGCAACTGGTGTGATTACAGTGCTAGATATGCATCATTTACAGCTATCTCACAAATAACCTCTGAATAGGTTCAATTGAATGATTGTCTTTGTTTATATTCCTAATTTTTGTAATGAATTGTAGGTTTTATAAAACAAAACAAAAAAGACAACAATTATCCATCAGTCAGCACATTGTATTGTGGCTACACTGTATTCTACAAAATTCCTTTACTTTTTTATTGTGGAAGTCAGACAACAAAACACAAAAAATTTCAGATTTCTGCTGTTTACATCCATTGTAGACACAAGTTAACGTTATGTTATCGGTTTGATGTGCTCGCTCATGAGAATGGAAAATTCTTTGAGAACTGAGTAAACATACCTATTTGAGTCGTATTAAATTTGGATGTGATTTTTAAGTCCACAGGCTATGTCTTGATTATTAGCTGTCACTTTGTAGTAGTTAGACCTTTACAACATAGTCAGAGTTGCCACAGACGACTCCAGCGTCTTCATAGTGGGCACAGTTATGTATCGCCACACCAGCATGCTTGCAATCAAGCAGGCTGGACTCGGTTCCTTCACACTGAACATCATCCAAAAGAATCCGTAGATCCTTCCCCTCACCAAACTCAGAGTTCTTTGCTGCAGTCAGTGCAAACTGGAAGCCCAGCTGATGGCAAACTACTCTAGCATTTTGAATAGTCCATAAGTCATCACATACAGTACCCCACTCCCCGTTAATATAAATCTCTACCCGTCCACGGTCGCTGCGGCCATGTTCGTCTCCAACCAGCCTCACCGCTCCGTTCTGCAACTCGGGTGCACTGACCGTTCTGGATTTACCCTTCCTGCGCCGACCCTTCCGTCTTGAATTTCTGTGTGGTTTGGTCGTTGTTGTAGTTGGTATAGGGGTGGTCATTTTTAATTCTTCGTCACCTAGACCATCAATGAGCTCTTGGAGCCAGTCATGGGACTTTGTGGGTTGTGGCTTTTTCGTATGTGGTGGCTGAACACCAATCAATGCTAATGGCAAAGACAGGAGACCAAATATGAATATAAACCAAAAATGGACAGATTTCAGAATGGAGACTGTCAAGTGTTTGAAAGGTGGACTCACTTTCCTGGGGTACAAATGTGATGAGATTACTTGTTATCCTGACAGGAAGAGGATCATAGTGACAGTGTCTCGGTGGAGCACGCCTGAAAATCAGTGAACAAAAACACAGAACCAAATTACATAAAATTTTGTGAGCAAGGGCATTTTTTTTTTAAAATTTGAGATCGATCAAGCATTTCTGCTCACATTACAAAACCATTTGCATCTCCAGAATTTCAGGTTGATCTTGTTGATAAAATCCCCATACACAATTTCTTTTTACTTTACAGCTCCCAAAATACACATAATGAGAGAGAATTTAATAAAGATCACTTTCACATTACTTTTTTCAGTGATTTAATGAATCACCCAGCAAGCACTCTAGGTGACCCAATTACACACCCATAATGCTGTATGATGTACAGTTGTATGCTGGATCTGGCTAAAGGCTACAACACTCATGCTGTAACCACCAGATGTGACTTCTACATTTACTTTTAGTGAGGTGTACATCATCTTTGACTGTTTCTATTTTGCTCAACCATCTCTGCTTTGCTTGAAAAGTTTTTGTATAAACTATACCAATTTAACATGCTATCTATGAAATGTGAAGCTATGTTTGGATGACAATATGTCAGAAAATGTTATCGCTAAAGCTGAATTACTTTTTTTCACCATCTTTTGTTATTGATTCAGAATCTGAGCACCTCGTTGTCAGACTGCAGGTTTACTTGTGGTAACTCGAGCTTCTAGAACTAGGGTGGGAGACATAGCCTTTAGCTATGAGGCTCCTCTGCTGTAGAACTTGCTCCTAGCTGCATAGCTAAAATTTAATTGGATTGAAAAGCAGAGTAGTTTCACCTAAAGCAGGTGAGTACAACCACAAACCCACTGCTTCTATTGTAAATTGTGTCTAAAAACTGCAAACTCATTTTATTTAAATATTCTGGCTGCGGGCACCTAGATAGCTCAGTTGGCTCAGTGGGGATCCTATAAACAAAGGCTATAGTCCCTAACCAGGTGGTCATGGTTTTAAATCCAGCCCATATCTCTCTCTCCACTGACAAAAATACCTACACACACACACACACACACACACACACACACACACACACACACACACACACATATAAAAATATACACAGTGTTTCCTCCAGGATTTTTTTCAGCAGTGGCGGCAGGCTCTTCAGAGAGCCGTGGCGGCGTAAACACATGACACTTGACTGCAGATGTTACTTGTACAACTTATTCATTGAATCGCCAGTTGAAAATAGCTTTTTAAAGGCTGAATGTAGAAAATTATTTTTAAAAAAACCCATTTGAACAAGGTCATCTGAAAACGCAGTCAGCAATTACATCATGGAGTGTAGATATTAGCTTAATGCTATCAATAGTTTACTCACGTTAGCGACACTGAGTTGGCACCAAGCCCAATTAACTTAAGCTACCGATATGTAACATAATGTTAGCTGGACATCAATATTTTGTGAATGTCCATTTAATTCGTAAAATACACTACTCACAATAAATTAGGAATATTGTTATTTACACGAGTGCTTTTCCTATTCGGTCTAAATTTTAATGAAATAAGTAATAGTTCCCTTTGATATTTCAATTATTGAATGAGAAGAAGCACCATTTTCACTACTGCAATATTTATTACCCCCACAATTTAGACAATAACAAAGACAGCCCCAAATAACCAAAATTGGCAGTCAGTAGCGGGTGTTTCCACCATTTGCCGCAATGACACCTTGACAGCGACGTCATGCTCCTAACTCGCCTCATATGTTGTTCCAAGGCAATGCATTCCACTCCTCCACAAGTGCTTCAGGCAGTTCTGCCAGGTGGGGGTGGGGTACAAGCACCCAGTCGCTGCTTCAGCTGGTCCCAGACATGCTCTATAGGGTTCAGGTCAGGGGACATTGCTGGCCATACCATACGAGGCACTCCGACTGCCTGAAGTCGAGCTGTGACAATTCTGGCACCATGTGGTGGAGCATTATCATCCATGAACAGAAAGTTGGGGGTGTGCTGGTGGAATTAGGGTATGATGACGGGTCCTATGATGTCTCTGAGGTAAGAATGTGCAGTGACTGAGCCATCTACAATCACCAAATCTGTTTTGTGCTGACTGGTGATGCCTGCCCAGACTGTTGCACCTCCTTCACCAAAGCGAAACATTCATCACACTCCCACATTCCTGACAGTTCTCCTGACAATGTCCCTCCACATAAATCTTCGACTGTTTTTCCCGTTGGTCTTCAGAGAGCTTAAGAGAAAATCTTCACTGACAACAAAGTCAAACTATTTCAAATTTTGACCAACTCTTTGAGCATTCAACGCATGATAAACCACAACAATCATCTCCTCCAGACATCGCAGCTGAGTATGACATCACCAGGCTCTCCATAGCTCTACCTGGGTTACCAGGTATGATTCACTTCCCAACAACCTTTTTCTTTCTTATCTAGCAAAGGGCAACCAGCTTCTCCCTCTTTCATTCTTTCTTCCCTGCAACTGCTCTCCCTAACTTGGTCTCTCTCTCCCTCGGCACCGGGTTCCTCTCCTTTACTCTCCTGACAGTGTGGGAAAAAAAGCATGTTAGGGCAGACTTTGATGAAGCCACTAGCCAGAGCATGGACAAAATTTTTAATGTGCTTGTTCGCTTTTTTTGATGATGATGCAGCCAGAGTAACTGCTCAACATCTGGGAAACAGAAAAGTAAACATTGCCAATGCCTAAACACTTACATAAGAAGTAAAAGATGCCAGAAAGAAAGAAGAAATAGGAAAAAATAAAGATTCAGCTTTCCAGTTCTTGTAGCATCATAAAAACCAAAAAAATCATTGAACTGAACTGTAGTTTTCTGTAGTAAACTGTATTTGTTTATTTTCAATGTTCTTATTTATTTCTGATTATTGAAGTTACCACTTCTCAGAGCACTTTAATGTTTTTTTGGTTAATAACAGAACTATAGTTTGCTGTTATAAACTATATTTTTATTTATGTAATTTCTTTTGCACTGTAACTTTTTACATAGTTGTATTTCAGAATAAAAAGTAAAAGTGATGCACATATTGTTAAAAGGTGAATCAATGTTCTTTTTCTGTGTCTTTTATTGATTGGTTGCCAAACAATATATTTGCACCATACTGTAGTCAGATGGAGTACCTACCACGACCTACTGACCATTTTTGGTATTACTCTAATCTGTAGTAGAAGTACGCTAACACATACATCTTAATTTCCTATTATTTAGCTAGACTGTACCCCAACCCCCACTCAAAAGTGAAGTTCAGGTCTAGGATTATTTCTCACTTTAAGCCCTGCAAATGTGGCTACTGCAACAAGATTGCTGTGCCTGATAACATTATGTCTGTGGTCTGGAATTATTTCCAAGCCCACATATATCGGTATCAGTTGATACCTGAATCAGAAATTGAGAGCTGGACAATATCGGCATATCGGTGATCAGCAAAAAATCCCGAAAAAAACAGCAACATCGGATATCTCTACCCGAGTCCTCTTCCACTCAATCCCGGCAGCATCCAAAATTCTAACATGTTCTTCAGCCACTCCTTCCATATTTATGCAGATTCCAGCCAAGGGGTTCCAGACTACCTAATCAAGGCCATAGGCTTCAAGTGTACCCACTTCTCATCCACTCTAACCCTCGAGACCTAAGTTACGCCCTGTCCTAGTTTAAAGCATTTTTGGGGGTCTGCCAGCCCGGGAGCCGCTGCTGATTACCAACTAATCGTATCCCCACACCTCATCAGCTCATCTCCGTCATCACCAACATGACGCTCACTGGCATCCAACAAACAATGAAAGTTCAAATTGATGGTTTGATCTATGACAATGAAATGAAGATAAAAATTTTTTTAACTGAGGTTCAGGAGCAGGACCACACCTCAATCACTCCCCTTCCTGCCGTACGTCTAGTCTACACTTACCATTCTGCCCTTCCCATTTGTTGGTTCTCACTTCTCGTGCCCCACCCAGCCTCCTTTTGCTTCTGTCTCCTTTTCCTGTCTTCACCTTTTCCTAAGGGGTGCGCAGTCAGCGCTGATCCCCAACTAAGCTCCTCCTAACACTGCATCAGCTCGACTCAGTCATCACAAACATAACGCTTATTAGCATCCAATTAACAATCAAGCTTCAAATTGCTAGTAAACATGTATTTAACTTCCAGATGGTGTTCTAAAAGTTATGTAAAAAAGTAAAATATGTTAATTCGTTAGGAAACAAACACAACCACCTACTGCTAAGAGAATGCAAAGAGTTGTCTCCAGCAATGACAGAGAAAGGAGATTTAGGGGCTGTGTGGCTTTGTTTTTTCTTTTTTTTTACACAAATGCCACTGTTTCATTTCTTCACTCTAGCAAAAAGGGGTCAAGCAAAAAGACCGCCACATTCAAGAGAAAAAAGGCTAAGAAAGTTTACATGTACACCAAGTCTGATATGCACATTTCCTGCGTTCATTGAGAAGACTGACCTCCATGTGTTTGTAGTTATGAACAGATGTGAGGCTGACAAATTCCTTTCCTGGAAACAGAAATAGGATCCTCTACACAGTGACTTACTTTGCATGGGAAACTACAGTTTTCTTTTCATTATGATGGTAAAATAGGAACACACAAAAAAACAAACAACAAAGCATTGATTACAGGACCTACAAAAAGTATCCACCCCCCTCCCCCCAGAAGCTTTCCAATTTCAGTGCTTTTTAACACAGAATTATGGTCAATTTTAATTTGGTGTTTTGAATTTTAAAGGGGGTAAATACTTATAGACTTACTTACTTATAGACACTGCATTGCTCACCTTGAAGGATCCACCACTTTATAAATCACTCCTGTAGGTGATGTAGCACTTGGTACTTCAGTGGACATGAAGTAAAGTTCACCTGAAGATAAACAAAACATTACAATCAGAGCACATTAGACAAGAAAACACATCAAAATTTATAATGAATAGAGAAAGAATGCTACAAGTAAACAGGTTGAGTATTGATTCATTACCAGATTCATCCTCAGCAAAGGAGATAATGTATTGGTGATAATTGTTGATGAGTCCAGGGAAGGCACAAGTCAGACCCACCCCCATACAGATTTCATTGTATTTCCACTCCCCTGTGCTTTTGTCCTCCCGCAGACTCATCAAACGCCTGTAAGAGAAATACAGTCCACAATCTCTAATGTGCAGTGCACTCCATGTGTTTTTTTCTTTTCATGGAGCATTGCTTGTACTTACGATTTACCAACAGAAATTGTCTACTTCTACTTTGTTTTAAGATTTCCTATTTAAAACAAAGAACAGTACTTGTAATAACTAGTGGTGCAACGGATCAACCTTGATCTGTGATCCGTACGGATCGCTCTCCACGGTTCGGAACGCATGTGGTCCGCGGATTGATTGATGATGAAAAAAAAGTTGTACGTGGTCACGTGGAGAGCGAATGTTTAATCCACACTATTTGAGAGCAGCGGTAGTCATAGGGGGTGAATACTTATGCAGGACTTTAGGGTTTTTTATTTAGTTTTTTCCTGGATTAGTTTATTTAGATGTTCTTTTGGATTTTTTTTTGTATGTGTTTTCCTCCATCTGCCTTTGTTTGGTCTCCTGTCAGTTCATTCATAAACTCTGTTAGGGTTTTTTTTGTTTTATTTTCTTAAAGTTTCTTTTGGCCACAACCTGCCTATTCTAAGTCTCTGCACTTAGGTCCATTCCTTATCCATAACTTGACAGAATAAACTGGCCAGTATGGATCTAGTGAATACTGAAATTGTTGAACAGAGTTGACCTATAAAGTTAGTAAGCCTTATGCCTGCTAGGTTCTAGTCTGTCCTAATACCATTTTGCCACAACTTGCCAGCTTCAAAAGTATGTTTATTTATTAGTTGTTTAGTATTAGCATTAGCTATTAGTCAGTGTTTCTGCATAAGGTTCTGTGGAGAGCAATCATATCAATTTAATTGCCTCCTAGGCCAAAGAGTGGGAGAGGTAGAGTCATTCTACTCCTTTGAAGGCCTTTCTGGCATCCAGTGACAGTAAGGCAGTATCTGGCGCCCCCTTATGGTTATCTATAATTTTCATGATTTCCCCCAACATTATAGAAACCTGCCTGCCATGAAAAAAGCCATTTTGATATTTTCCTATTATCTTTGGTCACATTCCTTCCATCCTTCTGGCAAGAATTTTGCACTGAACTTTTACATCTGCATTTTCTGAAATGCTAAAGGGTGATTGGCCTCATGTTCTCACATTTGTTTGGTTTCCCAACTTGTGGAAGCAAGGTAATTCATGCACGTCTCAAGGAGCTTGGTAGGATTCCATCATTGAAGGATTCTCTAATATCACCAGCTCTAAAGCAAAGCAGTCATACCAAAAGGTAAAAATAGGCTCTCATGGAGTTCATCGAAATCTTATCCTGCTGAGAGCTGAATATATATGACAAATATGCTATGATTAGGGTGAAACTCCTGGACAGGGACTGCAAGGTGTGAAAGGTTTATCACCTTACTACAAAGTGACCAAGATGAGACTATCATAGACTTAACTGAAATAAATGAATCTTGAAAATGTTGACACCTCAGAGGCAACTAATGACAGATTTCAAATGCATAGCTGGAATCCACATTTCAATCGGATCATAATCCGATCGTTGATGATTTATATGTATATTTTCTTAATCGCACCGACCTTGAACAAGCTATTCATGCCTTTATCAGCTCAAGATTTGACAACTGCAATGCACTCTATGTTGGCATCTCCCTATCTTCCATCAGTCGCCTGAAACTCAAGTGAATATCAAAATACTACAGCGTGCCTTTAAACAAACAATCCCAGTCGTGAGCACATCACCCCTGCCCTTTACACTCTCCACTAGCTTTCAGTCCAATTGAGACTTGTTTTTAAACTCTTAATTTGACTACGTTTACTTAGTCCAAGTAGTAGTACACTTTATATGTAATACGTCAGATGTGTTCTATGTTGATTGCACGGTCCCTGATCAAAAAAATGAATACAAAAAAAAACGTAAAAAAAATGTTTGTTTTAAAAGCTCTTAACAGTTTTTTGCTCCACCTTATTTATCCAAGCTGTTAACTTTACAGGACCACAAAGAGCTCTGAGGACATCGGATAAGTGGCTGCTTGAAGTAGCTGGGTCTAAATGTAAACACTGGGGTGACTGGGCGTTCCCTGTAGCTGCATCCAGGCTCTGGAACAAGCTCCCTTTGCATGTTCTCACTGTGCATGTGTGGGTTTTCTCCAGGTACTCCAGCTTCCTCTCACAGTCCAAAAACTTGCTCAGGTTAATTGGTAAATCTAAATTGACCGTAGGTGTGAGTGTGATTTTTTTTTGACCGTATGTGCAGCCCTGTAATACACTCACAAACTGTCCAGGGTGTCCCCTGCCTTCCCTGTAAGTCAGCTGGGACAAGCTCAAAAGCCCAATGAGGATAGTGATAATGGATGAATAGAGGTTAGACTTACCCACTCATGAAGTCTCCAAATATGTACATGCCATTCAGGTTGGGGTATTCACAGCCTCGGTACACATAGCCACCAGTAACTGACTTGCCCATCTTGTGAGGATACGCATAAATAGGCAAGACGTCATCTGTAAAAAAAGAAAAAAATCAAAGGTCATTACTGGTATTACTATGCTTTTCCTTGACCTAAACTTTATACATTTGTTTTTAGAATGAAACCAGATGTTTGATATTGACAAAAAAAGGTTCACAATATATAATGGAGTTAAAGTTAAATAGGTATTATTTGATAAACCCAACTTCACATTCATTTTTTAGGACGCATTAACAAATGGAGGATTTTTTTTATTTAAACTTGGCCACCAAATCACAATGTAATTCTAACATATTTAAAGCAGATATTGTGACATAATTATTCAATATATTGTTAATAAACAAGTACTGTTCATTCGGCACAGTGTCTTTCTTAAAATAAGTGGATATAATCCCTGATGGTCTGTTTCACATCCTGATTATACTGATTATGAAAGAGGAATGTATGCATACCTTCATTTCACATGACTGATGGTGCAGATGGATAGTTGCAGATATAATGTATCTACCTAATATCTACAACTAGATATAGAGTTTATCAGTACACTGTTTATAAATTACAGCAAGTGAAACATGTTTAGGAACTGGCAAGAAGAATCTAAATTCAACTTTAATGATTCTATTAGAATCATAACTTTCAAACCACTTTTAAGTTGGAACAGGTTCCCGATGCTCTAGTGCTCTACCTCTAATGCAGGTGATTTTTTTTTCTTTTCCAAGAAAGCTCACAAACTTCATTTGATTTACTGGATTATTGGACAGGTGAACCTCAAGAACAAATGAATAAGAATAAATACCTCTTGCCATTCATCAGTTGTTATATTTGAGCCTCGATAAGTGAGGGGGATAATAATAATAGTAATGATAATAATAATTACAATTATTAGTAGTAGTAGTAGTAGTATTTTATTATTATTATTTTGTCACTAGTCTTTTAAAAAAATACACTTTTATTATTTAACATAATAAATAAATTACTTCTAATGATGGAGATTATTGCAGTGTGCATTACAGAAAATAGTGTAAGTACATACTCATCCTGCCCACTCGCATATGAAGACAACAATGTACATCTCATAACGAAATATGCCAAGGCTGGGAGTATATTAGACGATAAGTGACAAGGTAGTTTTATTGTTGGCATGTTGGATGCAGAAATAATTAGCAGGGGAAAAGACCCAACACTAATTCTAAGGACTTTAAATTTAAACTTGGTCATTTAACCCCAATTTATGTTTGAATTCTGAAATAATTTAAAGAAAATAATACAGATAAATATATTGGAGAGTAGCTATGATGGCATGAAGAGTGTGCTGTGGAGGACAATGTTGTTCCAGTAATTTCAAGTGTCTGCTTATGCTTATTATGGTAATTACTCTGTAACTGTATGAAGAATGTGTGGATAAAGATATTGCATTAACATATTGATTATAGCAGCTATGCAATGGACACAATAAAAACAATTGTTTTCCGTGTAGTCTCTCACAAAACGATAATCATGTGCAAATAGATGTAGCACCTACCGAGTGAGCTGTTAGCACACAGCTTCTTATCATAGCAGGAAAAGCCCTCTCTGGCTCTCCAGCCATAATTTCGACCTCTCTCAATAATGTCGATTTCCTCAAACTTGTTCTGGCCTACATCACCACAGAAGATACGCCCTTTGCCCTCTTTGGTCCAAGGATCCCCCCGGTCCACTGAGCACCTCCACATATTCCGAACACCATAAGCATAGATCTCAGGTCGTGCACCCCACTCATGTATAAAGGGATTATCTGGAGGAATTCTGTACAGTGGGCCTCTTTCGTTGTCATCCACATCAATGCGAAGAACTTTACCCAAGAGAGATGACCTGCAATAGACGTGCCAATGTGATGAAGTGTGAAATAAAGCACATTTTATCTAAAATACACAGAATTACACAGCTATTAAACTTCATTCATTAAAATAAACTCAATTCTCTGCTATTTAAGGCCATTTGATGTTGTCTAATTGTAGAAATCTTTTGCAGCCCCCTTACTTGTTCTGAGCATTCCCATATTTCCCAAATGGGTCTCCTGCCATTCCACCATCACCTGTGAAAATGTACAAGTATCCATCATCTGCAAATAGTAGCTGGCCTCCATTGTGATTGGATGCTGGTTCATCGATTTCCAGAATAACACTGAAAGGAAAATGCATACAAGAAATAAGAAAAGGAATTTTCTCTGTTTGTAGAGAATATTATGATACAGAGTGTGCAAAATTATCAACATTTAAACATTTTTTAAAAAAGAAAATTGTGTCTCTTTGGTAATCTGCAATCACAGTCCATACCTACCGCTCAGAGGCATGATCCACCACATTCATGTCATTGGCTGATACACGGAACTCACTGATCCTGATCCTCTCATTAAAATCCACCTCCACTGAGTAATACACATAAAGCTTCCCATTGTACTTGTATTTTGGGTGAAAGGTGAGCCCCAGAAAGCCTCTCTCATCACCTTCCCACGATGATGTTAGCACAGTTTTGGTAATGTTTAAAAATGGTCTTTCCAGTTTGGATCGGTCTGGAAGGAAAGTCCACACCAAGCCCACCTGTTCTGCAACAAAGAACCGATGTGTTCCATCATTGGCATAGACCATGGCTAGCGGATTTTGAAGCCCGTTGGCCACTTCCTCCAGGCACAGCTGCAGACAGCCATGTGAGTCCGACTGAACCCGGCCGAGGTGCTGAGTAAGTTTCTGATTGCTGAGCAGATGAGGATAGCAATAGTCCATATCATCTAGCTCCAAGTATTTGCAGAGACGGGTCTGGTTTTCTCTGACTTTTGCTATGTGTGGGTCATCAGATAAGAGAGGGATGACGACGCTACACTTTCTCCAAAACTGAGAACAGTAGTCAGGACAGAGGCCAGGGATGGTCCTGACTGGGGTGCTTGGGTCCTCAGCATCAAAGAGGTGAGCTGCATAGGGGGAACACTCCTGAGATCCCAGACAGATGGAGAAAAGTGGAGAAGAAGCAATAAGGAGAAAGAATAAGGACAATGAGTAGCATGTAAGACTTATACTAAACTTACATTAACTATTTTTGGCACACAGAGAGCAACATAAGCAAGCTGTGTACACAGCTCTGACATGAAATCATGTATTTTGAACCACAATCTGGATGAATGGTGGTCCAATTTTTTCGTCTTTTTTAGCTGCTCCTTCACCAATTCATGAGGGAAAAATTAGTCCCTTTATTTGCTAAAATATCATTCCGCTAAATGAACCATATTCTCTTCATCACTGCAGATAAATGTCTATCATAAACACATTGCTAATAAAATAGTACTATAACGTATTTTGTTGGTATCAGTACTATATGAATGCCTGTGTTTTAGTACTAACAAAACTAGAACTGATCCCTTTCACACTGCACAAAGACATTTGCTCAGCTGTTAGCGTTAAAATGTTGATTATAGCAGCTTTAACAAAAACAAAACCCGAGTAGCCTAACAATAAAGTATCTGTTTAGGCCCCTAATTGATTATTTAATTTTTAAAATCTGTCATTTTCAATTAATTACACTGAAAAATACCTGTAAATAAATAAAAGGCAATAGATCATCCATTGTCTTCAACAGTTTATCAAAATTAGAATTGTAATGCACGGAGGGTGGAGCCTAGTAGTGAGCTTGATATGAGATCAAATAATGCTTCAAATTGGACACCAAATATATAATACTTGCCACAACTGCCTAATACAGACTGGGGTTATACACCTAGTTTATCAGTCCACTTAGTCAAACAGTTATGACCTTTGTTTCTCCTTATTATCTTCATTTGACTGATGTTGGTTTACAGGGATGCCATTGGTGATTTACCAGTGTATTTGAGCAAGAGAGGAACTCTGGGGAAATAAAACGGCCATGTTTCATTTTTTTCTTAAAGAGGTAATAGAATTTTTATTAATGACAGATCGACAGAGGAATGTTTTAGTGCGTATGTTTGGTCAGCCTCTCAGTGCATGATGGGTGCATTTCAAAGCCAATCGACCTTTGTACATGCATGCCTACCTGGCAGAGTAACTCCAGGACAAACGACGCGCAGTTGGCATATCCGTGGTCATCAAAATTATCCATAATCTGGTAATATTTAGTCATCAGCTCCTGGTCTTTCTCATAATCACAGCAGCCAAATTCCTTATACATTACGCAAAACTCCAGCTCCCTTCGCGGTCGGAAGGGCGGCTTAAAATCCAAACACTGCGGGTGCAACATTACAGGTGGAAGAGGAAGAAGTATTATCATAAAATAAAGAATGCACATCGGCGGCGACCACCGCCGCCGCCAAGGAACCTCCACATAACGCTGCTGCATTGTAGCGTCTGTTGGATAACATGGAAGACAAAGTTGAGCAAATGCAGTTTCACGTCTGGACTTTGCTCTGACTTCAGCGTTCCGCTTCAGCGCTCTGACGTAAAACAGCTCTGTCTGTCTGTCTGTCTGTCAGAACACACCGTTGGCAGCCGTGTGGTCGCCGAGTACAGCCGAACACAAAATGAAAGGAAGCCAACGACAAGAGCCAGCCACACAGAGGAAGCAGTTCAAGCTGCTGTCTGTGTAGCCACCACAGTAATGGCAGAACCACCACTAACAGCAAAACAAGAGAGTTCGAATACACACTGCTATTCGATTCGAAATTAATTTGCAATTGTCACTTTTGCTACATCATCCTTGAATTTCCCCCAAGAAGAAAAACAAAGTATCAATCAAAAATATTGAACAATCATGCATGTCTCCTACTTTCCAGCAGATGGCGACCATGTCTAGTCTTAACTTGAGCCCTAACTACAGTTTTAATCGCTTTATTTTGGACATATTAAAATATGTCCCAATATGTATGTCCATCTGTTTTGTACTACCTCTTGCGAAGGTGTTTGTGGAACTAAAAAAAAAATATATTTTTTAAATGTATACAAAACAAACCACATTGTGAGCAAAAATGCACATGAATAATACCACTTTCCCAACACTTGACTTATTTATTATTTGGAACCCAAAACTCAGTTCTGTATTCTGACAAAATTTTTAGAATTTCATTTGTATTCAGACTTGGCTTTTAAAAACAATTTTTTGCCCTGTATGTATGCACATTTCCCAAGCACAAAACCGGTAAAAATCTGATACATAATTCAAAATTGTTGACTTCCTGTTGTGTTTTGGGCATGGGTGTCAATTACATTTTTGTGCGTCTTTACGACACCAATTTCATAGCTGTAGGTGACACGTACTGGCTATAGTTCCTGTTTGAAATTTTCCAGGTGACGCTATGAATCCATTTTGCCAGAAATGTGCAATTCCCCTGAAATATATATATTTTTTCATCTGTCCTGATGTGTGTGGCAATTTTGGAAAGCTTTTGAGTATTCCTAATCTATCAAAAGGTACTTTGTTTATCACAATGCATTGCCATGGCAACAGCGTTGCATCCAAAGTCAAAATCTTCATACTGTGGCATTGTCAAGGTGTGAAGACTGAGCTACCCAATTTCCAGAATGATAGGAGAAAGTTTTGGGCAATTGTACATGCAAATGTAATGACAATAACTTACTGTTGCCAATAAGTGGTGCTATGAGTATTTCTAAATTTTTGAGTGCTGATGAGTTCAGACCCAGACTGTTGTCCATCATGTAAAGTTGGTTCAGATATGATCATGTGCAGCTAAGATATAAACGCTTTAGTAGTCATGGAGACATCGAAATTGGCCATGCCATCACAGACACAATGATGATAAGTTGTTCACTAAGTCAGTCCCTCCAGGAATTCGTGATGTTGCGATTGCGCAAATTCACGCAAAGTCAACCAATTCCCATCAATTCTGCGAGACCTTGTAATTTTGTCCAATTGTAATCCATCTAAAAATTACCATCTTGAAATTTATAAAATATTTCATGTATTTTGTTCATGTTTAAAAGTTCATTTTTTAAATTAGTATGGTGTTATTAAATATTAAATATGTTAAACATCTCATGTAGATAAAGTAGTGTTCAGTAAGTAATCCAGATAATATGAGTTTTCTATTGCACTGTTTCAGACACAAAAATTCCAGGTGAAGTCATTTATTTATTTTCATAGTTGAGCTGTTGTTATTTTCAACAGTTTTGCAGTGGTGGTAAATTCCTTTAGGTGGCAGTGGGACTGCGTTGCACTCGTTCTTTTCCATGCCTGCTGTAGAAGGAGACAGACTTAGTGTGATCCAGATCTGAGGAATTTTCCAGTGCAGTGCCTGAAACTTATATTTGTTGTAATAGGTACGCTCATATACATTGTTTTTCTGACATTTTATTTACTCTGTTTAAAATTTAAATGTTACTGTTTAGCTACAGTGAATATTCTGAATTTGTCAAACTGTTTATCTCAGGAATATCGTGTTTGTGGTTCAGTACATGAAATGTATATGGACTTTCGTTGCATATAACTTGTTCAAGATGCTTTAAAAGTTATGTGGCCACTGTTTTAATGATGTAGCTGTGCGTAATTTGAAATTACCGTACACGTAAGTGTGTAGCATGTTTAGGCTAGCTTGTTGCAGTTAAGATGGCTGTGGTACACATTCGTTCTTTTCCGTGCTTGCTGTGGAGGGAGACGGACGTGGCGTTGGGTCTCTGTGGCATAGACATACAGTGCCTTGCGAAAGTATTCGGCCCCCTTGAACTTTTCAACCTTTCGCCACATTTCAGGCTTCAAACATAAAGATATAAAATTGTAATTTTTTGTCAAGAATCAACAACAATTGGGACACAATCATGAAGTGGAATGAAATTTATTGGATATTTTATACTTTTTTAACAAATAAAAAACTGAAAAGCGGGGTGTGCAATATTATTCGGCCCCTTTACTTTCAGGGCAGCAAACTCACTCCAGAAGTTCAGTGAGGATCTCTGAATGATCCAATGTTGTCCTAAATGACTGATGATGATAAATAGAATCCACCTGTGTGTAATCAAGTCTCCGTATAAATGCACCTGCTCTGTGATAGTCTCAGGGTTCTGTTTAAAGTGCAGAGAGCATCATGTAGACCAAGGAACACACCAGGCAGGTCCCAGATACTGTTGTGGAGAAGTTTAAAGCCGGATTTGGATACAAAAAGATTTCCCAAGCTTTAAACATCTCAAGGAGCACTGTGCAAGCAATCATATTGAAATGGAAGGAGTATCAGACCACTGCAAATCTACCAAGACCCGGCCGTCCCTCTAAACTTTCACCTCGAACAAGGAGAAGACTGATCAGAGATGCAGCCAAGAGGCCCATGATCACTCTGGATGAACTGCAGAGATCTACAGCTGAGGTGGGAGAGTCTGTCCATAGGACAACAATCAGTTGTACACTGCACAAATCTGGCCTTTATGGAAGAGTGGCAAGAAGAAAGCCATTTCTCAAAGATATCCATAAAAAGTCTCATTTGAAGTTTGCCACAAGCCACCTGGGAGACACACCAAACATGTGGAAGAAGGTGCTCTGGTCAGATGAAAGCAAAATCGAACTTTTTGGCCACAATGCAAAACGATGTTTGGCGTAAAAGCAACACAGCTCATCACCCTGAACACACCATCCCCACTGTCAAACATGGTGGTGGCAGCCTCATGGTTTGGGCCTGCTTTTCTTCAGCAGGGACAGGGAAGATGGTTAAAATTGATGGGAAGATGAATGGAGCCAAATACAGGACCATTGTGGAAGAAAACTTGTTGAACAATGATCCAAAACATAAAGCCAAATCTACAATGAAATGGTTCACAAATAAACGTATCCAGGTGTTAGAATGGCCAAGTCAAAGTCCAGACCTGAATCCAATCGAGAATCTGTGGGCAGAGCTGAAGACTGCTGTTCACAAACGCTCTCCATCCAACCTCACTGAGCTCGAGCTGTTTTGCAAGGAAGAATGGGCAAGAATTTCAGTCTCTTGATGTGCAAAACTGATAGAGACATACCCCAAGCGACTTGCAGCTGTAATTGCAGCAAAAGGTGGCGCTACAAAGTATTAATGCAAGGGGGCCGAATAATATTGCACGCCCCACTTTTCAGGTTTTTATTTGTTAAAAAAGTTTAAAATATCCAATAAATTTCATTCCACTTCACAATTGTGTCCCACGATTGTGTCCAGACCTGGGGAGTTTTCCAGTGCAGTGCCTGAGACTTGTGTTTGTTGTGGTGGCCCGGACTGTGTGGGGTGTCGTGGATTTGAAGGGGGAGCTGTGTGTGTGTGTGCACGCCGATTGCTGCCGCCAGGAGTGACCGTGGCTGAGGACTGCAGTCATGGATTCTCCGCTCTCAGGCAGGATTTGGATTGTTGGCCTTCTACGTCTGTGGGATCGTTCCTTAGGGTGTGGGTGGGAGGAAAACTTTTCAAAGGTGATGTTGGACTGAGCTGACGTTGTGCATGGCTGAACTAGGGGACTAGAGGCTGCAGTGGATTCTTTTTTTCTGGCCAGATTTTTTTTTTTTTTTAATTTTTAAGTTGAAACAAACCACTATTTGGATGTGATTTTGGAACATTTGAATAATAATTTTGGTCTATAAGGTCCTTGATTTGAGTCTGTGTGTCAGTTCTCTGTGTGGGGTCACTCTTTCTGCTGCCTGGGACTAAGAAATTGTTATGTGTAGATGTGTGGTCTTTGCTTTTGGACCAGGACATCATTAGCTGACAGTGATGATCCCGGACCTTGAGGTTTGTTTTTACAGTTTTGTTTAGACATGACTACACACTCACTGCAATTTTTCCTCAATTTTGGCCAGCCTCCCATGAGTTCAACCAATCATAGTAGTCCCCAGCACAAACGTAATGCACATATGTCACCAAATTCACTCCCTTGTTTTTGATTTGAAGATGCAGACATGTCCTATTCTAATGTCTCTCATTTACCAACAAAAAATACTGCTGAAGACTGTGCAAAACAATCAATTCCCTGAAATTCTTCACTAAAGCGAAAGTCAACTGTTTTACACCCGTGCAATATTGTGGTGAAATACACATAAAAAAAAATCATCGATTGATGAACACTTTTCTACTATGAAACATATTAGGAGAATGGCTGAAGTGAGCGGACCACAGACCAGACGAATCACTGTGATGGAAACTGTTGCATCCAGATGTTGGAGCACTGAAAGAATGAAGGTAAGTTCATTTCTCCGCAAAGGTGTTCAGCGCAAGACCAGATAATGAACAGTCTTGGTGGAGTACTATGCTCTCTGAGTGCTTTTCTCATGGGCGTAACGTACGCGGGGTACGCGTGGGACATGTCCCCCGCACTTTCCACATCTGTCCCCTCTGTCCCCCGCACTTTTTTCAGCCGTTACAACAGCTAAACCCGTTATTAGCATCCAGTAACGTGTTTTCCCGAGCCGTCTTTGAATGCACCATGAGCGCATGCTAACGCAGGTGTTCCACAGGAGACGTGCTGCTGTGCTGAGCAGTGCTGAACGTGCGTCTGGAGTAATGTTTAGCAAACCAGCCAGAGCCAGCAAGAAGCAAAAAAACTTTACACAGTTTTTTCCAAACAAACCGTGTAAGTTGTGTGACCTTGTTGGATGCAAACAATGTTAGACTTGTTAGCTAAATGATGACAAGGTAAAACGTGGCAATATATCAATATGTTAAGCTAATTAACAATAATTTAAATGTTGTTGCCTCTGTTACATTACTGCTAATTAGTTTATTCTTGGAATAAACCCAGTCCTCTTTCATTTCTGGGCAGAAGATGTGCTCACAATTGCTCTCCATGTATTTAAGTCTTTTGGTCCCAAAAGAGGAGAGTCAGGGAGGAGAAAAAAGAATAGGCTATCTATGGTATAAATTTACAACTATTTTTTACTCCTCTTTCTAATTCTATCTCAGAATTTTGATTTTCAGATTTTTTAATGATTATTTCCATAACAAAGAGCAGAGTCAGACAGGAGATGGACCAGAGGCGGCGGCCAGCAGTAATGTTGACCATGCAGGGTCTGCAGAGGTGAAAAAAAATATGTATCTATGGGTTAAAGTGATTTTGAGGTTAAATTCTACTGCAATTTTTACTCTTCCTCATGCTATTTCAGAATTTTTCTTACCACATTTTTTATGTTTATTGCCATAACAGAAAGAGCAGAGTCAGGGAGGAGATGGATCAGAGGCCAGCAGCAGGGACAAGGATGTCGGGTCTTTACAGGTAAGGAGAGATTATAACTTCCTGAGAATAAGATATCTATTGCAGGGAGAAACCAGGCAGTACTGATCATTTCATGTTCAGTGTTTGGCACCTTTGGCTACTCGTCCAGTAGATGTCAAGGGACATTGTTGTCAACTCAACTAGAGTTTGGCCACTAAAACTTTAGATTTTATAGTTTAAAGTTTTATACTTTATAGTTTAAAGAACTAGCCTAGTTGGTCCCCTGGTATTGTACTGTGGCTGTTAGGGATTATGTGGTTCTTTAGCCACTAAGGATGGTGCAATTAAATGTAAGAGAATGATAAATCACTCTGAAAAATTTGTCCCCCTCACTTCTGAGATGGTGGTTACGCCCATGGCTTTTCTTGTTAATTGACATGACAAGCCGTGAGCGTGTGTGTGTGATCACGTGTGTGCCAGAAAGTGAAATCAACTTTATAAGCCACTGACAGATATGTCCAAATGTGTCTAAGGCACACCTGTGCACTAATCATGGTGTCTAATCAGCATCTTGATATGGCACACCTGTGAGGTGGGATGGATTATCTCAGCAAAGGATAAGTGCTCACTATCACAGATTTAGACAGATCTGTGAACAATATTTGATAGAAATGGTGATATTGTGCATGTGGAAAAAGTTTTAGATTTTGAGTTCATCTCATAAAAAATGGGAGCAAAAACAAAAGTGTCGCATTTATGTTTTTGTTGAGTGTATATCGCAATTTTTTAGAAAAGCTGCTGCGAATTCAGGCATTTTTGGAGCCTGTCCTCAAATAAAAAACGACCACATAGGTCGTCTGTACATGCCCGTATTACGACCGAGTGTTACGTTTTGACTATGCGACCTCTGGCGGTTGAGTAAATATCGACACTCTGGTGTCGCAGGTGAAACGTCACCATGAACAAACTTTTATCTAACACTATCCCTATCCCTAACCCTAACCCTAACCATAACCCTAAACCCGTGCTGGGAAAGTGAGGAAAAATCCGTTTCGCGAGGGAAAAGCCGTTTCTCGAATTAAATCCTGTAACGCGTTCCTTTTCCCCGTAGGGGCGCTAAAGTAAATACGCTGTCATGGGTCGTATTCCGGTGCACGTTGCATACCACCTGTGTGGTCATATGAATTGGAGACTTGTTGCATTTTTGGCCGAAACAATCTCGAAAAACACTCCCCCCCAACAACAACAACAATAATAATAACAATATTAATAACAACAATAATAATAATAATGGCAATATATATAATATGTACTAGGATGAAAATGAATAAATACAGTGCTAACACACAGACAACAGCAATATAAAGTGGCTGTACATCTGAACCATTTCAGACAGGTGATATAAATAGGGAGGGTTGCCTTTTCTAGCACATCCTGACCTTTAAGTAAATGTTAATTGAAGGTCAAGGGTGGGGGACCCATAACATTAATAACTTTCTTATCTCTATGATACTGCAATAACAATAAAAGTAAAAAATGCTCAGGGTCAGACAGATTACTGGCTGAACCTGCTTTGACCCTATAGCTACAATGGAAGCTAAACGAAAATCCCTGACTCATATGCAGCTACAATGGTCAAATGTTAACAAAAGTAAATTTAAGGACAAGCAAGACAGAGAGGTGGAAATATATGAAGAAAGCTATGGAAGGAATTCATCTATGGCTGAACATGAATGCGTGCAAATACCAAGGGAATTGTTTTATGATGTGTGCTATTCCATCGCTTCGCATTGTCGGCAGTGTCTGGACCAGAACGGACATCAGTTTGAGAACAGGCGGTGACAAAACAATAGAATGATGTTTGTAAATTCTTTTACATGTTGAAAATTAAACTAATTATAATAAACACCTAGTTTACAATCATTTAAAATGTGTATACATTATATATATATATATATATATATATATATATATAGTCATGGAAAAAATATTAAACCACCTTTTTTTTTTCCAGTTTCTTGTTCATTTTAATGCCTGATACAACTAAAGGTACATTTGTTTGGACAAATGTAATGATAACAAGATAACAACAAAAACAGCTCATAAAAGTTTAATTTCAGAGCTGATATCAGACATTTTCCATGGTATTCTTGATAATAACCAAAATCACTTCAGTTCTGCCATCAATATCTATGGCACTGTAATGTCAAAAACAGTGCTTTTAAGCATTCCATGTTTTCTTTTCTGTCTGTTTTAGTTATATGATACACACAGGACTTAGTGCTTGATTGCATAACCATTGTTTTTGATGACTGCAGCCATGGCATGCTCTCCACCAACTTCTGATATCGTTCTGCTGTTACAGCAGCTCATTCCTGTTGCACAAATTCAAACTAATTAGCTTTGTTTTGGAGCTTGAGGTTCTATATTTTGCATTTGATGTTTCATGATTTTCCACAGGTTTTCAATTGGATTTAGATCTGGTGATTAAGCAGGCCTAGGCATGGTTCTAATGTTCTGGTTCTCTATCCAGGCTTCAACTGACCTTGTCATGTGATAAGGGGCATTGTCTAGTTGGAAAATGCAGTCTTTAGAGGCAGGAAAGAGTTTTTCAGCTGATGGAAGAAGACTATTTTCAAGAGCAGCCCTGTACATGTCCTAACAAGGAAGTTTGTAGAAGTGGGCATCAACTGAAAATTGGATTAATCACTGAAGAGAACCTTAGCTCAATCATCAGCAGTCCAATGCTTGTGTAACCAAGTTAGGACTGGTGAGGGACTTTTGGTTTTTATCATGGAACCGACAACGCCACCTAGGGACTTTCACCCTAAGAAAGTTAACAATTCCGCCTCTCAACAGAGGGTTTCCCCTACTAAGTACGCATACAAATGAATACAGAGGCAAATGTATACAAAAATATAAATACAATTTTATTATTATACAAAAATAGTTTCAGCATACAATACACACAAATTTGAATATAAATGCAGTTATTCAAACTGGAGGTCACACATGCCCTGCGCTGCTATGGTGGGGGGAAACTTGACTAAAAGAGCCAGAGAACACAGCCACGGCAACCTAAAAATAGACAGGCACACTGGGAGAAAACGAAACTAAACTTGAACCAAGAAAAACGACACAAAACTAGGTAAAATGAATAGAAACTGGAGGAAATAAAAGCAAAAAGACAAGGAGGCAAAACTAATTACATAAATAAAGCAACGAAACGATAATAATCAAACAAACATTTTGGTTACCTTGGCTGTCCGACTCTACAATCTCATGTAACCGCCGCAAGGCTTGGACACCGTCAGTGGACTCCACACCGCAGCCACAGAACACTCATCTTAAAAGTTATTGCTACCTATTCTGGATTATGCAGATATTGTTTATTTGAATGCTACTGCCTCCTGTCTACATTCTCTAGATGTGGTCTATAACAGACTCTGTCGTTTCATTCTTCAATGCCCTTATAGGACACACCACTGTGTTTTATATGAACGGTTGTCTTGGCTCTCACCTTCTGCCAGAAGACATTATCACTGGTTGCTGTTTATTTTTAAGTGCATTTACTTTAGGTATCCAGAATACTTACAGCAATATCTAGTGCCTTATACTTCTCCTTATAGCCTACGTGACACCGACCATCTTTTCTTTATGGTTCCTAGAACTAATAATGAATATGGGAAATCAGCTTTTTGTGTTAAGGCTCCTCAAGACTGGAACAGCCTTCCTATTAATGTTCGATCTATAATTTCATTTCCAATGTTCCTGAATGCTATTTAAGGGCATCTTAGGAACAGCTGTTTTTGTTTTTAGTTTCTATACAAATTAGTTTTTAGTTGATTGATCATAAATGAGGACATGGTCTGTCTTGTTTGTAATGCCTATTGTTTGTAATTTTTTGTGGTGTAAAATGCATCATTCAATTTGTATATGCCATGAATATTTCTGTTTGTTGTTATGTTTATTCATGTACTGTTTCACTTTTCTACCTGTTGTACACTGCTCAAAAAAAATTAAAAGAACACTTTTTAATCTAAGTATTGCATCAAATCAGTGAAACATGTGGGATACTGATCTGGTCAAGTCAGTAACTGAGGGGCTTTTTAGTCAGTTTCAGCTGCTTTGGTGTTCATAAAATTAACAACAGATGCACTAGAGGGGTAACAATGAGACAACCCCCAAAACAGGAATGAGTTTACAGGTGAAGGCCACTGACATTTTATTCCTTCCTAATCTTTTCAGACTGTTTTTAACTAGTTTTGCATTTGGCTAGGGTAAGTGTCACTTCTGGTAGCATGAGGCGATACCTGGACCCTACAGAGGTTGCACAGAAGGTCCAACTCCTCCAGGATGGCACATCAATGCGTGCCATTGCCAGAAGGTTTGCTGTGTCTCCCAGCACATTCTCAAGCGCATGGAGGAGATTCCAGGAGACAGGCAGTTAGTTTGGGAGAGCTTGACAGGGCTGTCGAAGGTCCTGAACCGATCAGTAGGACAGGTATCTGGTCCTTTGTGCAAGGAGGAACAGGATGAGCACTGCAATAGCTCTACAAAATGACCTCCAGCAGACCACTGGTGTGAATGTCTCTGATCAAACAATCAGAAAGAGATTTAATGAGAGTGGTCTGAGGGCCCAGCGTCCTCTAGTGTCCGCTGTGCTTACTGACTGGCACCGTGGAGCTTGGCTGGCAACACAGGAATTTGCAAGTCCACCACTGGTGCCCTTTGCTTTTCACAGATGAGAGCAGGTTAACTCTGAGCACATGTGACAGGCATGGAAGGGTCTGGAGAAGCCATGGAGAACGTTATGCTGCCTGTAATATTGTTCAGCATGACCAGTTTGGTGGTGGGTCAGTGATGGTGTGGGGAGGCATATCCATGGAGGGACGCACAGACCTCTACAGGCTGGACAATGGCACTCTGACTGCCTTTAGGCATCAGGATGAAATCCTTTGACCCATTGTCAGACCCTACGTTGGTGCAGGGGTCCTGGATTCCTTCTGGTGCACGACAATGCCCAGTCTTATGTGGTAAGAGAACTCATGCAGTTCCTGGAGGATGAAGGAACTGATACCTTTAGCTGGCCCCCATGCTCACCTGACCTGAATCCAACAGAACACTTTGGAACATTATGTTTTGTTCCATCTGACACCATCAGGTTGCTCCTCAGACTGTCCAGGAGCTCAGTGATGCCCTGGTCCAGTTCTAGGAGGAGATACTCCAGGACACCATCTGTCGTCTCATTCAGAGCTTGTCCCGGCATCGTCAGTCATGCATACAAGCACATGGAGGCCATACAAACTACTGAATACCATTTTGAGTTGCTGCCAAGGAATTTCACCAAGATGGACTAGTCTGCCACATCAGTTTTTCACTTTGATTTTGGGGTGTCTTGAATTTAGCCCTCCTGGGGGGTTGATAATTTTCATTCCCATCAAACAATGTGGCACTTTTCATTCCTAACACATTATCCAGTCCATATCAATGCTAAGATCCAGTTTGTTTTTTCACCGTATTGAAATATGATGTATTTTCAAAGTGTTCCTTTAATTTTTTTGAGCAGTGTATAAGAATTTATAACATTGTGTTCTTAGTGATATGTAAACAGTGAGTGGGAGAATGGTTGAATATTGAGAGCTGGTCTGTGTGGGTGTGTTGTCACTATTGTTGTGTTTTTGTGTGGGATTTTGTCTTGTTAAGTAAACTCTGCTCCTCTTTTAATTTATATAGAGGACCCCCTTGAAAACGAGATGGTTCATCTCAACGTAAATAAATAAATCTAAAAAATAAAAGACAAAATAACTTTAATTCAAAATCCAAAGCTTACCAGTGTTCGCATGCTTCACAGTGCATACCTGTCCAGGAATGTCCAGAAGTGCACTGGAGGTACATCCGTCCGTCAATTTGAACCCCAGCTGCAACGGCCAAGCCAATCGTTAGTTCCCTCCGGCAATGCCCAGTCTTATGTGGTAAGAGAACTCATGCAGTTGCCTGCCTGTCTCTCACTCATGCTAATTTCCAGCAGTTCCATGATGTCTGCCTTTGTGGCTTCACATAATTCTTTTGTTTTTGGCATTATGTGAGAGCTGACAATTTCTGAGTTGTGCTACAGCTTGAATGTAAGCAGGAAACCACTCTAGCCCTTTGCATGTGCAGTGTTGCTTATGACATAAAATGGCCTCTTATATACCCTGTAAATACAATGAATCTTAAATATGTCAAATAGGACATAAAGTATGTAATCAGTTGAATTTTTTGAAATGAAAAGTAATAATAAAAATAAACTTCATAAATATACACTACCAGTCAAAAATTCTATAATGCCCCAGTTTTTCCGGTTATTTATTGAAATTCAAGCAGCTCGAGTCCAATGAATAGCTTGAAATGGTACAAACGTAAGTGGTGAACTGCCAGAAATTAAAAAAGGTAAGGTTACACAGAACTGAAAAATACTCGGAACTGACAAATAATGTACTGTCGTAGTTTCTCTCTGATGTCCGTGTCAGACGGAGAAGAAACGTCCGTTGACACTGACTTGCTTAATAATAAGTTTATTATAAGGAAGAACAGCATCAGTACAGACAGAGAGACTGGGAGAATCCTGCCAAATGAATCTCCCTGAACAGCAATCTGAGATCATATTTATGGACAAGTATGAGGTCACAACGTGTGTTTCCTAATTTAATAGACATCTGGTCATGGAACAAGACCCTACAGAACAACCCCCTATCATTAAGACACACAAAGACTCATTCGAGCCCCAAAGAACAATTATCATTTCCTGGACATAATGATCCCCAATCTAATCACAGAAATGATGTCCTTCAGCAAAAACCTCATCTATTCTAATAAGCAACATACATCTCAACATACATCTCAGATCAGATACCACAGTACATTTCAGAAATAAAAATACAATACTGTAAAGTATAAAATTTTTCTCTGGTCCTGATGAATGTGCCAAATTTCATGCATTTTCAAGTATTTTTAGGCCGCCAAATTCAAGATTGTGTTGCCGGACGAAGAAATAAAAAGAACAGTGAAAAAATCCAAGGGTTACAGTAGGGTCTTCACCGTACAAAAGGCTGCTTTCATGGAACAACAAATGGGCTAACAATGTTAAGCTGTTCTGCATCAATGGAGGTTCATCAGGCCTTGAAAGTTGGTGCTACCAAATCGTACAGGTGTCACAACTTTTCTTGATTACTTTAAACCTCCTCTGTCTGCATGAAAGTAGTGTTGGAACACACCATGGCACCATACCCTCGAGAGCGTTATTTCAACAGTATTGTACTGCAGAAAGTAGTGTGTTGCTATAAAAACATTGAGGGCTGCCAGCTCCTTTCATCCTTTTTTTGTTTTTCAGCAACCTCTCTCTGTCTTGTCATGGGTTGCCAGTTCCCTCCTTCCACCCTCCCATCCCCCATTCCCAGCAAACCCTCTCTCTCTCTCTCTCTCTCTCTCTCTCTCTCTCTCTCTCTCTCTCTCTCTCTCTCTCTCTCTCTCTCTCTCTCTCTCTCTCTCTCTCTCTCTCTCTCTCTCTCTCTCTCTCTCTCTCTCTCTCTCTCATGCTACTAGCGACAGTTTGGCAGTGCTGTCATCTACAACTGTAAGCTGGCACTAGGCTGCCAACTTATAGTGCAAGAACTTGACAACAACATAACTCCAATTCTTAACATAGTTCTCCATCTTGGAGACACAGACATCTATCATTGTTCAATCTGGCCTCACTCTAAGACAGCAGCTTGCCTCCAAGAATACTATGGGGTGCTGTACCATTGCATTTAATATGTCATAAATGAGGATCAAGGAGTTACCCAGCCACCACATGTACTGTCCTCAATTTGAAGCAGTCATCTTCACGTTACAGCATCACTACTAGCTTCTATTTTGATGGCCACCAGGCTTTCCATTTCTATGCTGTTGTCACAAAGTGTCGACCTAGAGAAAAACCAGGTCTTAAATTACAAGAACAAACTATCTGTCTTAACTTATCTGGCTGCAACATTCGTGAACTGTATGTTCAGTGTGTGTATTCAGAGGCACCAGTTTAGTTCGTCTTTTTGCACTCTTTGTATTAGTTTTTGTTACTTGTGTTGGGTGTTGTTCCTGTACCTATGTTTGGCTAGGGAGGTTAGTGGTTTTGTTTGTGTTTAGCTAAGCTAGAAGCTCTGTTAGCCTTTGTTTTGTTATATTCTGTTCTTTGATTTTAGCAACACCCACCAGTCATGCGTTCTTTGTTATCACTTTTATGTTCCATTTGCTACTAAGCAATAACTTCATTTACCTGAACCAATAACATTCAGGTTATTTTGTTGCATTAAGCCAACCCCTAGAGGTTGGAGCGTAACACGGGTAATCCATTTCCATTATGTACTTCAAACTAGATTCATGCCTAAGGCTTTACAAATCTCTAGTACATCATATACAAACCAGAAAAATCTCAGGATGCTTTGCCTTCTAACTCTCAGTTCTCTACAAAGACCTGTCAAGTTGCAGTCTTATCCTGATTCTTACGCTTTGAACAAATCCTGATGGCATCCAGAATCCTTGCTTGTTCTCTAGCCACTCTTGTATTGATGCAGCGTCCAGCCGAGGGCTTCCAGCGTACCAATCAAGGCCATGGGCCTCAAGTCTATCCACTTTTCATTCGCTCCAGCAGTCCAAGCTTATGTTATACCCAGTGTTCAGTTCTTTCTTATGAGAAGCTTTTGGTGGCTCCTGGGTGCCACTGCTGATCCTTGCCTAAACTTTTACCCCACACCGTATCAGCGCAACTCAGTCATCACCAACATAACAATCTTTTGCATTCAATAAACAATCAAGCTTCAAATCGATGGTGTGGTTGCTAGTGAAATGGAGAAAATATCTTAAACTGAGGTTCAGGAGCAAGACCACACCTCAATCACTCACCTTCCTGTCATACACCTATACATAGCACTCTGCCCTTCCCACTTCTTTGTTCGCACTTCTTGTACAATATTCACCTTCAAATAAGAAAACCAACACAGTTAAAGTGAACTTTGGGAACAGCAATCTGCAAAGCGTGTTCCCTTCTCTCCACCTTTGATGTCAATTGATGTGGAAATCTGGATGAGCCTTGTGTGTTTCATCCCACTGTCACTTAATGATTGCTCAAAGGAAATTCAAAGAAAAAAAATTGCATCTGTTGGGTTTCTCTGTTTAAAATTTGTAAGGTCTGCTCCTTACTATGTGAAGTGCTCTGAGATGCCATATGCTGGAGCTATATAAATAAGATTGAACTGAATTGAATAAAGCAATCAAGGTGTAACAATATTTGTCTTTTTTATTTTATTTTATTTAGTATTTTATTATAAGTATAATACAGGATTTTAAAGTAGAGAAATGCAAAGTAAATATCTGAGCTGAAAGGATAGCACTAATATACCAGGATCACGTTCCGGTCACGTCTGACCAAGAGTTGCATAAGACAATAAAAGTTATTGTGGCCTTTTGTCCTTCAAACAATATAGTCTTAGCTTTCTCATAAAGATAACAGGAACTCTTGAGCCGAGAGATGCAGATAATGCAAAGTGCAATCAAAACCAAGCTATGACAACAGTGACATCAAGATAAGATTACATTTTGCAACAGAAATGAATACCAGTGCCGTTAAGTTGATGTAAACATGGATTCAAATGCACCTGCACAAAAATTAAAATCACTTTCTCAGCAGCAACCTTTACAAGACCAGCACTGACAGAGTCTTTGTCATGTTCAACTCATCATATAAAGCTGCTATATGAAGAGCCCTTTGCTATTTAATTTTCTAGGTCCAATTGTTTGTTTGCAGTTTTTAGCACAAACAGGAGCTCAACAGACCCAGTCAGTGTCACAAACAAGTACCATGAGATCATAGCCAAATAGTTTTGGTTGGTTTTATCACAGTTTCTTGAATAATTTAGTTACATTCATTGAAGGGTGCCTTTTAATCCAACCAGTAGTCTTTTCATGTAGTCATCTAAAAGTTTCAGTGCCCAAATTTAAACAATGAGACAAAACGAGACTCACATCACAAAAAATAAAGCCAAGTGACCTTGACAAAGTGGCGGCATTTGATGGCCTAGGAATGAGATAGGATTGAAAAAATATGGATATGAAGGAACATGTCATAGGCACAAATGACTTTAGAACAAGACAATAATTATCTAGTCTTTCATTCAAGGTTTATTTACAAGTCTGGACTTATAAAACATGGGAAACAATGAATTGAAATTGTTTGAAAGCATTAAGTTCAAGTTCTATTGACATTCAGTCACACAGACAACAATGTCACATTTTGAAACACAACACACATAGCGTTGAACTTTAGCTGTTGATTTACAGGCAGAAACGTAGATGTTTAACAGGAGGAGGGGTTTTAACTGCTCCAAGAGCAGAATAAATCTCTCGCTCGATGTGTAAGATTTACCAGTACCACGGAGACAAGCTTTGGATCAACTCACACAGCTCTGACTTTATGCCAGTTTTAGAATAGTTTACCATAAAAGGGAAAGTTTTCATGTGCAGAAGTCACCATGGTTGAAAGCATGGACTTGATGAAGGAACAGAAGCGGTACTGTATTCGGAAGAAGCATGTAATTATCATCTGCGTGGTTGTGGTAGTGTGCTCTTTGGCAGTGGGCCTCGGGGTGGGCCTCTCGAGGTCAGATAATTGCCCTACCTCCTCCACACCAGAACCAACACCACAGCCTACTCAGCCTCCTTCTCCCAGCAGCGGACCATGCGCACCTTCTGCAGACTCCAGTGGGGATTGGAAGAATTTCCGTTTACCCAGCTATGTGAATCCAGTCCACTATGACCTGCACCTGGAGCCGGACCTGGTTGATGACACCTATAGTGGCACTGTGGAAATCCAAGTGGAAGTCAGTAAGCCTACTCGTCATCTTTGGCTTCACATCAGAGAGACATTTGTCAGCACAATGCCCAGATTAAAGATGCTGAACAGTCAGGGAGGACAGACGGATGTGGCTGTGAAAAGCTGTTTTGAATACAAACCTCACGAGTATGTGGTGGTGGAGGCCACAGAAGAGCTGCCTGCCACTGGCCCAGGAGAAGTGTATGTGCTCACTCTAGATTTCCAGGGCTGGCTCAATGGCTCTGTGGTTGGATTCTACAGAGTTATCTACACAGAGGCAGGGCAGACCAAGTAAGTTCTCTAATTTGACTCTGTCCCCAGATAGCAAACTATGGGTGAATCAATGTTGAATCTATGTTGAGACCTAATGTAGAAATTATACAGAAAGCGCAAGGTTGATAAAATGTTGAGTCAACGTTTGCTTACATAGATTACATGTTTGCAAACATAGATTCAACATTAATTAAACATTGACCTGTCAAACATTTTAATTAAACCAAAATACAATGTAGATTCAATGGCATCTTTTAAACACAAACTTCAATGTTGACAAAATGTTGTTGAATCAACGTTGATCCAACCATCAGTCTTCAACCGTAACCACAATTCAACCTTCTTAACCCTAATTCAACATTGATTTAACATCTTTTGCTATCTGGGTAAAGTGTGATTTATGGTTGAAAAGCAAACGTTGACTCAACATTTTATCAACCTTGCGCTTTCTGTATAATTTCGACGTTAGGTCTCAACATAGATTCAACATTGATTCACCCATAGTTTGCTATCTGGGTCATAAACATAACACACATGACACACGTTTATTAACACAAAATAAACATAAAAGGACACACAGACAGAAGACAGGCAACACAACATAATTGTTTTAAGGAAGTGTTGATTGCACTTTGTTTTAATTCATTCTATTTTTTCATTCTCTAAATACTGAGAATTTCAGCTGTAGTATGCAGATCTTTTTTTTCTCTTCATGATAGTTACCTAATTGATGTCAACTCCAAGTACACTGAGTGGCATTTTCTGGAGTTTGTATCACATGAATTCATTCATAGCACATTTATTGCACCAAGCAAATTGTATCCAGTGATTATCAACATAACATTTATGCAATGTTATATGGTGGGGGAGTGGACGAGGGGGTCACTTTCTGCAATAATTAATTCATCATCTGATCACCAGAAAGATTGCTGCAACTGATCATGAGCCAACAGATGCCCGCAAGTCATTCCCCTGCTTTGATGAACCAAACAAGAAAGCCACCTACACTGTGTCCATCACTCATGATGCTAATTATGGAGCTCTGTCCAACATGCCACCAGAGGTAGGACTTCAGTAACAATGCCATTGTGGGTGGGCATACAGAAATTCAAGCAGGCATACCACCAAGACCTTTAGACACAGTATTTTTTTTAGCTGCATTTGACTGCTATTACCAAAATGTTACTTGTTATATCATTAGTACAGCTTTGTAAAATACTGTTGACATTGAGAAACACTATTAAATGATCAGCAAGACCCAAATACTTCAAATGTTTTGCTTTCAGTTGTTCAATAATCAAAAGAGCATGTCAAAAATTGCTGCTTGGTATCAAGCCCCAACAACAACGGGATATGCTGCAATCTTTGCTTAGTGTCAAACTGCATTACTACAGCCTGTGCGGAGGCACACTGCTCCAAAAAGCACTCTCCCCTTACATAATCATTGGAAAAATACCCGTTACAAAACGGTGAGTAATAGCAATTTATTTTCCACCATAAAGTACTACTTGACAAGCCAATGGAAGCGGACCCTAACTGGTACTCGTCATAGCAGAAGAGCCGCATATGTAATTATTGACATTGCTGTGGCTCTGTTCCATGTAAGTGTCCAGTAAGCAATGTCACTGAATTCAATTCAGTTCAATTCAATTCAGTTCAGTTCAATTCAATTAAATTCAGTTCAGTTCAGTTTTATTTATATAGTGCAGATTCACAACATATGCCATGTCACAGTGCTTAGCATAGTAAGGTACAGATCTTATGAATTATGAGCAGAGAACAGAACACCCAGCAATCCAAAGATACCATTGGATTCACTGTGATGTGCGATGATGGGAACTAACCAAAAAACAAACAAAAACATGAGATAGAGAGGGGAGGAAATAATCTGCTGACAGAAGCAGGGTCAGGGAAGGTGGCCATCTGCCTCAACTAGTTTGATGAGAGTGGGGATGAGGGGGATGGGGATGGCAGGAAGTGTTGGGATGGGGATGGCAGGACAGCAGGAGGTAAGGGCAGTGGCTAAATATCAGACATGTGAAGCTCCAAATCCAGACATCCGTGGAGAGAAAAAGCACAGGACTTAAGATCTTGGGGGCAACACAGAATTAGTAACATGTAATGGTGATATATAACAGTGTAGTGGATAGAACAGAGGAGAGGAGCGCAGTGCATCATGGGAATCAACCGACAGTCTGAACCTATAGCAGCATAACTAAAGGACAGCTCAGGTTTTCCTGAACAGCCCGAACTACAAGCTTTGTCAAAGAAAAAAACTTTTAAGCCTAATCTTAAAAGTATTGAGGGTGTCTGCCTCCCAAACACAAACTGGGAGCTGATTCCACAATAGAGAAGCTGATAACTGAAGGCTCTGCCTCCCATTCTACTTCCAGAAACTCTGGGAACCACAAGTAAACTTGCAGTCTGAGAGCAAAGAGCTTTGTCAGGATGATATGGTAACATTACACGAGATATGAGAAGCCGGATTTTAAATTCTATCCTGGCTTTTACAGTAGGCTAATGAAGACAAGTTAATCTGGAAGAAATGTGTTCTCTCTGGTTCCTATCAGAACTCTGGCTGCAGCATTTTGTATTAGCTGGAGGTTTTAAAGAGAATTATTAGGACATTCTGATAATGGGAATTACAGTAGTCTAGGCTAGAAGTTATAAATGCATGGACTAATTTCTCAGCATCACTCTGAGACAGAATGTTCTGATTTTTACAATAGACTGCAGATGAAAGAAAGCTGTCCCACAAACTTGTTTAATATGTATGTTGAACAACATATCCTGATCAAAAATAACTCTTTTTGCTGGCTGTCGTCAAGGATAATGTTCTGTTGCATCTGACAGTGTAATATCACTTACCTTAGACTATAATATTCTCTGCTCTAATGCCTCAGTGGTTGTAGTCACCTTGAACACTTGTTATATTAGTCATGGACTCATTTGCTTTGTCTGCTATTATGAAGGCAAGTTTCCCATATGAAGCAAAAATGTTGCTTTACATTCTACAGCCATGGCCATAAGTTTGGACACAAGTACCATGACGCTTGTGAATCTTAGAAAATACCACAAAATTGTCACTTACAATACAGTACACAACTCCTGAGAACTATATTAAGTTTCATATTTAAAAAAAACATCAAAAGAGTTTGGTGTCATTTTGTTATTCTTACCAAATTCGGTTGTGAAAGTACTGCATTTTTTTGTTATTTTCTTCTAATATTATGTTTTGGGAACAAAGTTGTTCCAATTGTTGGAATTTATTGATAATATTATATTCCTTGTTGATTTGTTGACTAATTAAACTGGTGCTGTCAAAAAATATTAGTTATGTTCTGTAATAGACATCAAAACAGACATAGTAAGTCATGCTGTGTCCAAACTTATGGCCATGGCTGTAAATCTTAGATGTGAGGACTGTCAAGGTTTAGGCACAATCACAGTCATTTCAATTAAATGTCTGGTATTGTAAAAATAGTTAATTCCCATCTTTGTCAGATTCTCCTGCAATGCTTTGGCTGATGTTTTCAAATGTCGGACTTGGTTATTTTGAGTGCAACTGCAAATGGAACATAAACTTTACCATGATCAAGATACCAAAACAAAAAAGAAAGAAAGAACTTTTGAATACTAAAGCCAAGGAATCAATTTTGTGCTTCTGTTATTTGGGCCAAGGAATCTACCCAGCTGTGTCAACCAAGTGGCATTAACATTAACCCTTAAAACTTTTGCTCTGCCTTTCCAGGGTGCTCCTCAACAACTGGGCGACAATAAAGTAAAAACCTCCTTCCAGAAGTCCGTTCCAATGAGTACCTATTTGGTATGCTTTGCTGTGCACCAGTTTGAGTATGTGGAAAGAACCTCTGCTCGTGGAATTCCTGTGAGTTTACTATTATGTATCAAAACCAGTGCCATCACGTCACACAAATTGTTATAAATATTTAGACAGATCTTGCTTTACTTACTACTAATTACTTACTGTTATACTATTAAAAACATACCAATACACACTTCTGTGTTTTCTCTTCTTGTGCAGTTGAGAATCTACGCTCAGCCAACTCAGTTAGGAACAGCAGAATATGCAGCCAACGTAACCAAGATCATCTTTGACTACTTCGAGGAATATTTCAACATGGAATACTCCATCTCAAAATTGGGTATGCTTTTTAATTTTTACACATTCGTAATGACCTTATCGCTGCACATTAAGCATGTGACTGACTGGAACATTAAAAAAAACCCTGTGATATCCCTGCTACCATGCTGATAACAACATAGTAACATAGCACAAAGAAAATGTAAAGAGAAATATTGTATATAAGTACAATGGTAAATATTTCTCTTGACATTTACTTTATTAACAGTATTTTTACTGTAATGGCCACTATGAGACACATGCCTTTTCCTTTGTTTGGGGGTCATAGTTTTGTTTTGCATTGCTTTTAAAAGGGTTGGGGGGGGTCTTTTAATGTTGACCAAAATGTAAAGATAAAATATTTGGACATATAACCAGTTATGTACTGATAAAAGGCTTGACCAGAGACCATATTTATCTTTTCTCATGCTGATGATTATTTCAAATAAATCTGGACATCACAGAGTGGTGCATCCCACTACCTGACTGTAATGATAAGTTTTAAAAACTACAACACTGATTTTAGAGATATGTATCTTAACATAATTTTCCAGGCATGCCCATTCAGGTCAAATAACATAAAGCTGAAAAAACTTATACGTTATTCTGTTGTGAGTAACATTCTTTGGTCTTTTGGCTCTGCATCATAAGTAAGAGACATATCCCAAGTTTAGACATAAGCTGAGACTTCCCAAAATAACGGGGCAAGAACATAACCCTCTTATAAAATGTTTTTCTGTTTGAACCATACAAGGAATATTGAAAAGAACTCCCATTGCAACATGATATAGAGGTAGAAAAACTGGGTTTTGCTTGGTTCCAGCCAGAGAAAATATGTTGCTTGTCTGCTATTTGACTTCTGTTGTGATAAGGCACAATAATGTGCATAGTCCAAAAAGTCTTCACCATTTTTTACAGCACTGAATTTATTGCAGTACAGATGAATTGCACCCAATAGTGACTGTCCTAAAATGCTTCAATAAAGTAAAAGGTAATTGTATTGACAGCAGGTGGCTTATCAGTACCTCTCTGTAGTTGTGTAAATCCTGTTTTAGAACTGCGTCATGGAGAGACAGATAAAAGGAGTCTGATCAGTAAAGACCTCTAACCTGTACATTTTCACTGTTCTGGTGTACACAATGAAAATTAGTTTTGACAGAGGGAAGATGAGGCTGTTGTCCAAACCCAGTATCATATTTGAAATATCACCAGAATATCTTTCCTATTACAACTTTGATGGCAATCTTGACAGAAGTTGAAAGCCTTACAGTTAGTCACTATCTCATAAAAAATATTAAGGCATCAATACAATAAAACATAGCAAGCAGTCTATTTACTAAATACTTTGTGCTTTTTTGATCTAGATAAGATAGCCATCCCTGACTTTGGTACTGGTGCCATGGAGAACTGGGGCCTCATCACCTACCGGGAGACCAACCTGCTGTATGATGAAAACCAGTCATCCTCCTCAAACAAGCAACGAGTGGCCACTGTTATTTCCCATGAGCTGGTTCATCAGGTAACCATATCTACATTCTTATTATAGTTTGTGCTTGTTGTATTTGTGTAACAGAATCTGAATATACAATGCATGTAGTGTATGAGGCAGTATGTTCTGTTTTCCAGATGCATTTTTCACTTGATGTGTGTGTATTTACAGTATCCCAACTTTATTATAGTGATAGAAAGTAAGTTCAAATGAGCCTTTTAAAGTGTTACCATTTCAGCTGCTTTTAATCTTACTTTATACACAATGTTTTAGGGGACAATACTGGCACATTACTAAAGTAGTATGTCAAAAGATTTAAACATTACATGATGAAAAAACATTAAAAGCAGTAGTTTTAATAATAACACCAGTTTCGTATCATGTGAGCAGTTCATTGTCTTTGAATGCCAGAGACAAATTCTCAGTTTCTCATGACCTCATTCATTTGGTAAACCTCACTTTATTCATCAAACTAAAAGTTGCTAAGATAGGGCAAAGTAGTGGTAGATTGTTGTTAGTGTACAAAAACATGATATTCAGCATAATATCTAACAGCTCAATCTTGCAGCTGAGATAAACAGTTTTCGTATGTCAGCAGTTCTTACAGTGAGGCGAACAACAAACATGGTGATAAATTTTAGTGGTTGTAAACTCTCGTGAGCAGTTTAAACATTTCCAACTAAACAAGAATCATGGACTTCCTGTAACTGTGGCACAACCCGTCATGTTAAAAAGATCACAGAGTGTGGTTGACTCTAAAAACTCAGAATGACAATCTTTTACTATTATGACTAAAATGGATGTTGTGATATTGTAATTCATCACTCTTGCATCAAATTTGCTATTGAGCATTTTTAGAACACATTTAGTGGCATCAATGTCGAACAACTCACTGTTATAAAGTTGTTATTTAACCCCCATAATTTGTTATTTACTGTTTAGGAAATAGGAAACAAAAAACTTCATTTCCAGTAAATTTTATTTCCTTGATACTGTTTTAGTGTTGAAATTCAGCCCCATATGATAGAAAAGCTGATTATATCCAGTGAAGCTCTCATTTGTTTTGGCAAAGGTTTGGTGACTTTTGTCTTAGTTTTTGTTTTTTGTTTTGGGCATAAGACAGGCCATAGGAAAGGAGTTGAGAGTCCAGAATTGTAAATGTTTGACTTGATATGCTGTTTTTCAAACTTTTTATGATGCACAGATGAAGAACAAATCCTTCTAACGTATCAGTTATTTTACAGTGATGGTAGATAAGAGGTCTGGAAACACTCCACAAGTTCATTAACTGACCAAAGTTTCAGGAAAGAGGAACTAGTCGTTAACCTGGCAATAGCCAGATTAATAATTGTGTAGTACTTGATAGTACTCCACAATATCAATCTGGGACCGCTCCATGTAAATCCGTTCCGAGGAAAGAGGCACGGATTGGACAATGCAACAGTATGTCCCGCCTCTGACAGGTTTGTTTTTAGCCAATCGCGGGATCTTCACAACGAGCGGAGCCAATTGGTAGATTAAACTCTTACCAAAACCCGTAGGTAAAAAAGCACAAACATCTTTACCATCCAGAAATGCGCAAAGCGCCTCTCTTTGTTCTTCCTTCAAAGAAGCGATAGGAGATTCAGCTAAAACTGACTTAATAGCAGCATCTACACGATCGTTGTCCTCCGTTGTGTGTTTGTGTTATGTTACTAACAGTGAATGCGGGAGTGGAGCAAAATGGTTTCTTGAGAGATTTGTGAACTCACAAATATCACGAGAAATCAACTTGCTGGCAAGGTTAACTCGTCGTGGTTCAATTTGAACTATGTAATGTATGCATTATTATCTCAGCATTCCCTCTACTGTAGAAAATATATAATATGATCAGGGAATCCACATTTTAATTTCAAAGAAAAAGTGAGCATTATTTAGAAAAAAATGAGTCAGGCTTTTCTGTTTGAAAGGGAAAATAAAATAATTGTTCCACAGATAAAAGTGTACAATTTCTAGGCAGCTACACACCAAATTTTTCTCCTCATTTTACTTAATAAACTAACACCAGATAATATATATCTAGCAGATAATTCTTTGTCCTTATCATGGTATTTATATTTATTTACAGATATAGCCGCACGTCATTCCAGTTGCTTTCTTGAGCCTTCCACACGTGTGTGTGTGTGTGTGTGTGTGTGTGTGTGTGTGTGTGTGTGTGTGTGTGTGTGTGTGTGTGTGTGTGTGTGTGTGTACTTGTTTCTGCTATACCGGTGGGGACTTTGACCTGACTATTTGCTATAAAGGTGGGGACTTGTCTTACGGTGGGGACCTAAAATGAGGTTCCCACGGGTGGCAACACCGTTTTCTTGGCCGTATTGTTGTTAATAAAAAACGTAAAAGTGCAAAAACGTTTGTTTAGGGTTAGGCATTGATTTGGTGATGGTTAAGGTTAGGGTTAGGGTAAGGGTTAGGAGTTAGATATGAATGGGAGTCAATGGTAAGTCCCCACCGGTATAGAAAAACAAACATGTGTGTGTGTGTGTGTGTGTGTGTGTGTGTGTGTGTGTGTGTAGGTGTGTGACCAAAAACAAGCATATTTTTAATGCATATACTACAGTAGCGGATATTTACAAGGCCGCCCTCTTCTTGTGCTGTATGTATTGAGCAAATTATAAACTTTTACAGTGTTAACTTAAGTAATGGATACACATAAGCTCAGCTGGATTGCTTAAGTTGTTTAGGCCTTCACCTAAATATTGTGTTATCTACTTGGTTATATCAAGTTGTTCCAGTCTCGATAAATGCACTATTTGGAAAACAATGATCTGTAAGCCCCCCACCCTCACCATAAACGCAGAGCAGCAGTGTAGTGAGTACAACAGTATTATCCTGTTGTACTGTTGGAAATATTGCTGTGGGGGAAATTTGACAAGGAAGGCCTGTTATTAATATAAAGACAAGATTTTCTCCACATGCATTCATACAAAAGGGAAGCTAAAGGGGCCTATGTAGAAATGACCAGAACAGAATAGAATAGAATAGAATAGAATAGAATAGAAAGATTTTTATTGTCAATTTGACTATATATCCAGGACATACAGAGGGACCGAAAAGACATTTCTCTCTCACTTTTGTATTAGTGCCATACATTTTTACACACACACACACACACACACACACACACACATACACACACACACACACACACGCGCGCACACACACACACATATACATATATATCTGTCAGGGTAGAGACTGCGATTTGGTAGAGTTGGAGTTTCTACCAGTAGAGATTGCGATTGGAGTCTCAACCAGTAGAGTTTGCGATTGTAATCTCTACCAGTAGAAACTCCAATCCTACCAGTAGAGATGGAACTTTAAATCTGACCCCTGCCCTGACCCCTGACCCTAACCTTAAAAGTCTAACCTTAGCCCTGACAAATCTCTACTGGTAGGATTGGAGGTTCTACTGGTAGAGATTGCGATCGCAGTCTCTAATGTTAGAGACTCCAATCGCAATCTCTACTGGTAGAAACTCCAACTCTACCAAATCGCAGTCTCTACCCTGACACACACACACACACACACACACACACACACACACACACACACACACACACACACACACACACATATGTATATATATATATATATATATATATATATATCAACCTATGAACGGTGTTGTTAGTGCAATATAGTGGGTAACATCTAGCAGGATCATTCATATCATCATTCATCTTATATCCAATTGTCTTTGTTTGGAATCTCAAAACTAATGTCATTTATCGTTTTCTAGTGGTTTGGGAATATTGTAACCATGGATTGGTGGGATGACCTCTGGCTTAACGAGGGTTTTGCCAGTTTCTTCGAGTACATTGGTGTGGAGAAAGCTGAACCTGACTGGGGCATGGTTAGTTCTCCACTGAACACACAACAAACCTATATCCAACTAGTGGTACCAGTTCATTTAAGAATCTCAATACAGTGATTTTTTTTTTTGGTTTGCTTGGTTTGTTCTTTTTGGTTATACAGCGAGACATCATGATCATCGGTGATGTGCTTCCTGTCATGGTGGATGATGCCCTCCTTTCTTCTCACCCTATCATTGTGGATGTGTCTACACCAGCAGAAATTACTTCGGTGTTTGATACCATCTCATACAGCAAGGTATGAGGCTACTGGAAAACTTCAAAAGCTTTAATCTAGGATTCAGAGAACCATGCTCTCCATTAGAGCAACGCCACTTTTATTTTACATCGTGTGTAACATACAGACATAACGTACAGAAAATGCATGACTAATGATGAAAGAAAGTATTACCTGCAATGAAAATTGTTCAATTTTTCCCAGGGATCATCAATTCTCAGGATGCTGGAGGACTGGATGGGTAGAGACATGTTCAGAGACGGCTGTCGAGTAAGTCAGGCTAACAGCTTCCTGACACATATTTAATAATGGGTGTAACTCTTGTGATTGAGGTTCAGCAAAGTTTCAAACATTCCATGAGTTAAGTGATGAAAAACTGCTTTTTCTTCTCATTTCTTCACTAGAAATATTTGAAAGACTACAACTTCACGAACGCCAAAACAGCCAACTTCTGGGAATCTCTTGCCAGTGTACGTGTGTACTTTTTAGCTGTTTTCTGCTGTATGGCCAGGTTATGAATGTAAAGTTAGAAGATATCATTTCTTGTGTCTGTGTGTTACGTACCAAGCTGCAGTTGACCAAAACAAGTGTGAGCGGTGACGTATGCTCAGTGAGAAAAGGTTTTTCTCTCGGTCTTTGAAAAGGCATAATGGTTCAAATCTGGCAACATTTACTTGCATCTGTTTCCAAAGACTAATGGTCTGGTTACCAACCAAATGTGACAAAGTGTATTCATTAATGAGCTTAGGGCTACATCAACACTAAAAAACTTTTATCTTACAACACATAACTTGCAATTATAACATAGCTACATTTGTGTCATCCACAGTTCTCTGACTTTTTGGACTTTTGGAAATGCTGCCGATCATTTTAAAATGAAAATATATTAGTGCGGATGCAGCAATGTCCTGACTCCACTTTTACACTGAACATGACATTGCTGTTCTTTTGAACATCTCACTCTCTGAAAAAACTTAAATACATTTGTTTACCAAACTGTTGAAATCTTGCTTAGCACTTTGTCTGTGAAATTCTCTGAAAAGTAACCAAATTCTCCTATCTGTACCCAGGTGAGTGGGTTGCCAGTTGCAGAGGTCATGGACACATGGACCAAACAGATGGGTTATCCTGTCCTAGACCTGTCTGTGTCTGAGACAGACACCAAGCTAACCCAAAAGCGTTTCCTCCTGGACCCTAAAGCTAATGCCAGTCACCCTTCCTCACCTTTTGGGTAAGGGATGCTTTCTCATATAATGACAAAGAAGTAAGCAAAAATTAGACTCCACTGAACCTATTACAGTTTGGACATGATACCAAAACAAACAAATATATCTTTGTGACTGTGTAATATAGGGGACAGTGTTTTTATATCTTAACATAGTAACACTGAAGTGTTTTTATGGTATGTCTGTTATATCTTTAAGAGAGTGTTCATTTCAGTTCAACAGGACCCAAACCCAAGATAGACAAGGAATTTTTTCTGAATGTAACTTACTGAAACTGGAACATAACAAACCAATGTAATAATAGTAATAACTTTATTTGTATAGTGCCTTTCTAAACAAAATTACAGTGCAGGTCAAGACACCAGGAGGAAACCGTCCAACAACCATTCAGCCCGATAAAACAATGGCAACTATAAGCAGGGCAACTAGACACAACAGAGACTGACTCACAACTGGAGAACAGATGCACTAAGAATTTCTGGCCAAAGCCAGGCATACTGGTGGGACCGCTCTGGGAAGCAGTCTGGTGGCAGGGCAGACAAGAAATAGATTTCCATATCTTATAGTTTTTAAACTTTTTAAGACTGTTGCCTCACATCTAGAAGGTCCTGGGTTCCAATCCTGGTCTGGGGTTTGCATATTCTTCCCATGCATGCATGGTTTCTCATGCTGAGTGCTCTGGCTTCCTCCCACAATCCAAAGACATACTGAGGCTAACTGGTGTGTCTACATTGACCACAGGTGTGAATATGAGGGTGTTTGGTTGTCTGTCTCTCTGTGTGACCCTGAAATAGACTGGCAACCTTTCCAGGGCATCCCCTGCCTTCACCCTAAGTAAGCTGGGATTCCGTGACCCAACAGAGGGTAAAATGGTGTATAGGCGATGAATGGATGGATGGATGGATGGATGGACTTCTAAAAAATCACGACTCTGTTTATGCAGTACATCTAATAGGGCTCCATACTATCCCTATTAAAGCATCTACAGACCATTGGCTCCATCTGAAAAGAAGTCAGGGGTCAATGACCAGCCTCAAACTCCCATCCACTGTCAACAGTATCAGCTTCCCTTAACATCTCAGATACTTTGTCATAAACATGAGGGTGGCTGTGTACAGCTTACCAACTAAGTGGGGGCAGTGTAGTGTCTTGGGATAGACAGTCAAACTCTATCAACATGCTCTGGAACGATATATTTGTAGGCATGGGCTTGAGAGAATTGGGTCACTCCAGATATTATTAGTTCCATTTGGAGTGGCTGTTCTTCACCCTGATTGCAGAACTTCTGCACCGTGAGTGAGGTTTGATGCGCAGTTGGTGACCTCCTTGTTTTGTTGCAGGTACAAGTGGACGATTCCAGTTAAATCGTATTCTGTGCAAAGTGACAGGAATATGTCGACTATGTTTGACAAGAGCAACACAGGTAGAATACTCAGTGTTAATATTTCATAATAATTTACAAGCCATTGATAATAATCAAAAATATATCCTCTGCCTTTAAGCCAACCAATGATATACTGAACTGTGCAAAAATTGTAACAAGTCAGGATGCCTCCAGTAGTAGTTGCATGAATAGTTTTTATGCATTAGATAACTTTTTACAAAGTACATTACACAGAAGAAACTTATTTTGATTGCATTGATTTTCAGAGCTTGTCATCGGTAACTATTCATTCTCAACGGACGGGCTGCTGAAGGTTAACAATGATCACATTGGATTCTACAGAGTTAACCACGATGACAACATGTGGAATATGATTAGTCAACAGCTTCAAACCAACCACTTGGTATAGCTGTCCTCAGAGTTCTATTTACATTGTGCACACTACATATCATATCTTGTTTTTATAGAATATCTACAATGTATTTACATTTTTGACTGGTGTTAAGGTTGTTGGTGCTTCTCTGTAAATTAAAATCTTGTTCTCATATCATTATGACTTATAGGTATTACAGATTTATTATCATCAGCTTGTGGGAAACAGTGGTCCCAATACTGCTAGACTACATAGAAGATACAGGGTCATTCCAGGTGAAATGACCAGATATTCCTTGGGGGTGTTGCTGCACCATTTTCAAATTAGTCCTACATTTGCATGCCATTAGATAGTCACAAAAGTACTTTCTATGCAAAATTTTAGGCCTGTAGCTCAAATAGTTTCTGAGTTGTGGGGTCTGAAATTTTCAGAATGTGGGCTATTAAAAGCCTTGCCAGTGTTTTTTTGCATCTTTAAGTGATTATTTCTCAGCCTTTAGACATACCAGAGAGCTGTGAGTGGGTAAACAAGGCCTCTGCATGTAGCTAGTGTCCCACAAACATCCCCAGGTGTTTCCCTACACTCTGCAGGCCATGGGGGCTTGCTAAAAAATGCTAAAAATTAAGAGATACCTACTCACGAGTGGGATTTGGGACCTTAAAAGTACCAGAAATACTGCACAGAAGTGTTCTAACACCCCTGGGTTCCATTCTACACAAACTTGTGTGATAACTTAGCAAACTGGAGCTTTCTAGGTACCTCAGTTTGGAAAATATGAGCTCCCAAAGTTGGACGAGATTTTTAATTGGCTATTTTTGGTGGCAAAAATCTCAGTGTGGGACAGGTACCAGAGACCCCAAATTTTTCTACAAGACAGTTCCATCTGTCTTCTATCACTGTACAAAAAAGCAGCAGGGTTATATTTGTAGTTACTGAGATATTCTTACTCAAAATGGCATGGGTAATGTCAAAATCATTTTTTGCTTTTCAGTACTTTCAATTGGGACACCAGTATTAGTAGTCATTCCAATGGTAGTATTATGTATGTTTTGTTCTTTTTGAAATGTTAGTTGTTAAAGGTGACTACCTTCAAAAAGTGTAATGACATGTTGACACCCATTTGCAATGCATACATGTAATTATAACATACACATACAAATTACATGTACTAACTTGAATTCAGGGAGCTCTGTAGTAGTTCATGGTCAATTAATTTAAAAATAACATTAATGTTGAATTTTACAGTATCAGTGCCGTGGGATTAAACATGTTAAATTTAATTGTACAATGTCATGTTACAAGCAAAAGAACCTATACCCCAAATTCTGAAAATTTCAGACCCCCACAACTCAGAAACTATTTGAGCTACAGGCCTACAATTTTGCATAGAAAGTACTTTTGTGACTATCTAATGGCATGCAAATGTAGGACTAATTTGAAAATGGTGCAGCAACCACCATCTGGTGAAACCACACGGAATGACCCTACAGTATCTCTTACTTTTTGTCCTTGTTTAACATACTATATACATATATATACATACAGTGTAGACCAAAAACGTACACACCTGTGCAATATCACTAAATGTTGAAAGAATTTACTAAAATCTTTGAAGATTGTCTCATCTTATAATAATTGTATTAATTACAAGGCTGCATTTAAAATAAGGGCCACAAACAAAACTTCTTGCATTTCTAATTTTCAGTTCAGGCTAACTGTATGAACAAGGTTATAAAAGAACCTGTGGCACTAATGCAACATGGATCCCCAAGCAATTACATGAAAGAGTTCAAGATTTATAAGGATGGTAAAGGATACAAGAGCATCAGTGCACTGTTGAACATAAGCAGTAACACACAATTGCACAGTTTTTCGAAGGTACTGGAAGAGTCATATAACAATGACAGCAGGCACAGAGGACCCTTAAAAGTAGCCCAGACCACCAAGTCACTGAATAGAGTCAATACAAAGAGGACATAATGGTGGGAGTGTGTTGATATTAGGCTACATAAGTGCAAAGGGTCTGGAGGAGATGATTTTTACATGTGGTACTATGAATACAAGTTTGTACACCAAAATACTGAGAGAAAACATGACTTCCAGTCTCAAAAATCTTAGTAGGAGTATGATATGACAGTGATCCCCAAAACATAAGAATTTGTAATGAGAAAAAAAGTGAAAACTATGACCTATCCAAATAAGTACTCTGATTTAAATTTTTCATTCTAAGACAAACTTGCATGATCCACAGGGCATCAAATTGGTCATTTGAGCTACCTCCAACAGTCCAAAAACATGCTGAGGTTTACTGGTGATTTTAAATTGTCCATAGGTAATGTGAGTGTGCCTGTTTGTCTCTAAGTGTGGCCTTGTGATAGACTGGTGTCCAGAGTGTCCCCTGCCTTCACTCAACATCAGCTGGGATTGACTCTAACCCCCCGCGGTGTATAGATAATGGATGGATGGAAGGAATGCATAAAAGAATGTAATCTCACTAATGAATGGCGTACTCAGATTTGTTGTACTGAGGTTGTATTCTGGGTTCCATATTCCTAAATCAATCTTTCTACCGCATTTGTTTTAAATTATACTCATGATAAAATACCTATGCTTCAACTAAAAAGTAATACAGTTACTGTAAGATGGCACAATATTGCAAAAATATTATTTTTTGATTAGTGTTGTGATATTGCACTGGTAAATATATATATATACACAAACACACACACACACACAGAGTTGCGAATAAATGTCATAGCAGTCTGGAGTTACTACCGGTAGTGACTCCTACAACTCTTAATTATAGGGAATGATTGAAACATTATGTAAGCTTACCCACAGTAAAGCTTTCAGTCTCTTTTGATTCTGTGACTCAATTTTCTTTCTCTAACAGGAGTTTGACGCAGCAGATCGCACAAGCTACATTGATGATATTTTTGCTCTTGCCAGGTAAGAATTCACCCCAAAATGTACAGAATGAACATTAATTTCGCTAATCACTCTAAGACTAAAAATTCTGTTTCATTTCACTGTTCAGGGCTGGCATTGTAGATTATGGTAATGCCTTCAATCTTACTAAATATCTAAAAATGAGACTGACTACATAGTCTGGAACCGTGTGGCTTCTTCTATCACTTATGTTCAGGACATGCTATCTGGGAATGCTGAACTCTACCCAAAGTTTCAGGTAAGCAGGTGTCTAATCATTCAGTAAACTGAACTAATTAAAAATTTAGAGTTAAACATTTTAACTAGAAGTGTTTTTTGTAGTGCCCCTTGTAATAGAAATACATTTTTTCTGCATATCTGTTACAGATGTATTTTAAACATTTTGGAAGATAGCTGATTTATAGTAGCATGACCTTGAAGAAGGCCTGATGGTTGAAATGTCATCCAAATTAAATAGAAAGGCTTATGAAGACACACCATGCACTTTTTTCCGACTGTGAAATTTAACATATATAATGAATCAGGTCAATTATAATGATTGCAGCTGGTATGCAAAAGTCTGAGTTGTGCTATAAGTTCATTTAAAGTAAAACAGAGAATCTCTTAAATGACTTCTTTTTTTTAAATGACTTCCAAGTGCTTATTTTTTTTAAAAATATATTTTTTAAACTGTTAGCCCAAAGCTGTATTTCTCTCCTTCTATGTTTTATTTTACTACTATAATATTATTTTCTCTATACTACACTCTTTGTTATTTTTTCAGTTTTGCCTTTTCCTATGTACAGCACTGTTGTATTAGAAGGGTTATTCTGATTTTTTTTTTTTTTATTAGTTACATTTTCATTATTGTGCTCTGCTGAAATGAGCTGTTAGTTATCTGATTGATGGTCTTGTTTGCTTAACCCGTTAAGCAATAGCATCAGGCTCTGGAATTTACAAATCGTTTCTGCCACAGGAATTTTATTCAAAACAGAAAACTAACTAGACAGAAATGCAAGCTATAAATTACTACCTACTTTAAAACCACAAATATAATTATTTTAATCATGATCAGCAGTGGTGCCAAAGAAACTTCTTTATTCAAGAAAGAGATTGAGTGGGTTCACATTGTTAGGATTTCTTGTGTTAATACGATCTTGTTTCTTTTCTCTAGAAACTGTTTCGTGACCATGTTAAAACCATCTCAACAGAGCTTGGATGGGATGACGTGGGAACACAAACACAGAGGTACACCAAACACAGTGCATAATTACTCTGCCAAGTACGCGGCGGACTTATGTGACAATCAGCATATGTTTTTTTGTCTGTGCACAACGTTACTCAAAAATGGAATAACAGATCTGGATGAAATTTTCAGCTAAGGTCAGAATTGACACAAGGACCACCTGATTAGATTTTGGCAGTGATGCGGCTTGTAGTCTGGATCACGGATTTGCTAAAGATTTCTGTATCATTGCGAGATACCGGTCCAGCGTCACTGTAACCACGACAGCAAATGAACGCTACGTCAGCTGCCTGCTGACAATCAAATGATTGCGACAACTTAGAAGTTTACCGCTGCTGACGTATTGGGACTTATCCGTCAGAAAGCAAACAAGGAACAACTGATGAAATTGTTGGGGTGTAAGTGAGTCCCATCAATTCCGCTACATATTTTGGTCACGTGACTCGGTATCCATACATAACTTGCACATGCATAACACATGCCTGTGCTCAACACAACGTCCTTTTTATTAAAGATTTCATCCATTGGAAATGATACGACTGAGCAGCCTTATTCAGAGTACTGTGTTCTCTGATTGCTTTTCTTGTTTTGTAAGCAACACTTATATCTGCCAAAAAGTTTAATATTTCCAAAAACATCACAAACATTTCCCTGGACTCCTTCACTCCTTCAGTTCATGAAGTTGAGTAGTATATCATCTGATTAGATAGTGGGAGCTGGTTAATGTCATGTCAAAAATAGTACAAAAGATGAGTCTCTCTAAGATGACATTTACACTGCTGCACTACTTTGTTCACATTAAAAGTATTATTTCTTCATAATTTGCAAAAGTGCTTGCAAGCTGTTTAACACAGAGGGAAAAAAGAGATAGAAAAAGAAGCTTGGTCCTTGGATTCACCTCTGGTTTGTGATGGTGACTGGTGGTGGTGTTCAACAGGTTACTGAGGGAGACTGTGCTCAGCATCGCCTGTAAGATGGATGATCAAGACGCTCTAAATGAAGCGTCACGCATTTTTGACCAGTGGATTGAAGGAAGTCTCAGGTAGGCTATTCAGTGCCTTTTCAAACTAAACATGCTTATAGATTATTAGTAGTCAATGTCATACCTTACAGCAGGACAATAAATATGTTGTACAGTTACAAATTAAATATAAAGTATTTTTAGCATTATTCTAAAGTCAGCAGTTGTTTTAGAATGATGTTTTAATCTCTGGTAACATTGTGTTTACATTTGTTGACTTTTTGATATGTAGCAGTGTGGCAGTGAACCTGAGACTACTGGTATATAGATATGGCATGAAGAACTCAGGAACTGAAGAAAAGTGGAACATAATGTTTGAAAGGTACAAAAGTAGTGCTTTGGCTCAAGAAAAGGACAAGCTGCTGTATGGACTGGCATCTGTGGAGAACTTGGACCTTCTGTACAAGTAATGAACACATCTCATTTGTCCAAAATGACTTGCCTAATATCAAAACAAGTTTACTTACATGTGTTTTTTTTTTTTTTGCTTTACTCTTGCAGTGAGTTTGTTAGATATTTTTTGAGAAATGATTGATTCTTAATCACTGTGACAAATTTGAGCAGAAAATCAATCAGGTTTAGACAGAAAGCTAAGATTAGGTGTCACATTCATGACATGATGTTCATTGTAGTGAAGAAAGAAATCAACCTTGTAAACTTTTAGTTTTGAATATTTTATGAGAGATAGAGATTTAAATCTGAACAACAGGGCAAGCATAGGGTAGTCTTCTGTGTCTCGATTTGACTTTAAAATCTAACCTAGTGCAGTTTGAAAGTCATTGTGAAGAGTGAATGTATTATGGAGAGAGAATAAACTTCCTCATGTCCAACAGGCTGCTGGAGGCTGCTAAAGATGAGAGTGTAGTGAGGAGTCAGGATTTGTTCACTCTGGTGCGATACGTGTCATACAATCCACTCGGTCAACGCATGGCCTGGGACTGGACCACACTGAACTGGAACTATCTGGTGAAAAGGTCAGTGCAACAAGGCAACAAAAGTGAACACTAACAGACAAGGCCTTTTGTCAAGTAAGCAACCATACCATGAATATACTGGATCTTAAAGTCAGAAAATCCAGCATACTCACAAGTCTAGGAGACAGGGAAACATTAAATTGCATTTTACGTAAAGGTCACAACATGACAGCAGATGATTCTTATCAAACACATGCTCAAAGCTTTATCCCAAACCAAAGTTTTCAGACTGGTACACATTTTCTCATTAGCAACAGCACTACACAACACATGCATATCTGCCCTCCAAAATGATGGTCACATCAGAGGAAGAAGAGAGGCGGATGAAGTGATGTACTCATCATGTTTAGTGTCTACCTTACAAGCCTGTAGGGGCAATGTTATGAGGGGGTACAGACAGAACAGGCTGTGACAAATCCTCTAGACCTGTGTCCTTATCCATGGTCAGCCACCAAAATACTGACAGAGGATGCCATGCTTGGATATAAATTTGTTGTGTAAATGTCTAGCCAGATCATACTGTCATAGCTGCACAGGAAACCCAGGCACAAAAACAAATCCAAAGCAGACTGTTGTAAGTACCAGACTTTGTTATAATGGCAATTTAACTTAAATTAAAGAATACAAAAAGCCAAGTGAGCAAGACAAACCTGACAATATTAACACCAAGAATCAAGAAGGGAAGCAGTGGACTAGTAGGCCAAGACCATCTAACAATGCAACAGACAGCAGGGGCAGGCAGATGATCCAGGTGGAAGGAAGGAGGAAGTGGCTGAATGTGCTCGTAAGAATTGAGATGAGAATTGTGCGAGATTTTTTATTTTTTTTTAAATCAGTCTGAAAGTTGTAGCATCATTGCATGGTTTGAGTTACATTGCATTTCCTGCAGTGCGACTGTTATGCATGCCCACACTTTGTTGTCAACGCGAAAAGGATATTGTGACTTTGTTTCATTCCCAATGAACAGACATTAATTAAGGGTTTAGTTCTTTAGTAAAAACTTGCTTTTAATCAACTGAAAATGAATAATGAAACTAATCCACTGTCTGACTGACTTATGAAGATTTTCAGGGTGCATTCCAAAACGCATTCCTATTCCTTTAATTTTGTTCTTTTCTGAAGTTATTTTTTGGGCCTTTTTAGCCTTTATTTTAGAGGGCAGTGGAGAGAGAGACAGGAAACATGGGGAGACGAGTGGGGGAAGAACGTGCAGCAAATGGACTCGAACCCATGGCCGCTGTGTCATCACTGTAGACCCTGTTTATGGGCTGTCAGCTCTATCTGTTGTGCATAATTGAGATGTACTACTTTGTCATGATATTGTGCTTTAAGTTTTGAAAGTCACAGTGTGTCATGCAAAATTAGCTTTTCATCTGTGAGTTCTCAGCAACACAAGCTTGTTTATGCTTGCACAAGACAACATAAGTGGGTCAGAATGGCCAGAAAAGCGTGCTTTCTTGCATAGTGCAAAACTGGCCATCCAAGTATTTTGGGATTTTTAAAAAAAACTACATTCTATGTATTGGGAGATGCTAAATCTACTTCTGCTGTCCCTGCTTTCGATTGATTGCAGTTTCCATCCCTTCCTGCCTGGTGTATTAATCTTGTGTGTCACTCTGTCTGTTTACCTGCCTGTTCCTTTGTTATTTGATTCCCTTCACCTTTTGTTTGTCAGAAGTTTTTTGGCATATCTTCCTTGCTTTTGGATTAATTTGCCCAGGATTTTTGACTGTTTCCCTACATTCCCCAGCAGCCTTATGATGTCCCAACATCACTTGTTCCACCATGAGTTTCATTAGTTTCCTCTGCCAGCCTGCCTCTGTCTGCCTTTTGCTCCTCTTTCCAGATCCACACCCAACAAGGGCAGAATACACAGCTTAAAAAAATCCTTTCTCTGTCTTGACAGGTACACCATAAATGACAGGAATCTTGGTCGTCTCCCGACTCAAATCACCACCACGTACAACACAGACTTCCAGCTATGGACGGTTAGTACTGACCTTTGTTCAATTTACTCCTTTGGTTAACTTTAAAAAATGCTGATATCTTTATAGCTAATTAATTTTAACAGTTTTTAGCAGTTTTGCTTCTTTTACTTGACCAAAAACAGGTAGGTAGTACATGTGTTTACAGTATCCTGCATAGTTCTTGTTTTGTTTTCTTTGGAGAAATAAATACTTGAAAGAAAGATAATTGTGGTCAGATTAAATTGTTTGTTGCAATGAATCTCAATTTTGCCAGTTCAGCTTTCACTGCAGTAAAAAATAATACATAGGCTTTATTGGTCTTACAAGGACATTTCTGAATAAATCTAAACCAAAAACTCAAACATGCTTCTATGAACCAGTGCATCTAAACATTTAAAATACTGTGGAATGGTTCTATGTTTTGTAAGTTTCATATGTTCTGTACTCATGAAAACTTCAAATATTTTGTTTCAATTTTCATGAAAATCAGAATTCCATTCATCCATTATCTATACACCACTTAATCATTATGGTCGTGTGGGGTGGGGTTTGGGCTGGAGCCTATTCAAGCTGACTGAGGCAAAGAGAGGGGACACCCTGGACAGATCACCAGTCTGTCGCAGTGCTACACATAAAGACAAATTAGCACACTCACATTCACACATATGGACACTTTTGAGTTATCAGTTAACCTCATGTTGATGTTTTTGGACTGTGGGAGGAAACCAGAGTACCTGGAGAAAACACACACATGTACAAGGAGAATATGCAAACTCCATGCAGAAAGATCTCGAAAAGGCACAAAGGCCACAAACCCGAGATCTTCTAGCTGAGAGGCGACGATGCTAACCACTGAGCGACTGTGCAGCCCATCAGAAATCCAGCATCTCGGATTTCCTACGATCAATCAAAAGAAGACTTTACAATATAGAAATGTCCAACTTCTGAAAAATATGTTTATTTATGCACTTCATACTTGGTTGGGACTCCTTCATTCGGAACTACTGCATCAATCCGGTGTGGCATGAACTAACCAGCCTGTAGCGCTGCTCATGTGTTGACTGAAGCCCAGTTGCTTTAATAGTGGCCTTCAGCTCATTTGTATTTTTGGATCAGTTGTTTTCAAGGAAGTTGGCTTGCCAATCAGTAACCGTTTGCCAGCAGGTGCAAAATCCTGCAGGAAAAAAAGCCAGCATCTCCATAAGGCTTGTCAGCAGATGGAAGCATGTTGTACTTGAAAATCACCTTGAAGACAGCTGTGTCGACTTTGGACTGGGATAAAACACAGTGCACCGATGACAGGCGATGAGATGGCATCCCAAAATATCACTGCAGAAAATCCGCACTGGACTTCAAACACCTTTTTCACTCTTTAGTCTTCCTCGATTTTCAAAATAAAATGCCAAATTGAATTTCTATCTCAAAAGAGGACTTTGGACCACTCAGCAACTTTTTTCTCCCAGTAAGACATTTCTGACCTTGTCTCTGGTTTGGAGTGGCGTAAAATTAGGAATTAGGCTGTTGTAGCTCTTTTCCTGATGACATCTGTGCTTGGTGGTTCTTGATGCGTCAGTCCTCTTCTTGTGAAGTTCTCTCAAGTTCTTGAATTCACTTTTCTTGATAACCTTTTCCTACCACACTTTTTGATTCCAGTCAACGTTGCATTGATGCTCTGATACTGCACTCTGACAACAGCCAGCCTTTTCAGCCATGACCTTCTGTGGCCTGTCCTCCTTGTTGATGGTGCCAATGATCCGCTTTAGGTCCATTTTTGACAGCACAACCAGACAGGTGTGGTTTGTGTACTGAATAAGACCAAGAGACACAACATATTTATACTGTGTGAACAGATTTATTCAAACTCGAAATAAGATGTTGTGATACAGTGGAATTTGTTTATTTCTATTAATTTTTGAACTCTGTGCTACTTTAAAAAAAATTTAAAAATCTGTATGAAAAATTTTACTTTATGTGTAATGAGTCTAGAATGTTTAATTTTAATTTTCACAAATAGCTGATGGAAATTATTAAACTTTTCCAGAATATCCCAATTGTTTAAGATGCACTAGTATATGTTGGTTCAAACCACAGACTATTTTGCCAAATATTGCTTCTGTGGTGTTGGTCTGTCAGTCACATTGAGGTCAAAATTATTTTGTTAATGCAGGAAGAAATTGATTTTGCTTCATGTATGAACTGAAAGCTTTTATGGACATTTAAATGGTGCTGACATGACCATTGCTACCATTGTACCCCATAGGATTCCAATGTTGCATCAGCTGCTGTTGTATTACTTTCATCAGTAAAATCTCAGACCTAGGAGCTACAAATATAAAGGCTTACTGGGCTTAAGATGGAGTAGGGGCTGACAATTTGTGTTCATAGGTTTTTGAAACTAATTTCCCATTCTGTTTTATCAGATGGAGCATTTCTTTAATCTAACACCGGATGCTGGTGCTGGGGAGATGCCCCGGGAGCAGGCACTGGAGACAGTGAGGAACAACATTGAATGGATCAGGAGCAATGAGAACGAGATCCGAGTGTGGCTGGAGAACAACACTGCCTAAAACACAGCTGAAGTGCAGGCATCCTGCACTTTAGAGAATCTGAGCATCCCTCAGTGTAATCAATGTTTCAACAAAAAGCTAATGTAAGTGTTAATTTGTTTGAGATTAAAGGCTGAAAAAACACATTTTTAGATAATTTGTTCATATTTATGAGATTTATCACACGTATTATACAGAGTAATCTCGGCAGGACAATTGGTTAGTGGAGAGTAGGGTTGTTGGGAGGTTTTTCCAGAGTAACATTTCCACTGGGTGAGCTGTCAGGGGTGAGTGTGTCTAAAAGTGAGTGTGGATGATGCGAACAGGAGCTAAATAAAGAAATGGCCTTGTAGCTTATCATATGAAGCATTTCTTGAGTGTAACACTAACACATTTTATGTGAAATGTGTCCCAGAAGAGACACCAGAATTTGAATGTGAGGAAGCTGTTGTACAGAAGTGATATAAATGTTTAGCTGTCTTGTTCAGCCTGAAAGGAAGTTATTGATATAAAAATGTAAAAAAAAAAAATAAAGCCAATGTGTGAGGAGATTTTTCTTGTTTGTGTTTTATTTTGTTTTTGTAATCGTTATAGTTTCCATACAGAGCATTATTGTGACGTAACATTCAAAAAATATCAAGGATATGCTTTGGGTAAAATCATAGTGAAGGTACTATTATTTAGTTTAAATAGATATTTCATTGGTTTTAATTAATTTTTAATTTTAATATTGAGTTTCACAATAAGGGATATTAGCTCTCTTAAGAAATTTTGTGCACCTGGTAGTTTTTTTTAAAACTAAATGCAAGGACATTGAACAATGTTTGAACAACTGAACAGGTCACATTCCTGTCGCATATTAGTGGCCTTCTGATCTCTCTGAATCAAATCAGAACACTTCATGGCACTCATTCAAAAGTCACTGTTCATTCAAAACACTCACTCATTCAAAACACTCCTGTTTGGTAAAAATCCCCCCATTAGCCAGCCAACAGATGTGTGAGGCATTTTTCACTGTGTAAATGTTATGTCACAAACTGAATACTGATACCATTCAATCTCAAGTTATAGTCATATACCCAAAATTAACATTTGAACTCTCAAAAATGACTCATATGCAACTAAACAACCAAAACATAACTTTTTACTTCATTCTAAGATGTACTGTTGCATGGTTAAGGGTACATTTAATGAAGCAATCCACGATTTTCCCCTAAAAATGCAAGACGTGGCATCAAAATATGTCTGGTATTTATGTATAAAGTGTTTAATATAAGTATAGTTCTTAAGTATAAAGTCATTTGTTATTGTTTTTATTTTTATTGGGCCAGTTAACAATATAACAGAATTGAAATTCTTCATTTATCCCACACCTGGGAAATTATTTGTTACAACAGCAAAAACACCAAATCACAAGAATTTTAAAAAAAAAAGACATTGGAAATTACAGTCTGTAAAAACAGAATAATAAAATAAGAGGCTAAAGTGATCAAAGTGTGGTAGATTAGGAACAGAATGACTATTTAAAAACTAGGACTTTAACAGAGATATGCAGGTTGAGTTAACTGTGCAGATTGTATGATTTGAAATAAAGTCTGGAGTCTGACTCCCCCATTATATCAGGAATGCAAGAAGTGACAACCTCCAAACTTTCTCAGCTGCAACATCTGCCCCTCTGCTGCTGCCATCTGGGTGATAAAGGAAAATATGACAAAAGAAGGAAATCAGTGGACCAATCACTCCAAATGAAAGGAAGCCATCTTGTTGAAAGTTTTGTTTTTCTTTTATGAGACCAAAATCAAACATAATTCTTTACAAACTAATGACAAAATACACACACACACACATGTTTGTTTTTCTATACCGGTGGGGACTTACCATTGACTCCCATTCATATCTAACTCCTAACCCTTACCCTAACCCTAACCTTAACCATCACCAAATCAATGCCTAACCCTAAACAAACGTTTTTGCACTTTTACATTTTTTATTAACAACAATATGGCCAAGAAAACGGTGTTGCACCTCATTTTAGGTCCCCACCGTAAGACAAGTCCCCACCTTTATAGCAAATAGTCAGGTCAAAGTCCCCACCGGTATAGCAGAAACAAGTACACACACACACACACACACACACACACACACACACACACACACACACACACGTGTGTGTGTGTGTCTTGCTATCATTGTGGGGACATACCATTGACTCCCATTCATATCTAACCCCTAACCCTAACCTTGACCAAAACAATGGCTAACCCCAAAGAAACGTTTTTGCACTTTTACTTTTTTCAGTAACAACAACATGGCCAAGAAAACACTGTTTAAACTTGTGGGGATCGAAATGAGGTCCCCACAAGTGACATAGTTTTCGGTTTTTCCTACAGTTGTGGGGACCAAATGTCCCCACAATGTAGCAAAAACATGGGCACACACACACACAGACACACACACACTGTGTATTCCTATCTTTGTGGGGATTTACCATTGACTCCCATTCATATCTAACCCCTAACCCTAACCCTAACCAAAACAATGCATAAAAGAAATGTTTTTGCACTTTTACTTTTTTTAGTAACAAGCAGCACAAATAAATGGATCATCCACTGAAGGCCGTTTGACCAGGGACAGCTATCATAGCAATCTGAAATATAAAATATGGTACTGTATTTACATTATTATAAGTATTAGACTCTGATTATACTTCAAATGTCATTAACTTAAGACCACTGCTATTATGATTACTACTAGCTTATATTAGATCATTTCACAGCCTTACCCAATATGGCTCACCAGGCTCGTCACAATCCTCCTCCCCACAAAAGTGACGGCATTGACTCAGGTTGTCTGTTTTAAACATAAAAAAACAAATCTTAGAAGGTGTATTTATATATATTTATCTGTCTTTTTCAAGAGATTAGCTATGATTTTATTCTGTGTGAGCCTTTCAAATGGTTCACTTTACATCACTCACAACAAAATTCATATTCATAGGATATTCAAAAACAACCATGAACATACCAGTTCTTAGTAGCAGCGTTTTTATCTCAAAACGATGCCTTTGCAGGTCCTCAGCTGACGTTTTGAGTTTAATTTCATTCTCAACCTTAATAATGCTCTCAGCAAACTAGAAATAGAAATTAGCAAATTATTTTTTAAAAGTAATGTATTTTTCATTATTTATAGGCATCATAAAAGATGTAGTAGTACAGAGGTTTCACATAGGCATAAATATTGGTTGAAATCATCATATCATGCAAAACAATGCTTTCCCAAAAACCCATATTAAACGCTGCCTTTAACAATCATTCAATGCATTAGATTGAAGTGTAAACCTTCAGCTTTGAATGTTTTTACCTCCAGATGTCAGTCACAGCAAAGGTGTTGATGGCTCTAGCCTTCTCCTTAGACTGCTGATTGAAGTCCTGCACAAGGACTGTGAGATAGCCATGAATTACCTGAAAAAAACGAGGCATTCTGAAAGTCACATAAACACAAAATATGATTGCAGTAGGTACATTCTGTGCATTATTCACCTGATCAGACAAATAGTTATATATTAGTTAGTTCATAGTAATTAGTTCATAGTCAGGTGTCAATAGATAATCAGAGATATTACCTCACTTTGTAATTCTTTATTTGGAGCTGCCCTTTCAATATTTGAAAAGAATATCTTGTATGGTCCTATTTTTGCCATGAGCACAAAAGGGCTCTTTCCTGCCCATGGATCTCAGATGCCTGTAAAACAAATGCTTTTAAAGTATCAGTAAAACAGTATCTTTCTGGGTAATACAATCAGTCCAAGATTTTCAACTTAATGTTTTGAGAAATCGCTCCAGCCCCCGCCCCGCGACCCTAGTGAGGATAAAGCGGTGTATAGAGAATGGATGGATGTTTTGAGAAATCTTTTCATACACTTTTCTATGATGTCTGCTGCTGCTGCAGCTGGTGAAATGGCAGCGGGGTCTTGAACTGCAGGGGTGGCAAAGAGGGCTGGAACTGAGGCAGGTGTGGCATCTGTAGGGGCTGATGCTAGGACAGGTGTGGCAGATGCAGGGGCTGATGCTGGGGAAGGTGTGGCAGGTATCGGAGCTGATGCTGAAGCAGGTGTGGCAGATGCAGGTGCTGATGCTGGGGCAGGTGTGGCAGCTATAGGGGCTGATGCTGGGGCAGGTGTGGCAGATGCAGGGGCTGATGCTGGGGCAGGTGTGGCAGCTATAGGGGCTGATGCTAGGACAGCAGTTGGAGGAGCAGAGAGTAGCTTGCGAGAGATCCTTGACTTGTGGTCTTTGAATTGGGTTAAGTGGTCCACATTTATTTTTGGAAACACCACCCCCTTGTCATCAACCAGGTCGACACTCTTTCCTGCTATGCCAGAAATTGTCTAGGGGCCAAGGAAAGAAGCATCAAGTTTGCCACCCTTCGTCTGTTGGCTTCTGACATTCCTCCGCCACACTTTCTCACCAACTTTGAAAGCCTCCCCAGTATTTTATCCAAATCAACTTTTGTTTTTTTTTTGTTCTTTGCGCCTTCGCAACATTGTCCTGTACAGTGAGGAGGACTTTGGAAAGAGCCAGCACATCATCAGCCACCGTTTCTGAAGCGACAGCACCTTCAACACTACTGTCAATCTGTTGATGAAACATCCATAACAGTAGTAATATCAGCAGTCATGCAAAACATAAACCAATGCTGCATTAATATGATGTGATCCTTCCCTTCACACAAATGAAAGATCAATGTCTGTACACCAACCGTGAAATCTTCTGGTATTTCAGAAGGGTAACGTTCCTCTGTACCAAACATCAAAAAGTATGGACTGTATTTTGTGGTGATTTGTTTTTTTGTTCTGATAGCAAACATGACGGCATCAAGGTGGAGATCTCAGTCCTTCAGATTATCAGACAACACCTTTGAGAGTGCTCTGATAATGTAACCAGAAAATAAAACTGTCAGTGTTTATTAGTGAACCAGGTGTCATCTTGCCTGAACCCTCCAAAAGTTAATTTTGTGATTTTTTTCAAGGAACAGTTGGCTACGTTATAAACGACACCAATTAAGTGGATGAGGGGTTGGGGTAACAAACACACCTTTTCAGAAGCACCTGATTGTACCTTTAAATGTGTAAAAATCTGATACAATCAAAGCAATGTAAAAACCACAAAGCCGTTCTTCTCACCTCTGAATGGTGACCATAGGCATCAGTTTAGGGGGGGACGGTGGGGACGTGTCCCCCCCACTTTTTGTCAGGGGTCATTTTGTCTCCAACACATTCAAATTCTTCACATGTAAGCCGTTGTAAACCCAGTTATTTTCAGTAGTATAGAAAATTCTGACGCTCCTGAACGCACCATCCGCACTCGGCCGAGAGTTGCACAGACATGCAGCACACCTTCGTGAGGTTAAAAAAACAACAACAAAAAAAAAACGCGCAGATGCTAAATTTGCGCCTGTGCCAAGTGGAAGCTCCGACCAGAGGCGTGCAGGGGCAAAATTTCGGCCCGGGAGAATTAGTACTATAGCGGCCCACAGACCCCTCTACCTGCATGTATCAATAGCTCGACAGTTGGACCCTCTGTCGCAAGTGTGGTGGTTGTGAGTTCGAGCCTCGCTCGTGGCATTTTGCCGCCGTTCTTCGACATTTTCTCAAAGTGCTGTGGTCTCCATCCCCCCCACTTTTAAAAACAAACTGACGCCATTGATGGTGACATTCATTTTTTCAACCAAACCATTTGTTTGCAGATGATAAGGTGAACATAGACTCCTTTCGATGCCCAGCACGTGGCACACCCGTTTGTTGAGCTGTAAATACAACTATTGTTGATTACACATAACATGTTTTCTTGCAAGATGTTTAGACAAGCTCACTAGTTTAGAACAGTGTGCATCATATAATATGCTTATATCCAGTGGGTACAAAAAAAACACATTTCCTGTATACCAAAACCTCATTTGCTTTAACATTATTTTGAAATACTTCAGTCAGCTATTTTGTAAGAGCTTTGAAAAGAACATCAAATTGTATTACATTGTTGTAGGTTAGTGTAAATGTGTTACCTCATTTACGAATTCTTTTCCCTGGTTGGTCAAAATGAGCCTGTCCTCAAACAAAAAACGAGCACATAGGTCGTCTGTACACGCCCGTATTACGACCGAGTGTTACGTTTTGATGTTAAGCGACCTCTAGCGGTTGAGTAAATATCGACACTCCGGTGTCGCAGGTGAAACGTCACCATGAACAAACTTTTATCTAACACTATCCTGAACCCTAACCATAACCATAACCCTAAACCCGTCTTGCGAAAGTGAGGAAAAAGCCGTTTCACGAATTAAATCCCGTAATGTGTTCCTTTTCCCCGTAGGGGCCCTAACCTAAATACGCTCTCATGGGTCGTATTCCGGTGCACGTTACATACGACCTGTGTGGTCGTATGAGTTGGAGGACTTGTTGGTCAAAATCCTTTTTGGGGCCCCGAACAGGTAAGAGAATTTTAGAATGCAGTCCGTTATCTCCTTTGCTGATTTAGATTTCAGTGGATATGCCTGTGGTCACTTTGTAAAGTAGTCAATCCTGACACAGACATACTGATTCCCCCTGTCAGTCAAAATCAGCTTACGGATGAGGTCCATGCCAACCACTTCAAATGGATGAGTTACCTTCAAGAAAAAATTTAAAAAGTGCCAGGTTATTATCCAACACTTTGAGAAAGTAATAAATATTACTCAGCTATCATCTGACAAAAAGGTTAAGCAAGCATTTAGTAAAGCAACATATATACAGGCTTCACTCTAACAGATACATCTGAAAGGAGAACGATTTTGAATCCCTGTATGCTTCCTTAAGAGACTAGCCTCTATTTCAGCACTGCCACAGCGTCACCTCTGTCACTGTTCCAATGAAGCTCTTAAACATTAGAGAAAAAAAATCTGACTTACCACTACTGGAGTATACTCCACCTCCTTTTTAACTGTCTGGCAAGCCTGACAAGCAAAACACTGGGACACCTAATTACATGAGAACATTTAGGAAGACAAAAAATTGCGAGAGTACATCATGTCATTAATAATACTGGAGAAATACAGTTCATTATTCCATTAGTAAGATACATCGTGAAAAATCATGCTGTTATGGACAGATATATTTGAAATGACAAAAATGTTTAGTATATTACCCCATGTATTGATGTCCTTTGTCATTCCCAGCCAGTAGAATCTGGTGGAAATGGCATCCCTTGTTTTCTGTTGGCCACAATGTGCACCTGTGGTGCTTGAATGAAAATCAGCAAATACAATGCTGACTTCCTTCGGGCCATTGACTACTTTCACCGTCATGGGCTTTGATGTTTCCTCGTGACGGATGTAGTATAGATGTCCATCTGTAAAAAATACATTGGTGCACTAGTTCACAAAGTCCTGAGGACCAATGAAGCTGATGTGTCTGACACTGATGATTATCTATTTTGTGGGAGAAGCTTTGTTTGTGCAATGTCACTGTATGCATCCAGTTCTATGATAATTACATGACTGATTTTGTAGAGGGCTGCTCAGTGGAGTAAGTGGTTAGCACGTTCACCTTGCAGCAAGAAGATTCCTGGTTCAAATCCCGGGGTGGGCCTGGGATCTTTCTGCATGGAGTTTACATGTTCTCCCTGTGCATGCGTGGGTTTTCTCTGGGTACTCTGGCTTCCTCCCACAGTCCAAAAATATGCTGAGGTTAATTGGTTACTCTAAATTGTCCGTAGGTGTGATTGTGTATATGTAGCCCTGTGACAGACTGGTGGCCTGTCCAGGGTGTCCCCTGCCTTCACCCAAGTCAGCTGGGATAGGCTCCAGCACCCCCTGCGACCCTAATGAGGATAAAGCAGTGGATGGATGTTTTGTAGAACACTAAAAAGGTAGCATTCTGGTGTTTACTCTTTGTTACTCGTACTTGCTCACAGCCATGGACATGTATGTGTATTATGCAAACGCTTTGATAGAGCATCACTCCTTGTGACCTGTTGAGGAGACGAGTATTGTTGCATAATCTAAATCTGCATCTTCACAATACTTTTTTTCTGAATCCCTTTTTTGAGGATGTTGATCCTGATGCGCAGCAGGCAATGAGTGAGCAACTCGACATGGTGGTCTGTGTCATCCAACACGAAGGAGCAGAGCCCACAGATGACCCTGAGGACGTCAGCATTATCATAGAGGGGGTGGAAGTGCTGCAGGGCGTGAAGGACACGGCAAGTGGTTGCGCACTTCTCCTTGGACTCATCTTCTGCCTAAATCTGGAATACCCCAGAAACCTCAGGTACACCTTTGAATTCATTCAGAAGGTGCTGATGGACATGGATGGACAGAAACTGTCACAGAAGGTACAGGTCCTCAAAGGTAAATTATATGAGTAAGGCAAAGGAGTTTGCCATGTGCTTGCACCAGTAGTGCCTATGACTGCTACCAGTTGGACTGAAGTTGAATACAATCACAGACTGAAGTTATAGTGTTTTCAGTAGTATGTGGTGGAGGCTGGAACAGCAGTTTCAACATGTATATTGGGTTTGAGTTCCAGAACAACACAGCCTCATCACAAATGATCAAACAGGGCTTCTTGTTCGATTGCAACAGCCATTGGTTTCCTAGCCTGGAAATAGCTTGTCGAGACATCAGCACTGTTCCAATAGAAGTCTATTGAAATATGGCATTGTCAGAAGTATATGTTATGGCGGGTGTCAGTGTGACAAATGACTCCTGTGTATTATGAAGTTTATGAGTTTGTAACCTGTTCTGGTGACTCATTGTTCCGTAACACCTCACTGGTGTTTATATTATGTGTTTAATGAGTGTGCTACCTGTTCTGGTGGCTCATTGTTGCCTAACACCTCGCTGATACACTATTTTTATAAGTTTGTAACCTGTTCTGGTGGGTCATTGGTCCCCAACACCTCACTGTGCACTGTTTTAATGTTAATGTTTATAGTCAGACAGTCACAGAGGCAGACAGGCACTCCATCTAAGTACATAAGGCCTGTGTTTGGCACATGCCATTTTTCAGTTTGATTACATATGACTATTTCCACAGGCAGACACAGAGACACAGGCAGACAGAGACACAGCATTAGACAGACATGGACAGACACAGAGACACAGGCAGACAGACAGAGACACAGGTACAAAGACAGATGTACAAAAGCAGACAGATACACGGGCCGACATACACAGAGACACAGGCAGACATACATGCAGACAGAGACACAGAGTTAGACACAGGCAGATACAGTGTATCTGTCTGCCCACACACAGGCAGACAGATACAGAAAGACAGAGACACAGACAGACACACTCAAAGCACTCGGGACCTGTGTTTGGCACATTTGGCACATGCCACTTTCTTGCCTGTTTTTTGAATTTGATTTAAATAAATAAAACATGAGTAACGTAAATTGACATGCGTGGTATTTATTGAGGTCCTCCAATGTTTATTAAATTCAACACAATGATGATTAATACCATAAATTCAATGTAATGTTTAATAAATTTAACATAATGATGTTTAGTAAATTAAACATAATGATATTTGGTAAATGCAATGTGTTAAATAAATGCATTTGTGATCTCCTTGATTGATTCTAAGATTGTTAATGACGTTGATCTGTTAGATCTGAATCCGGCTGTCAGTGAGTAAATTGTGCTTCTCTAAAAATGAATCCAATCTGTTGTTAAATAGTTTTTCTAATATTTTGGAGAACTGTGGAAGTAGTGAGACAGGCCTGTAGTTTGTGAAGTGGTGTTTGTTCCCAGTTTTGTATAGAGGTATTACCTTTGCTATTTTCATTTTGTTTGGAAATAAACCCGTTTGGAATGATAAGTTACAGATGTATGTTAAAGTGTATAACACTCATGGAATATGAACAATATTTGGCGATTACGCCCTGTCTTGACGTCCTCATACGAGTGAAGCTGAGAGTAGTGTAGGATCTCCCTCGATGCCATTTAGACATTGGTGGTGGACATACGGATGAGAAGAGGAGGAGAAATCTGTCACCTAATCATATTTAACAGGAAAACATGTCCTTAGTTCGGTACTTAATCACATTTAACCCGAAAACCAGTACAGTTTAGGGTTTAGCCTGGGTCGTGTCTAGTTTATTTTTATTCTTGCTTATTTCAGAGCCGTGCTTGGTTTTTGTTTAATTCGTCATTTGTTCAATGGAGTTTGGTCTACTCAGCCGGTGTTTGTGTTTCCTTATAAATAAAGCCTTGTTTCAGTATTATATAGTCTGTCTCCCTGTCATCTGTGGTGCCTGCACTCTGGGCTTGACCCCCCCCACCCGAGCGTTGACATTTAAGTACTAAGGGTCAACAGTCCAGGTTGAGTGGACGACCCATGAACGCAGCGGCCAGGGTAAGATTCCAGCTCACGGTTGCAGGTCCTCCAGCCATTCTTCTCCCCGGTTTCCTGTCTGCTTTGAGTTAAAGTTTTGAGAATGTCCTGACGTATTGTCTCTCAGCATGGTTCTCTAGCTGCAGTGTGTCAGACCGAAAAGCCCTGTAGAGTTAGTCAGGGGAGCTGAGAGGGTCATCGGAGTTTCCCTCCCCTCTGTTCAAGATCTTTTCCAGAGCTGCTGCAGGAGCAGAGCACTGAACATTGTCAGGGACTCCTCACACCCTCTCCATAAACTGTTTGAACTGCTACTATCAGGAAAAAAATTCTGGAGCATCAAAGGAAGAACCACCAGACTGATCAAAAGCTTTGTTCCACAAGCTGTCAGAATACTAAACTGCTGATCTGGATTTGCACACACACCTGCACCTTAAATCTAATTTTACTATTTTCAGTTTAGTTCCATCCATCCATCCTCTATACACCGCTTTATCCTCACTAGGGTCGCGGGGGTGCTGGAGTCTATCCCAGCTGACTCGGGTGAAGGCAGGGGACACCCTGGACAGGTCGCCAGTCTGTCACAGGGCTACATATACGGACACACAATCACACTCACATTCACACCTACGGACAATTTAGAGTGATCAATTAACCTCAGCATATTTTTGGACTGTGAGAGGAAGCCGGAGTACCCGGAGAAAACCCACACATGCACAGGGAGAACATGCAAACTCCATGCAGAAAGATCCCAGGCCGGGATTTGAACCGGGGATCTTCTTGCTGAAAGGTGAAAGTGCTAACCACTACGACACTGTGCAGCCTCTTCAGTTTAGTTTCAGTATTTAAATTATCAGTCGAATAAGGTTGTTGTGCACTTTACATCACAGGCTGCTGCTATGAACCTTTAATAACAATTCAAATGCTAATGTTGTAAATGCTGCCAATTTGTAAAATGACATCTCAGGGATATGTGTGGGTGGAAGTGTGGGTGGGTGGCTTGGTAACTGCATAAATGTTCTCTTTAGTTGCTTTAAATTGGATCCCAGGGAAACGTTCTCTCATTTCGCCTGCACTACTGTTGCATGTACAGCTAAATGACAATAAAGCTTGATTTGATCATCAGCTTAATGCATGTCAGGTTCCCATGGCAACATGCAGTTTGTGATGATGTAACTGTGCGCCTTCATTCAGTGCTATAAGTAAAGCACAGTGCAACAGGTTTGCAGATATAAGACATTCCTTCAGCTGAGAATCTGTATCACTCTTAATTGTCAGGAAATAATTTGATTAAATGGAGATGCTTCTTGTAGCATATTTAAATCCAAAACTAGGAACATAAACTGCTCTGAAGGTTAGCACAACAGCATGTTACCATTATGATCTAGCAGGTTTAAAGAGAGCCACCTTTGTGACATTAAAAACTGACTTTAAGCTCGGCATACCTCACTAACCCACTAATCTTGCTTCCTGATACAGCCCTCACCTGAATTACATGTCAAGTTCCATGGCAAACTGATATACACAATGTTTCATACTATAACAACACAGCTTCATATAGTGGTTTTAGTAACGTAACAGGTTTGTAGATATAAAATATTCCCTCAGTTTAGAATCCGTAGCACTTACAGAAAATCATTAGGAAACAACGTGGTTAATTGGAGACGCTTCTCAGAGCCAGTTTAAATCTGAAATTCTGAACAGAACCTACTCTGGACCAGCATAACACGTTCGTCTAAGTTACCATGGAGATCTAGCAGGTTAAAGGAGAGTCACCTTTGTGATGCTGAAAACTTGAGCTTGGCTCAACATACCTCACTAGCCTACCACTCTCGCTTCATAGTGCAGCCATCAGGAGTAGCAAAAGTGTATGTAGTGTTCCATTAGGTGTGCCACAGAAAATCTCATTGGAGTGTTATGTACAATGAAAATAAAGCTTTATCATATTGTATGCTTGAAAAATCTTAAGCAAATCAGATGGCCAAGCAGAAATTAACTTAAAATTTGATGATTTGAGATAGTATGACCCTTAAGTGATCTTCTTTCACCAACCATGCAGTGAAAGAAATTCAGTTACTGGATTTTCTTGAGTTGCAGTAGTGACTTTAATAACCCTCCTGTTATTGCAGCGTTTATTCAGTGTGGTTAAGCTGTAGCATTGAAAGCAGATCTTTGTATATATTCTAGTATTTTGTTAGTTTTAAAAGAGCTCTTGACAAGCATTAAATCATTTTAGTCAAGTCCTTAGAGAGCATTATCCTTCTAACTTCTTCAAACATGGAAACATCAATTTCAGGAAATCAAGTTTAAACTGCTCTATTCGGATAAAATAATACACATCTAGATTTAAACTTCACGCAATAGTGACAATTCACACAAATAACATAGTTTCACTTAAGAGTTTAATTCTGTAACATACTCCTTATTTGAGAAGATGCACAATATGCTTCAGCATTCAGAGAATAACAAGTTTGGATCTGGGATGTGGAGTGGAACTGTGAGAGAGGTAGAGGAGTGAAAGGTAAAACTGGTTTCAATCTGCAGGAGTTCATATCGGCGATGGTCCCAGGTTGTCGCTGGATAAAATGTTTTATTCTTTCTTCTTGTAGTCCTCTAGGTGGGCCAGGATCCATCCAGACGGTCCCAGGACGGTGAGGGAGAACACGCCAAGTCCGACAACGGTTTCCTGAACAACAGCGGGATAGAGTGCATTTAGTCACATCATCAGTGCTTCATAAAACACGATCCATTAATGTGAATGTGTCAGACAGAGGCTGGAAATGTAATTTAACTTAAACACAGTGATAGGTATTCATAATGATGCAAGAGAAGTGCCACAAATAGAAATATTAGAGTTGCAATAGTGAATTTATCCCTTTTTAAACTGACTTTATTGTCCTGGTAACAGTTTTCAATGAAATTCTAAAATTTTATATTGTAAAATGTAAACTTTTATCATTTTGTGTGTGGCTGCATTATACAATGATAGACAGTTTGACACAATAAAACATACTTAAAACAGTCATTCTACATTTTTTAATTGAAAATTAGGCATAATAAATGCACTGGTCAGTAGTTTTGAATAGATTAATTAACCAACCAATTAAGCAACCCTGCATCCAAGTGTAATTCATTACGGTAATGTACAGAAGTTTCACATTCTTCTTTGAGAAGAGGACATCAGAGAGGAGTAATCCGTTCTTCCATTGGCTACAGCACGAGATTATTCTGTGTGTAGCCAAAGTATTATAGCATAGTGCCATTTGACCGATTAGGTCTAATTTAAGGGAAGCTATCGAAACACAAACAGCTTAGCGTTACCGATACAAGAAGCTGTTGGGAAATGACATTGCCAACGCACACTGGTAGTAGTCCGGGCCTAGTTTTCTGATTAAATGAGGGAGAACTACGAATTACAAATCAATATACCTGGCGCACAGAGATTTAAATTCAGGTTTTTTAGTTAATCAGACTCACTTGCTCGAAACGGATAAACTCTAAACACGTTGATAGTACAGGCAGCGACCTCGCCAGCCGAGGACAGCTCCTAGCTTTTAGCATACGTCTATTATGTTTCAACGATACAACCCACTTACAACTGGACCGATCTTTTCCTTGGCCGGTTTGGTGTAGAGATGAGCCCGCTGTGTGATGCTGTGTCTCCGCAGGGCAGGGGCAGCATAGCTTGCGAAAGTCCTCAGAAACGCCGACATAATTGTGTTCAAGTGAATAACGCTCTGCTAGACCGACGAAGCTGGTATCATACAAAAAGGAAGTGCTGACATGCCAAGGTCACCTCTCTTTATCGCCTCCCCAAACGTCATCAGTGAGCCCCACGGTGCCACCTACTGTTGTGGATGATGATGCACATGGATTGTGACGGATAGTGTACTCCAGAAACACATTTTTTAAAATGTACATTTACTTTACTATATTTCTGTTTCACTATTTTACAAATAACCCCCACCATGATTTAAACTGTAATATTGAATTTTTTTGCAACACAATTATTTGACAAATATCATGAATGATACATTGCCAAAGAATTTCAGATAATTTTCAATGCTTACTGGTGTGTGTTTACAGGATCCAGTCAGTGTCTATGCAGGCAGCCATGCAATACATTTTGTTAGCATTGTGATGCGTTTCAAGATACATGCTGATGCTGTCTTGTTACCCACATGTCATTTGTATAAAATGGAAGTCTAGGCTACTTTATGTAAAACATTCAACACCTTTGGAAACCCAGGAAACACATTTATTCTAACTGTTCATGATCTCAATTGAGTATAGATTAACAAACTGTGTGGTTTAATTTTTCCCTCAAACATTTTCTAAAAGACACTTTATGAACTGTTTTCATAATATGACCAACAATGACCAAGTAATGAGAATCATGTATAGTTGATTGAAATTTATTTTACTGTGGGCATGCATATGTCACAATCTAACAATATGAAAAACCCTGTGACAGACTGGCGACCTGTCCAGGGTGTCCCCTGCCTTCGCCCGAGTCAGCTAGGATAGGCTCCAGCACCCCCCGCGACCCTAGTGAGGATAAAGCGGTGTATAGAGAATGGATGGATGGATAACAATCTGAAACAATCACAAGCAAATGCTTTGTCATTGTCAAAATTTTTGTCTTTCTTTTCTCCCTTTAAGAATTTGATCTTGTGACTCACTTGGGTTTGGTGTAGGTCCAATGCTTTTGTTTCAGAAAGTAAGTGATTGTTGAAATTCTCTTCAGTGGGACTTCGATCGTCATCCATCTACCATCTTGTCGGACATTCATTATAAAGTGGTGGTAGGAATTTCGAAGTGCACTTGATACTTTTTTGCTTTGTTGCCCCAGGGATTTGGGTTTGATTTGCCTGGCCAGCCAGTTGTGGGTGGGTCATTTTAATCTTTGAAACTGTTTGGTGAACTCAGTTGTGATTATTGAGGATACAATGGACACAATATGGTATCCATTGTATTGGTTGTTTCATCATTCATAAGCTCAACTTTATATGTGGGTTCAATATATATTTTTCCTAAAATTTACAATCTGTTGTCGTTGTTTGTTTTTGGGGTGAATACATTCTTAACAAAACTCCTTTCTGAATCTGAATTACACCTTAAGGAGGTTATACTTGGGAGATATTTTATGGTCTTTACAGCATTAGCCATATGGACATTTATACTGTATCCTGGGTGCCATGTATAAGATTAAATAAGTGCCCATTAGTATCCTCACAGTCGAAGCAAGAGTGTGTCCACAGATGTTCAACAGCTCTTACATTAGCTGCTATAATGAACATCCATCCATCCATCCATCCACCCATTATCTATACAAAGCTTAACCCTTTAGGCGCCAGAGTTTTTTCAATAAAATATTCAGTTTTGATATCCTTTTTTCAAAAGGTTGTAACTTCAAAATAGTTAGAGATAAAAGCAAACTATAAACGCGAAAAATCATCAGTATGTCCCAAAGTTTATGATGGGAGTAAATTCACTCATCTAATTTGCATATTATGACGTCACCAGGCGGCGGACATATGGATTACATAACTTTACTGATGTTTAACGATCAAAATGTCATTGTTTGGCTCAGGATTTGTCAGATCCTGTCTCAACGATACCCAACAGGCTTATCAAAATGTCTGATCCACTTGTGAAACTCTTCCTCATCTGTCAAGCAAACCCAGCCATCATCATCGTCATTTACGACGGGGCCCTGAAGGCCACTGCAGCCTCCATCAGTGCATTTTCTCCCGCGTCTGTTGGTATTTCCGTGTTTTTTTTTCAACCCCCACTATCCCCCTCATCGTTAGCGGTGTTTTGACCTCCCCAGCTACACCCATCATGTCCCCTCCTGCCACCCCGGACCCCGTGAAGCAAAGCATCGGCTCCAGGATGTGCTGCTTGTGGACTGTCATGGCGCACCGAGCCGCTGCCGTTACGCACAGACGCGGCGGCACTTTCTATCTTACTGAACTACTGAACATCTTCATCAGAGGGTGAATATTCCTCTTCAGAATCTGAGTAAGCCATTCCTTGACAAAGTACTTTGTCAGCGTTGACCAGACCTCTCCGTATGGTGAGTTTTCTCGCTGTAAAATGTGCCGTCTTGCGCTCTGATTCGCTCCGACGACGAGTCTCGTCTCCTCGGTTTTCAAACTCAATAATCTCCTGTCTGCCATCTCCTGGTGTAAAGTAGGAACTACATGAGGCAGTATATTTGAAGCTATGGCTTGTTATGTTCAGCAATGTTGCTTGTCGCAATATTGTGACTTTGGCGCTTAAAGGGTTAAGAGCGACATGCTAAACTGTGACGTTTTTTGGGCTACATGCCAAACTATAATATTTTTAGAGCAACATGCTAAACTATGATGTTTTTAGAGAGACATGCTAAACTGTGATGTTTTTAGAGAGACATGCTAAACTATAACATTTTTAGAGCGACATGCTATGACGGTTTTAGAGCAACATGCTAAACTATGACATTTTTATAGCGACATGCTAAAAACTGTGATCAAACCATCAAACATTTGAACAGAACAATTGAGTATTTGTGTCATCGCGCAGTTGTGATATGGACAGAATTTATAAATGTTTCATGTTCTTTACAGTCAGTATGTAAATCAGTACTTTGTTGTCTGTGACTTTACTAGTTATTATCTGGAGTAAAACAAAACAGGTCAAAATCTGTGAAGCAACAGTTCAACTATGATTTTACCACTAATATGCATCATTTGTCTTTCAGATTATAGCAAATATCTGTAAAATAAGATTTTAATAGTAAACCATTTCAAGCAGTCATTTTACAGATTTCCTTTGTTTTGTTTAATTTACAGAAAATAACGAGCAAAGTCACAGAAAAACGTATTGATTTCTGTACTGACTGTATTTAAAAAAAAGAAAAAAGACAAGAAATAACATGTCACCACTGTAAATACTGTGTAAATCAAAAATCTGTAAATTTCCAATTTGTAATTTGCTCTCTGATAAACGTTGATCATAAAATGACAACATTTTTCTTTGTGGATTGAAATCTGTTTCAAAAATGTCACAGAAAAAAATGTTAATTTACATTTTGATGTCAAACCGTGAGAAACAACAAAGAAGGATGACATAGTTATCAAAAAAAGTCCACACCAAACATCTGTGTTTTTCAAACATAAACAGTAATTTGTTGTTTGGCAGTATTTCAGCATGAAGTTACACTTTTCTTTACTGTGTTTGAATCAGCAAAAATCTTTTCAGTGTGCTGATATTTGCTGTTATGTGAGAGAAATCTGATGTATGTAAAGGATGTCAAAATAGGAAGATCATTTTGCACAGTGTTATTTTACAGGTGGACTCTGTTTTATTGCAGATTAAAGCATTAATTTACATGTTGACTGTAAAATGAAAAAGTAAGAAAGAAAAAAAACATTTCAAAACTGTCAATGTTGTCCACATGAAAAATCTGTATATTTTTCAAATAATCACATGCTTTTTCACAGTGCTTAAGTTTCAGCATTTTTTGTTTTTATTTAATATGTGTTCCGTCTGATTGTCTCCATGATGAGGTTCAGAATGTTCAGGCCTCAGTAACTCAGAGAACTCAGTGGATGTACTCTACTGCAGATGGAGCTCCAAGTTTTTCTCATTTCTTGGGATTTTACCCAAATTTTTTCTTGCTGTTTTTTTTTTTTTTTTTGACAAAGTGTGCCGTGATTCTGGTTGATGTTTGAAGACATTACTGCCAAGTGGAGCAATGATTTGAACAGAGAGAGGAGGGATGTGGAAAGAAGTTGTAGCAGAAATCTGCTCTCAGTGTAGAAAGTGGATGATGAATGTTTCTTCTCCAAGGTAAGGATCTGCTGCTGAAAAACTCTTATGTACAATAGAGCGGTATCACTGGCTGAGACAAGCTAAACTTTGGTGTTTTTCGGCTACATGCTAAACTATAACATTTTCAGAGCGACATGCTAAACCATGACGTTTTTAGAGCTAAACTATGATGTTTTTTAGGGCTACATGCTAAACTATAACATTTTTAGAGCGACATGCTATATTAAGATGATTTTAAACATGCTAAAACATGACGTTTTCAGAGAGACATGCTAAACTATGATGTTTTTAGAGAGACAAGCTAAACTTTGATGTTTTTCGCCTACATGCTAAACTATAACATTTTCAGAGCGACATGCTAAACTATGACGGTTTTAGACATGCTAAACCTTGACATTTTTAGAGAGACATCATGAAGTATTACGTTTTTAGAGAGACATGCTAAACTGTGAAGTTTTTTGGTCTACATGCTAAACTATGACATTTTTCGAGTTACATGCTATACTATGACTTTTTAAGAGCCACATGCTAAACTGTGACGTTTTTAGAGAGACATGCTAAACTGTGATGTTTTCTGTGCTCCATGCTAAACTTACATTTTTAGAGTTACATGCTATACTGTGACGTTTTTAGATAGACATGCTAAACTGTGATGTTTTTGGGCTACACACTATCTATGACATTTTTAGAACTACATGCTATACTATGACTTTTTAAGAGCAACATGCTAAACTATGACGTTTTTAGACATACATGCTATAACATGCCGTTTTTAGACTTCCTAAACCATGATGTTTTTAGATCTACATGTTAAACTATGACGTTTTTGGAGAGACATGCTAAACTGTGATGTTTTTGGGCTACATGCTAAACTATAACATTTTTAGAGTGACATGCTATAATATGACGGTTTTAGACATGCTAAACCATGACATTTTTAGAGCAACATGCTAAACTATGACGATTTTAGAGAGACATGCTCAACTGTGATGTTTTTTGGGCTACATGCTAAACTCTAATATTTTTAGAGCGGCATGCTATAATATGACAGTTTTAGACATGCTAAACCATGACGTTTTTAGAGAGACATGCTAAACTGTGATGTTTTTTGGGCTACATGCTAAACTATACCATCTGTAGAGAGACATGCTATAATATGACGGTTTTAAACATGCTAAACCATGATGTTTTCAGAGCGACATGCTAAACTATGATGTTTTTAGAGAGACATGCTAGACTGTGATGTTTTCGGCTACATGCTAAACTGTACCATTTTTAGTGCGAGATATTATAACATGACGGTTTTAGACATGCTAAACCATAACGTTTTTAGAGATACATGCTAAACTGTGATGTTTTCTGGGCTACATGCTAAACTATGACATTTTTAGAGCGACATGCTAAACTGTGATGTTTTTTTGGTCTACATGCTCAAGTATAGACCTTTTTCCGAAACGTCATCATCGAACGTCACCGCCGGTCACCGCCCCTAGCAACGCGATACAGCCATTTTAAGAGGGGTATGCTATTGCCTTGATGACCAATACTTTCCCTCCTTTCCCACCCAATTTTAACGACCAAAAGCAGATATGCCCAAAACCTGCGCTGTTTTTGGCAGTAGTTCTCACTCATGGAGCAACAAGAACATTTCCTTTTACAGAATTCCGACTGGAAAGCGCCAGAAAAGGACTTTATGGCTCAAAGCATTGAGGCGGATTAACAATGATGTAACCACATGGAGCCCACAGTCAAAATGGTCCTATGTTTGCAGTCAGCATTTCGTCAATGGTATGTTGTGTTTAATGAAATTATTACCCCTTAACTGATTTTCTGAAATTATTAATTAATAAGCTTAACCCGTTGCGCTTCAGTGTCCTGCCCGCGGTACACTTTGAAATCTGCATAAGCAATTTGCTAAATGTCTGAAACTGCAAACGCGATTATACAAACACTATGCGCCGATGGAAAGCTTAGATTCTCATGAATCCGCCGGTATAAACCACTTTCAGATGTGATTACCACAGCGGGTAATATAAACACATTTGTCCGACAAACAACGAATATCCATCCATCCTTTCTCTGTACACGGCTTCAACGTACACAGCGCGACTCACATTTCCGGGTTCATTATTACACACAGATGAAAATATTCCACAAAAAACGGCCATAATCCAACCTTGGACATCCAGACGAAACAAACCAGTAACATATTTTGTCCAAAACATGTCTTGAAGTCGGTATATAATCCACGAATAGGTCGTTTTCAAGGAAATGCACCTCGCGATGTGCGTCCAATATTCCCTGTATTTCTCGTCATATTTTTATTTACAAATAGAATATTAGCTATATTTTGTACCGAAAATTACTGGAATTGACTGCAGCTTATGATGTCTATAATTATCTGAAATGTTGAGGGCTAGCTACTTAGCTTAGGCTAGTGCTAGCTGTGCTTCCCACAAAAAGTCAGGGGTCTTTCTACTCACACTGCTATTTTTAAACACTCCTAAACTCAATACTGAACAAACAAGTCTCCCTTCTCTCCTCCCTTTCGTTCTGCTAACTACTATGCTGTAATCAGCAGCATTGTCCTCATTATTGTTAGCACCTCATACCCTTGGGCCTAGGGTGGGTAGAGCTCATTTACAGGTATCTGACTCTTAGTTTTGATAATGCACATCTAACTAATATACATACACTACTTCCACTTGAAATTAAAAGGTGTAATGGCTCACCCCGTTAGCTTAACATTAGCTTAGCATAGCGGAGCTGGTGTAGCCGTATCTTACAAAGCATTTATCATTCTGACATTGACTTGTATGCACAAAAACGTATAAATATAAGCATACCTCAAAGAAAACGTATGAGTCCAGGCTTTTATAAGTCTTCATCTTCTCCATTGTGTGGATGCCTGGGCTGTTGATAAGGTACTCGTAAATGGAGTGCCATTGAAGAGCTGGCCACGTAGTAGGGTCATTTTCCCATGATCACCGTGCTATTTGGTACGGACATGACTGCAAACCAACCAGTTCTATTTTTTCTTTATACCATAGCTTGGCTTTTGGCTCAAGATTTCCGAAATAATCACCAGACATTTTTCTCCGGGTCAAAACTGCGTGGTTTCCGCGGTCAAATCACGGTTGCTAAGGACTTTGTGTCCTCCTCTTTTAATGGCGGTGTGCGTTGCTAAGGAAGGTGTGGTCACGTGTCCCAGATTCTGATGTCATTGCGAAAAGGTCTATAATATTTTTAGAGCAACATGGTAAACTATGACGTTTTTAGAGCTACATGCTATACTGTGATGTTTTTTTGTGCTACATGCTGAACTGACATTTTTAGAGTTACATGCTATACTATGACTTTTTAAGAGTGACATGCTAAACTGTGATGTTTTTTGGGCTACATGCTAAACTGTAACATTTTTAGTACGAGATATTATGATCTGACGGTTTTAGACATGTTAAACTGACGTTTTTAGAGAGAAATGCTAAACTGTGATTTTTTTTGGGCTACATGCTAAATTATAAATTTTTTTGAGGGACATGCTATAATATGACGGTTTTAGACATGCTAAACCTTGACGTTTTTAGAGAGAAATGCTAAACTTTGATGTTTTTTGGGCTACATGCTAAACTATACCATTTTTAGAGCGACATGCTATAATATGACAGTTTTAAATATGCTAAACTATGATGTTTTCAGAGAGACATGCTAAACTGTGATGTTTTTCGGCTACATGCTAAACTATACCATTTTTAGTGCGAGATATTATAACATGACGGTTTTAGACATGCTAAACCATAACGTTTTTAGAGATACATGCTAAACTGTGAGTTTTTTTGGGCTACATGCTAAACTATGACATTTTTAGAGCAACATCCTAAAAACTGTGATGTTTTTTTGGTCTACATGCTAAACTATGACGTTTTTGAGTTACATGCTATACTATGACTTTTTAAGAGCGACATGCTAAACTGTGATTTTTTTTGGGCTACATGCTCAACTATAATATTTTTAGAGCAACATGCTATACTATGACTTTTTAAGAGTGACATGCTAAACTGTGATGTGTTTTGGGCCACACGCTAAACTATGACATTTTTAGAGCGACATTCTATGACTGTTTTAGACATGCTAAACCGTGACGCTTTTAGAGTGACATGCTAAAAACTGTGATGTTTTTTTTGGGCTACATGCTAAACAATGACATTTTTAGAGTTACATGCTATACTATGACTTTTTAACCCTTTTAGGCGGGGTCCTGAAGGCCACTGCAGCCTCCATCAGTGCATTTTCTCCCGCGTCTGTTGCGTTGTTTTTTTCAACCCCCGCTATCCCCCTCATCGTTAGCGGTGTTTTGACCACCCCAGCTACACCCACCATGTCCGCTCCTGCCACCCCGGACCCCGTGAGGCAAAGCATCGGCTCCAGGATGTGCTGCTTGTGGACTGTCATGGCGCACCGAGCCGCTGCCGTTACGCACAGACGTGGCGGCACTTTCTGTCTCACTGAACTACTGAACATCTTCATCAGAGGGTGAATATTCCTCTTCAGAATCTGAGTAAGCCATTCCTTGACAAAGTACTTTGTCAGCGTTGACCAGACCTCTCTGTATGCTGAGTTTCCTCGCTCTCAAATGTACCGTCTTGCGCTCTGATTCGCTCCGACGACGAGTCTCGTCTCCTCGGTTTTCAAACTCAATAAGCTCCTAAACTTTGAATGAAAACACCCCCACAAATGATGCTCAGATTGACAGTCCAGATGTTCGCCATCTCCTGGTGTAAAGTAGGAACTACATGAGGCGGTATATTTGAAGCTATGGCTTGTTATGTTCAGCAATGTTGCTTGTCGCAATATTGCGACTTTGGCGCTTAAAAGGTTAATCCTCATTAGGGTTGAGGGGGTGCTGGAGCCTATCCCAGCTGACTTAGGGTGAAGGCAGGGGACACCTTGGACAGGTTGTCAGTCTATCGCATGGCTACACATAGAGACAAACATGCACACTCACATTGCCACCCATGGACAATTTAGAGTTATCAATTAACCTGAGCTGCTCTGTGGACTGTGGAAGAAAACCAGAGTACCCGGAGAAATCCCGCTCATGCATAGGGAGAACATGCAAACTGCAGAAATATACCAGACCCAGGTCAGGAATCTTCTACCTGCAATGCAACCGTGCTAATCACCGAGCCACTTTGCAGTCACACTAAATAAACAAGTAAGTGCATAATGGCTATCATGTATTGTTCACTGTAAAGGCCACTCATCTGAGAACAGAAATTCCACATCAGTTTTTCAGCATGATCAGTTTGTGCAGATGTTATCAATTCCATCAGAAGAATGAAGATTGCCTCACTAAGAAGCAGGACGTGGTTGTCGTATAGGCCTACAAGAATGCCCCAGAACACAACTGGCCCAGAAAAAACCCCAAAATGGACTGATACTCAGATGCTTTAATGAACATTCTGTGAGAAGACACAGAGTGAGGGAATCTAAAAGCATCGTGAAAACTTTGTGGAAAACCACAAAAACATCAACAGACACGACTCCCAGTAGAACAGAGTGCATGTAATCTGAGAATGCCAAGAGTTTGCAAAGCAAATAATCTAAAATATAAAACATTTTGGAACTTATTTCATACTTTTTGTTTTGTACATGATTTCATATGTGTTCATTCATAGTTTTGATGCTTTCAGTGAGAATCTACAATGTAAATAGTCATGAAACTAAAGAAAAACCATTAAGTGAGAAGGTGTGTCCAAACTTTTGACTGGTACTGTACATCAACTGCAAGCAACAAGTGTGATGCTCGTTTGTGCTTCACAGGGAAAAAAAACTGCTTCCTTCAGTTTCACATATAAGTAGACGCAAAGGAGAACACCATCCACCAATGAAGAGTCCTCAGACACCAGAAATCATTATGATTTTAAGTCCAAAATGTAAGTATGAACAATTTGTAGAGGACTGATGTAATACATTTCCCCTTTTGCAAATACAAAATAATAAGAAAGTTGTAATAACATAGTTTTCTTAGTGTTTTTATTATGTGGAAGTGCATTGTAGCATGGATTGCAGTTACAATTAATTTGCATTTTATTGTGCCATATTCAAGAATTTCATGTCAGTAAAATTCATTTGACAATAAGATAATATTTTTATGTGATTGAATCCTCGATGCCTAATCATATGTGGAATTTGGTAAAAAAATAAAGTGGTAATATTTATTGACACCAAGACCCGCTGTTGCACTTTTGTAACATTTTCACAAAATCCGAAAAATGAAAAAGTCAAATTATTTTCTTGAAATTTGTATGTTTTTGTTAGGATGTAAAAAAATGTCTTCAAAATTGTTGAATTAATGGGTGGTTCTTGGATCATTATCGTTGTCATAAAGCCTTATTGTTCGCACAGCTGCCATTTCGAACATTGAATTTTAACTCACAAACAACGCAACAATTCATCCAGCATTTTCCAAAGTGGATTCTGCATACCCAAATCCTTCAGGAACAGTTATTGGAACACTGCTGAAGAGAAATGCTTCACACTTTTAAAGCAAGCCCTTTCCTGGGAAATGGAACCAGTCTATATGTCAAAGTGGAGGCAATTGAGGAGGACATGGTGATCAACAGTGTCAAAAGCTGCTGTTAGGTCGAGGAGGATAAGGAGTGAAGGAGAGACAACATCCTCCACCATCTAAAGGTCATTTGTGATGCACTGTGATAAACAGAATCAACCACATGAAGACAATGTGTTGCATTAACATTTAACAAGTCACTGTAATCAAGCTTGCAGCCTGGAGTGGGTCTTTGATTACACACTGCCCCACAATTTGTCTTTGTTAACCTCTAAGGTTTGGGATTATGAGGCAAATATCTTCTTTGCTAATTAGTGGTCCAGACTTGATTGTATCCACAGTATATTCTTTGTGAAAGAAACAGTCTTCAGCTGACATATTTCTCACGCAAAATCAGCCTTCCAATGCCAAGCCTTACTGGTCAGAAATCAGCTTGCAGGCAACAGGCATTTCCACGTGAGTGCTAATCCTCTCTTGTGGAGTCTTTCTGCCAGTGTTACGCACAGATTGCAGCCTGCTAACTAAGGAGAGAAAAATGCAATAATCTCATGCCCCCCCTTCACCCTGCACTTCTCCACAACAGTGCCTTACAGATTTTAGTCAGAGGCATAGTTTCGCAATCTACCTATCTGTGCTTTTCTTCTGGTGGTCTTCTCTGTAATTGAGCATCTAAAAGACAATATTTGCTGTTCGCTTCATTTAAGTTTACTTTTTTGCTGTTTTTTTCTGACATCTTCAAAAATGAGGATTGGATCTACAGTTAATATTTCAGATGATGTTGCCCCGTACGGAGGGAAAAGTGCCTTTACCCAGTTGGAGCACAACATAGTGGCAGGATATCTTATTACTGCAGGTAACTAATTGTCACAGTGTGTCAGTGATATTTCTGTGCTTTGTGCTCTTCATGTGTAGTATTGCTTGCTATTGTGGTATTTTAAAATAACCTGCATCTTGTCACTGTATATACTCTGCAAAGCCAACAAATGAGTGTCAACAGTGATCTGAAAGGAAATGTTGAAATTCAAAGTACTGTTGTGGGAACTAACAAAACATGAAGGTATGTGCTTAAACATTGGGTGTAAGCACTCACTCTTGTATTTACTTACCAGTCAAAAGCAGCTGGTATTTTTGTTTTATTGTATGGTTTCCTACAATATATATTTCATATACCCTGTCATCTGACATAGTATTGAATACTACAATTACTGGTAAACTAAATTTACAACAGTTACAATTCCATACTTCGTTGAGCTCTAAGAGAATTAAGTAAAGACATACAGGGGACATGGGGCATTAAATAGTAATTGTTACATATGCAAAAATTAATCCAACTAACATTTTGTTTGTTTGTTTGTTTGTTTGTTTGTTTTGTTCTAAAACTGTTCTGGGTGCATTACCATACAACATTTTGGTAATCAGTTTTCAGTGGAGAATTTTTTGATTTTCACTTCCCAGAATGTTCTTCTGAAAGGTGTTTTTTTAAACATGAAATATGTATATGTTTGTTGATAACCTTTTAAATCTTTAGTAACAACATAGTTAGAGCATTGTGCCCTAACATTTCTGCTGTCATTCCTATTGTTTTCAGGCTTTAGAAAATCTAGAACGTCATTGGAGACTTTAACCAACTGCTGGTCTTTTCAGAAGCACGTATTGTCTTGAACAACAAGTTCACAAAACGAAAAAGCTTCCTTACACTTGGAAAGACCACGCATGTCATGGTAGTTTTGAGTTTCCAGTGACTCCTTTAACTAATTTTCCATGATGGAATCATAGAAAAACATGCATCTTTGTCATAAAGAAACAATCACGCATTTTTCTTCTTTGATAGATTTATTATAGGTCCTCTGGAAATAAGAAAAAATCTGCAAGGTTAAAAATACACACACAACAACTTAAATTATCAGCTTTGGTGATGTAAAAAGCTGTCTTGATCAAATTTTCTTCTTGTGAGTGATTACGATTGACTATAGCCACTGACTCCTCCAAGATAGTTTAATTTGGGCCGATTTGATACATTAATTAGTGTGGCAATCAGAAGGGGTTGCGTGAAGTATTACCTACAGTATGGTTGTCAGTCTGCCCCCATTTGACATGGCACATACTGCTGTGGATGACAGCATCAACACAAAACATATTTTAGCCACTGGAAAAAAATGAGAGGGACCCAAGTGGAAGAGTGAGGTTACAGAGAGAAGAGATCAAGAAGGTGGAGGATTTTAAGTACTTAGGGTCAACAGTGCAGAGCAATGGAGAGTGTGGAAAAGAGGTGAAGAAGCGTGTACAGGCAGGCTGGAACGGCTGGAGAAAAGTGTCAGGTGTGATGTGTGATAGAAGAGTTTCAGCTAAAATGAAAGGAAAGGTTTACAAAACTGTGGTGAGACCAGCCATGTTGTTTGGTCTGGAGACAGTGTCCCTGAGGAAAAGACAGGAGGCAGAGCTGGAGGTAGCAGAAGTGAAGATGCTGAGGTTCTCTTTGGGAGTGACCAGGATGGATAGAATCAGGAATGAGTACATCAGAGGGACAGCACATGTTAGAGGCTTTGGAGATAAAGTCAGAAAGGCCAGACTGAGATGGTTCGGACATGTCCAGAGGAGAGAGAGTGAATATATTGGTAGAAGGATGCTGAGTTTCCCACTGCCAGGCAGGAGGTCTAGAGGAAGACCAAAGAGGAGGTTTATGGATGTGGTTAAAGAGGACATGAAGGTAGTTGGTGTGAGAGAAGAGGATGTAGAAGACAGGGTTAGATGGAGGCAATTGATTCGCTGTGGCGACCCCTGAAGGGAAAAGCCGAAAGGAAAAGAAGAAAAAGAAGGAAAAAAGAAGTCCCAGTTAGAATAGTGTCATGGCTTTTTATTTGTTTGTTGTTGGGGTTTTTTTTTATAGAATAAGGTGTAATCTAACATTAGGATAATATATTTATTTTTTGTATTGCATTAAAAATAATATTCAGTTTTACCTTCTCATCAGCTAACTCTTTCTGATGAGAAACTGAAACTATGTGCTCTCTTAGAAGATACAAGACAATATATATATACACACGTGGACAAAATTGTTGGTACCCCTCAGTTAAAGAAGGAAAAACCCACAATTCTCACTGAAATCACTTGAAACTCACAAAAGTAACAATAAATAAAAATTGATTGAAAATTAAATAATCAAAATCAGCCATCACTTTTGAATTGTTGATTAACATAATTATTTAAAAAAACAAACTAATGAAATAGGGCTGGACAAAAATGATGGTACCCATAACTTAATATTTTGTTGCACAACCTTTTGAGGCAATCACTGCAATTAAACGATTTCTGTATTTGTCAATGAGCGTTCTGCAGCTGTCAACAGGTATTTTGGCCCACTCCTCATGAGCAAACAGCTCCAGTTGTCTCAGGTTTGATGGGTGTCTTCTCCAAATGGCATGTTTCAGCTCCTTCCACATATGTTCAATGGGATTCAGATCTGGGCTCATAGAAGGCCACTTTAGAATAGTCCAACGCTTTTCTCTCAGCCATTCTTGGGTGTTTTTGGCTGTGTGTTTTGGATCGTTGTCCTGTTGGAAGACCCATGACTTGCGGCTGAGACCAAGCTTTCTGACACTAGGCAGCACATTTCTCTCCAGAATGCCTTGATAGTCTTCAGATTTCATCGTACCTTGCACACTTTCAAGACACCCTGTGCCAGATGCAGCAAAGCAGCCCCAAAACATTACTGAGCCTCCTCCATGTTTCACCGTAGGGACAGTGGTCTTTTCTTCGTATGCTTGGTTTTTGAGTCTATGAACATAGAGTTGATGTGCCTTACCAAAAAGCTCCAGTTTGGTCTCATCTGTCCAAAGGACATTCTCCCAGAAGCTTTGTGGCTTGTCAACATGCATTTTTGCAAATTCCAGTCTGGCTTTTTTATGAGTTTTTTTCAGCAGTGGTGTCCTCCTTGGTCGTCTCCCATGAAGTCCACTTTGGCTCAAACAACGACGAATGGTGCGATCTGACACTGATGTACCTTGGCCTTGGAGTTCACCTTTAATTTCTTTGGAGGTTGCTCTGGGCTCTTTGGATACAATTCCAACGATCCGTCTCTTCAATTTGTCATCAATTTTCCTCTTGCGGCCACGTCCAGGGAGGTTGGCTACTGTCCCGTGGGTCTTGAACTTCTGAATAATATGAGCCACTGTTGTCACAGGAACTTCAAGCTGTTTAGAGATGGTCTTATAGCCTTTACCTTTAAGAGGTTTGTCTATCATTTTTTTTCGGATGTCCTGGGACAATTCTCTCCTTCGCTTTCTGTTGTCCATGTTCAGTGTGGTACACACCTTTTCACCAAACAGCAGGGTGACTACTTGTCTCCCTTTAAATAGGCAGACTGACTGATTATGAGTTTGGAAACACCTGTGATGTCAATTAAATGACACACCTGAGTTAATCATGTCACTCTGGTCAAATAGTTTTCAATCTTTTATAGAGGTACCATCATTTTTGTCCAGGCCTGTTTCATTAGTTTGTTTTTTTAAATAATTGTGTTAATCAACAATTCAAAAGTAATGGCTGTTTTTGATTATTTAATTTTCAATAAATTTTTATTTATTGTTACTTTTGTGAGTTTCAAGTGATTTCAGTGAGAATTGTGGGTTTTTCCTTCTTTAACTGAGGGGTACCAACAATTTTGTCCACGTGTGTATATATATATATATATATATATATATATATATATATATAGCCAAAAGTATTTGTTCACCTGCCTTGACTCGCATATGAACTGAAGTGACATCCCATTCCTAATCCATAGGGTTCAATATGATGTCAGGCCACCCTTTGCAGCTATAACGGCTTCAACTCTTCTGGGAAGGCTGTCCACAAGGTTTAGGAATATGTTTATGGGAATTTTTGACCATTCTTCCAGAAGCACATTTGTGAGGTCACACACTGATGTTGTACCAGAAGGCCTGGCTCTCAGTCTCCACTCTAATTCATCCCAAACGCGTTCTATCAGGCTGAGGCCAGGACTCTGTGCAGGCCAGTCAAGTTCATCCACACCAGACTCTGTCATCATGTCTTTATGGACCTTGCTTTGTGCACTGGTGCACAGTCATGTTGGAAGAGGAAGGAGACAGCTCCAAACTGTTCCCACAAAGTTGGGAGCATGGAATTGTCCAAAATGTCTTGGTATGCTGAAGCATTCAGAGTTCCTTTCACTGGAACAAACGGGCCAAGCCCAGCTCCTGAAAAACAACCCCACACCATAATCCCCCCTCCACCAAACTTTACACTTGGCACAATGCAGTCCGACAAGTATCGTTCTCCTGGCAACCGCCAAACACAGACTCAATTGGTCACTCCAGAGAAGGCGTCTCCACTGCTCTGGAGTCCAGTGGCGGCGTGCTTTACACCACTGCATCCCACGCTTTGCATTGCACTTGGTGATGTATGGCTTGGATGCAGCTGCTCGGCCATGGAAACCCATTCCATGAAGCTCTCTGCGCACTGTTCTTGAGCTAATCTGAAGGCCACATGAAGTTTGAAGGTCTGTAGCGATTGACTCTGCAGAAAGTTGGTGACCTCTTGGCACTATGCGCCTCAGCATCCGCAGACCCCGCTTCGTCAGTTTACGTGGCCTACCACTTCATGGCTGAGTTGCTGTCGTTCCCACACACTTCCACTTTCTTATAATACAGCTGACAGTAGACTGTGGAATATTTGTTGCACAGGTGGCATCCTATCACAGCTGGAATTCACTGAGCTCCTGAGAGCGACCCATTCTTTCATAAATGTTTGTAAAAGCAGTCTGCATGGCTAGGTGCTTCATTTTATACACCTGTGGCCATGGAAGTGACTGGAACACCTGATTCTGATCATTTGGATGGGTGAGCGAATACTTTTGGCAATATAGTGTACATATCGAGACAATGACAAACCAGCAGTCTGCATGGCTAGGTGCTTCATTTTATACACCTGTGGCCATGGAAGTGACTGGAACACCTGATTCTGATCATTTGGATGGGTGAGCGAATACTTTTGGCAATATAGTGTACATATCGAGACAATGACAAACCAGCCATTCATTTACTGTTTGTTAATTTTCTTTGAAGTGGGGTTGTGTGTATTATATTGTTTTAAATGTTAGTCTAAAGCTGAACTAAATCCATGGTGGATGTTTATTGACAATAGTGTGGTTTGAATGTTAAATTTGTGCGATCTAGGATCTTTAAGACAGTGAAATATTAAGCACAGTAGGAAAGATGTTAACCCTTCAGCCCTTTAGCTTTTTTTGGTCAGCTGAACGAGTCTGAGTCTAAAAACTGGAGCGCAGTGGCTCTAATTTATTTATTTATTTTTTTTACTATGACCTCTTTTCAAAACCCAAAACACTAGTTTTGATTGGACATACATTGTTGTCATATGAATATCTCCAGGTTGTCTTTTCTTCACTGTTTCATCTTTATCTTTTACTCGATGTTGCATTTACTTCTTGAATAATTGAATAAATCTTTTTCACTGGCATTTTATAACTTGGCCAATCGTCTTTGTTTGTAATCCTGAAATGAACATTTTAAATAACAGACATATTTTTTGTCATATCAGGAATAACATAGGTAGTACTAATAACATTACTGAGGTCTCTGTTTCAGCAGTTATTCAAATGAAATACAGCAAACAATAATGTTTGTATAACAACTGTCTTTAAAGTAAAATATCTGCTTTGATAAAGGTCTATGACCAACATCGTTTTTCGTTTCTCCTTCTCCCTTTATTTGTGTTGCAAGTGGTCAGCCCATTGAATATCACATGTTAGTTTAAGTATCTTTAACATTTAGATTAAAACATGCATAAAGAGGCAAATCAGAGAAAGTTAATTTTAATATTGGGAATTCCACTTCTTTGATATTGATAATTATCATTGATAATGTCCCTTTCTAATCTACTAGTGTAACTGCAGCATAAAGTACTTATCTCTTTTCTTATCTCCACATTTTGTTTAGAAATGTTCCATGTCTATTACCACACACAGGGTAACACTATGCTGTTTTTCTCCTTCTAGGTGTCATCAGTTTAACAAGCAACATCGTGGTGCTGCTAATGTTCGTGAAGTTTAAGGAGCTCCGCACAGCCACTAACTTCATAATAATCAACCTAGCTTTTACTGACATTGGAGTGGCTGGCATCGGCTACCCCATGTCAGCTGCCTCAGACATCCATGGCAGTTGGAAATTTGGCTACACTGGTTGTCAGGTGGGTAGAACATAAGGTGTCTTAACATTTACGGAACAGTAGACCAAACTTTTGCACCAACTGGAATGTCCTCACTTGCATAAATTAGAATTTTTAATACTAATGACCCACGCCATCAAATTCTGTGTAAGATGAGAACCTTGCACTCATTAAGATCAACTCTGAACCACAATGCATTGTGAGTATACAGTAATTGTGAATACATCTCTGTGTTATATCATTTAAATGGCAAATCCTTCAAAATTGTATTACCTTACAGTAATTGAATTAGTTCTGAGTTAAACAACAGTATTTGATCTTATTTAAAATTCAGTGTGTCAAAGTCTATTTTTTTTTCAATACTTTGTATGTTTACCATTTGGTTTTGATTGTTGATAAAAGGAAATACTCTATTTGTCGACTTAGAAATTATGCAGTTATTAAGAAGTGACACAATATGGAATTATTTGACATTTCTGTGCCATTGTGCAAGTGTCTACTCACTTCTGTTGTATATTTACCTCCGCCAAGGAGGTTATGTGACACCCGGCATTTGTGTGTCCATCTGTCTGTCTGTCTGTCTGTCTGTTAGCAAGATAACTCAAAAACGCCTGGGCAGATTCATATGAAATTTTGAGGGGATGTAGACTATGGTAAGAGGAAGAGCTGATTTAATTTTGGTGGCAATCCGGAAAGGATCCTGGATTCGGGATCACTTTGAATTTTTTAGTATGTTTTAGTATGTGGTCCAAAATATGACAAAAACATCATAGGTTAGTATGTCGTCCAACAAATTGGAACAAGGTGTCCAGATAGCTCAACTGGTTAAGAAGATGATTTGTAAACAGAACTGTGTCAGAGATGCAGGTTTGATTCCAGCTCATGATCCTTTACTGCATGGGTTTCCTGTTTTTCTCTCTATCCTTGGTGGAGGTCTGCACTCTCTGAGTGCTTTTCTAGTATAAGCTGTTTTATCCTTCTCTATGCTCATGATCTATAAAAGAAGAATGCTGCATTTGCATTATGAACCTCCCAAATGTAAGACAATACATGACAAATGTTTACAAGTAAAAATTAGAATTTCTCCCAAAATTGTTGTTCTCCATGTGTTCTCAAATCTAGTTTTCATGTTGCAGTTGGACCTCAATTAAACTCAAGTTTATCTACCTTTTATTACAGAGGTTGAAATCTTTTTCTTACTTCTCTCCTCTTCGGACACTTCTGTGTGATTTTGGTAGTGTGTTGTAGCTCATTATCATGTTAAAATAACACTCTTCCACAGACTGTGAATCATCTTGTCAGACAGTATTTTGGTATATCTTCAGGCACAATATAGCAAACTGTACTTATTGTCAGACTATTTTTGATAGGTTTGCCTGTTTTCTGAGCCCAATAAACATGTCACACTAGCTAATGTTACTTAGTCTGAGCTGCCTTAAGAAAAAACCTGTGAGCCGACTGCTGCACATTCATTTCAGCTGCTGTATTGCAGTGGGTTACGTGTTTGGATTCCTTTGGCAGATTATGATTTTATCCCTCAGTCCTTAATATTGCACAGTAATATTGAGCCACATGAGGCTAATCTACAGTGAAAAGGAGGGCTATGTCCCTCTGCTACAAGTGATTAGTACAGTATTAACACACATCCCCTCTTTGTGTTTTCGTGACAAAGGTTTCTGAATGACTGTCTTTTGGGACAGTCAAAATGTTATTCTCCACTACATCAGAAAGCATAGTTCAGTGTCAGATGTCCACATAAGAAAATGAATAGTAATTTTATCCCAAATATCATCTATTTTTCAGTAAACCTCACCTTAGTCATACAATAGACTCTTTGATTGTTGGTCGTGTTTATCTAATCTTTCATTACAGTTGATACACTAGCCTGCATGATAGTCCATATTGTGCTTCAGTGTGTGCCAATTTTGTGACCAATCATTGTTTGCAGTAAAAAAAAAATTCAAACTAGACTGGATTTCTATATCAATTTCTGTTAAAAACAATAACAGAATTTTGCCAAAAACATGAACAAGCATGACAGCCAAGTTTAACTCTCTACTCTTGTGATTGAAGGTTTTTTTAACCTTTAACTTAACTTGGTTATACATCTTCTATACAGATATAAGTCATCTTAGCTATATTGACACAGCTATCAAAATCACCTATAGCAGGCAGAAGTTACAACTGAAAGTATCTAGCACTCATTTCTGAAACAGGCTAAAAAAAAAAAAAAAAGAAATCCCATCACCGGTGGTGCACAGAACATTCACCAAACAAAGGAAATTGCTTTTGCTGGCTGACACAACAAAATGGGCTAAGATAATGAATTTTTTTAAGCAGCGCATGCTGAAGACAGCACCCTGGGGAAAGAAACAGAAAGCAGGTATTTTGTCATGTTACATGCTATGTACAAAGAACCAACTCAGTGAACTAACTAAAGAAATAAATGTTTTGTTAACATTGCCATTTCAGTGCTATAGCCCTGTTGCAGGTTTGACCATTACCCCGGTTTAACTGTCAAACGTAGTGCACAAACTTAGAAAATTACAAAAAATTTCTCTAAAGTCCTAAAAATGGTCATCAATTTTGACTGTAAATGGATAAAGCAAACATAGAAATAAGCTAATTTTCTTCTAGACCACTCAATATTACAGAATACAAAGCGCATACTATTTGATAGCTGTCCAGTAAATCAGATTTATTGAATACTCTATTCTAAACAAACAATGAACGACAAAATGAACCTAATCCAACAGGTGACAAGTGCTCGAAACAAGGAGGAGAGAGCAGGAACCAGTACAGATCCAGTTAGGTGTGGGAATTTCATTAACTAAATTGCAGCCATTTGACAGCAAATTCCCAAGATGGCTTTTGTTAGCAGTCCACTGATTCCAAATTGTAACACTACATTGTTTTCATTACTTCTGGGTTTATCAGTAGGATATTTGCTCTCACCATCAAATTAAAAACAGCTTTGATTCACTACATTGAAAATACATGCCTCACACACTGAAAAAAGGAATTGTTGGACCAATTTATTAGGTTGATCCAAAATAAGAAGTACTAAGTAATAGTAATGCGATTGTCTGTGGAAGTTGGCTTGACAATAACGAATGTCCCATTCAGCGATAACAGGTATCACGATGGCGGGTAGCAACTTAGTCTGTGTATTTAAATCATTGCATTCCTTTGAAATAAATAGGCTGTATCACTGTAACTGAATTTTAAGGAAAGTTAGTTTAAAGTTTCTGTTTTTTCCAGATTATATAATCCTCTGTACTCTGTAATCCCCAACAAAATTGTGATTTCTTTTGGTTGAGTTGCAGTTGAAAATCCTAAAAAAATATGGATGTCATGAAGTCAGATGCAAAAAAACCTAACAGAGCAGTAAAGCAAAAAGTCATACTTTTGTAGAAATTAGAATACTGGTTTCAAGGGACAAACTAATTTCAAGTTGATAAAATTGACAAACGTAAACTGCCATGACCAAAGCAAAAAGATCAATGAGTCGAAACTGTGATGTATTTCAAATACAGCATAAATACACTTTTTACGTCACAATAGGAACTCAATGTAAGTAATTACTGCAATTGAAATATTTTATTTTCAGTACTTTTTATGTGCACCTTCATTTTTAATGACAGACTCAATCCACATCTGATGTTTCGCCATTCGTTAAAGAATATTTTTTTTCAGGTGCTGTTTGCTGGAAGGGCTGTGTTGCTGTAATTTTTCTCTTTAAAACACAAATATTCTGTTCCAAAGCACACTACCAAAGTAATCACACAGGGAGTTTCTAGAGAAGAACAAATGAAATACTATGACCTGACCAAGTAAATAACCTGACTTGAATTCATCACATACAGTATATAAACTCTACTAGTCAAAAGTTTTAAAACGCCTCAATTTTTCATTTTTTAAAAAATTGAAATTCAAGTAGTTCAAGTCCAATGAAAAGCTTGAAAGGGGACAGAGGTAAGTGATGTACTGACAGAAGTTAAAAAAAGGTAAGGTTATACAAGACTTAAAAAATAAAGTACATTTCAGAATTATACGAAAAGCCCTTTTTCAGGAAACAAGAAATAGGTTAACAACCTAAAACTGTTCTGCAGCAATGGAGGTTGATCAAGCCTCTGTTGCTAAAAAATCCTACAGGTGTCCCAACTTTTCTTGATTACTTACAACCTCCTCTGTCTGCATAAAAAGTGTTGGAACACACCGTGGCACCATACGCTCGAAAATATTATTTGAACAATACTGTACTGCAGAAAGTAGTGTGTTGCTACAAAAAACAGTAAGAAAAAGGCAATTAACAATAGGAGAGAGACAGACCATCATAACACTTAAAAATGTAGGTCTTTCCTGCAGAGAAATTGTGAAGAAAGTCAACGTGTTGCTGAGTACAGTTATCTTCACCATCAAAAGGCAGTCAGAAACTGGGGGAAACTGACAGAAAGAGGTCTGGAAGACCCAAAGCCACAATAGAATCAGATGACAAGCTTTCTGAGAGTCAACAGCTTGGTGATAGGAGCTCACAGGACAACAGCTTCAAGCACAGCTCAATAGTGGTCATAGTAAGTAAGTCTCAGTTTCAACTGTAAAGAGAAGACTTGGAGTTGCAGGTTTGACAGGTTGAGTTGCAAGATTTTTGTACGCTGTCGAGTAGGTGAAAGGGTGGTTCCTGTGTGTGCCCGGTCTGGGGCTGTTTTGCTGGATCCAGGGTCGGTGACTTGTACAGAGTGGGAGGAACCCAAAACCCAAAACAGCTACCACAGCATTCTGCAGTGACATGCAGTACGCTATGGTATGCACCTAGTTGGTCAGGGGTTCATGCTACCACAAGATAATGATCCAAAACGTAAGCCCAAGCTATAACAGAACTTTTATTTCAGAGTACAATGATACATTAACATGCATAATTTCCAATTTAAAAAATGGAAAAAGTGGGGTGTTCTAAAACTTTTGAACAGTAGTGTGTATCTCTCTAGAGACAGAAAGACAGACAGACAGATACACAGCCTTGCCAAAAAAAAAAAAAAAAGTTGCCACTTGGACCTAACTAAGCAAGTAGGTGAGAGCCTTCCACTGGACAGTTACTGCAGTGATGAATACGTCTCAGCAGGCAACAGCTTATTTAACCCTAGAAAAGAAAAGAAAACAATTAAGGAGATTTCTGAAACTACTAAAATCAGGTGAAGAACTGTCCAACACGCTATTAAAACCTGGAAGGATAGTGATCAACCATCATCTTCGAGGAACAAATGTGGTCGGTCATGTGGTCTGATGAGTCCACATTTACCTTGTTCCAAAAGGATGAGCGCATCACAGTAAGAAGAGAGGCAGATGAAGTGATTCACTCATCATGTCTAATGTCTTAAAGCCTGTGGGGGTTGGAGTTATCATCTGGGGTTAGTCAGGTTTAGCAAAGAGGAGCACTACCTAAATATACTGAATGACCAAGTCTTTTCCATCAATGAGTTTTTCTTCCCTGATGGCACGGGCATATTCCACGATGATAATTACAGGCTTCATGGGGCTCACATTGTGAATGAGTGGTTCAGGGAGCATTAGACATCATTTTCCGACATGGATTGCCCTCCACAGAGTCCAGACCTCAGTGCCATTGAGAATTGTTGGGATGTGCTGGAGACTTTGTGCAGCAGTCCAACTCACCCGTCACAATTCAAAATCTTGGTGAAAAATTAAAGCATCTCTGGCCAGAAACAAATGCTGTGACATTGCAGAAGCTTATTGAAATGATATGCCACAGTGAATGAGTGTCACACTCAAAGCTAAAAGCAGTTCAACAAAATATTAGAGTGTACAACTTTTTTTTTTTTGGCCGGGCAGTGTAGATAGATAGATAGATAGATAGATAGATAGATGGCCTATTCACTAAAAGGAAATGTACATTTCTGTGTGTTTCTTTGTTTCATTGTCTCCAGATCTATGCAGCTCTTAACATCTTCTTTGGCATGGCCAGTATTGGCCTGCTTACTGTGGTGGCCATCGATCGCTACCTGACCATCTGCAGACCAGGCATAGGTATTCGTTTACAGATTCTCTGTTTTTTGTGTATGCATGTGCAGTTGAACAGATTACAATATATACACTGCTCAAAAAATTAAAGGAACACTTTTTAATCTAAGTATTGCATCAAATCAGTGAAACATGTGGGATACTGATCTGCTCGAGTAAGTAACTGAGGGGCTTTTTAGTCAGTTTCAGCTGCTTTGGTGTTCATAAAATTAACAACAGATGCACTAGAGGGGTAACAATGAGACAACCCCCAAAACAGGAATGAGTTTACAGGTGAAGGCCACTGACATTTTTTCCTTCAAAATGTTTTCAGACTGTTTTTCACTAGTTTTGCATTTGGCTAGGGTAAGTGTCACTTCTGGTAGCATGAGGCGATACCTGGACCCTACATAGGTTGCACAGACAGTCCAACTCCTCCAGGATGGCACATCAATGCGTGCCATTGCCAGAAGGTTTGCTGTGTCTCCCAGCACATTCTCAAGCGCATGGTGGAGATTCCAGGAGACAGGCAGTTAGTCTGGGAGAGCTTGACAGGGCTGTCGAAGGTCCTCAACCGATCAGCAGGACAGGTATCTGCTCCATTTTGCAAGGAGGAACAGGATGAGCACTGCAATAGCTCTACAAAATGACATCCAGCAGACCACTGGTGTGAATGTCTCTGATCAAACAATCAGAAAGAGATTTAATGAGAGTGGTCTGAGGGCCCAGCGTCCTCTAGTGTCCGCTGTGCTCGCTGACTGGCACCGTGGAGCTCGGCTGGCAACACAGGAATTTGCAAGTCCACCACTGGTGCCCTTTGCTTTTCACAGATGAGAGCAGGTTTACCCTGAGCGCCTGTGACAGACATGAAAGGGTCTGGAGAAGCCATGGAGAACGTTATGCTGCCTGTAACATTGTTCAGCATGACCGGTTTGGTGGGGGGTCAGTGATGGTGTGGGGAGGCATATCCACGGAGGGACGCACAGACCTCTACAGGCTGGACAATGGCATTCTGACTGCCATTAGGCATCAGGATGAAATCCTTTGACCCATTGTCAGACCCTACATTGGTGCAGTGGTCCTGGATTCCTTCTGGTGCACGACAATGGCCAGTCTTATGTGGTAAGAGAACTCATGCAGTTCCTGGAGGATGAAGGAACTGATACCATTAGCTGGCCCCCGTGCTCACCTGACCTGAATCCAATAGAACACCTTTGGAACATTATGTTTTGTTCCATCCGACACCACCAGGTTGCTCCTCACCCCGAAGTTCCACATAATGCGATCGCGCCGCGCCGCGCAACGGAACGAAGCGCCGCTGTCTTGCTCCGAAAGTCAAAGCACACAGCAAGCGCAGCGCAGCGGCGCACCGTCCGGATGGGGAGGGCTGCTCCTCAGAGAGGCTCTCGTGTGAACAGCGATATCATGCGATAAAAACGCATGATATAAGCAGAAAATAAATAAACCACACCTCATTTCGCTTCTACAAGGTCGCTCTGCTTGACCCAGCCACATTGCTCTGTGATTTATAGTACTTCTAGCATGGTTGAGCACATGATTTATGTTTTGATCTCAAATGAGTGCTTTTCTTTATCCAATAGTTAATTTTGTATGGTTTATTCTATATAAAAACGGTAATTTCTCTTCGCCCATGGCGTCATGTTGTATCTGGGACCCTGTTAACCTGATGCTCGTGCCTCCGGAGGTGTAATAACAACATACAGGAAAAAATTTACGTCTGAGAGGTCGTGCATTGTGTTTTATTTTGAAAGTTCCGGTTTAACTTCCTGTCTGGTGCTTTCTCAACGACAGTGAATTTACGAGGTTTTGAAGCGGCGGCGCAGAAAATAGACCTGAAGCGAATCTCCAGCGCCATGGCGCGCGCCAGCGCTTCAGAGACGCGGCGCTGGCGCTCCGCAGCGTGTGCAGTGGGAATTGTCTGATAGGAGAGAATGGGTTCTAAGTGCTGCGCAGTACGATTCAAGAGCGCGGCGCTGCGCGGCGCGGCAGTTTCGCGTTATGTGGGATTTAGGGGTTAGACTGTCCAGGAGCTCAGCGATGCCCTGGTCCAGTTCTGGGAGGAGATACCCCAGGACACCATCTGTTGTCTCATTCAGAGCTTGTCCCGGCATCGTCAGTCATGCTTACAAGCACATGGAGGCCATACAAACTACTGAATACCATTTTGAGTTGCTGCCAAGGAATTTCAGCAAGATGGACTAGCCTGCCACATCAGTTTTTCACTTTGATTTTGGGGTGTCTTGAATTTAGCCCTCCTGGGGGGTTGACGTGCACATTCCTAAAACATTATCCAGTCCATATCAATGCTAATATCCAGTTTGTTTTTTCCCCGTATTGAAATATGATGTATTTTCAAAGTGTTCCTTTAATTTTTTTTGAGCAGTGTATATACTCACCATTTCTTCATTAGGTACAGTTGTTCAATTCCTTGTTAACACAAATAGCTAATCAGTCAATCACATGGCTGCAACTCAATGCATTTATGCATGTAGACAAGGTGAAGACACACTAAAGTTCAAACCGAGCATCAAAATGGGGAGGAAAGAGGATTTAAATTACTTTGTATGTGGCATGGTTGTTGGTGCCAGTTGGGCTGGTATGAGTATTTCAGAAACTGCTGATCTACTGGGATTTTCATGTACAAATGTACGTGGCTATTTCCAGCAGGATATTGCACCATGTCACAAAGCTCAGATCATCTCAACCTGGTTTCTTGAACTTGACAATTAGTTCAATGGAGTCCAATGGCCTCCACAGTCACCAGATCTAAATCCTGTAGAGCACCTTTGGGATGTGGTGGAACAGGAGATTGGCATCATGGATGTGCAGCCAACAAACCTGCAGCAACTATGGGAAGGAAAGTTTCCAACACCTTGTTGAAAGCATGATGAAAGTACAGCCATGGCCATAAGTTTGGACACAAGCACCATGACGCTTGTGAATATTAGAAAATACCACAAAATTGTCACTTACAATACAGTACACAACTCCTGAGAACTATATTAAGTTTCATATTTAAAAAAAAACATCAAAAGAGTTTGGTGTCATTTTGTTATTCTTACCAAATTCGGTTGTGAAAGTACTGCATTTTTTTGTTATTTTCTTCTAATATTATGTTTTGGGAACAAAGTTGTTCCAATTGTTGGAATTTATTGATAATATTATATCCCTTGTTGATTTGTTGACTAATTAAACTGGTGCTGTCAAAAAATATTAGTTATGTTCTGTAATAGACATCAAAACCGACATAGTAAGTCATGCTGTGTCCAAACTTATGGCCATGGCTATAATTTTCCCCTGATAAAAATAGCACTAGCATTACTATGCTAAACTGCTGGAGAATGATCTGGTCATGACATTTATAAACATACGTACCTGTCAACAGTAGTGGAAACGCACACAAAAGGAGGGAGGAAGAGAGCCCATGCATCTCAGCACTTGACCTGTAACCACATGAGTGTGAGCTGGCTAATAGCATGCACATAAACGCTATGAGAGAGAGGACACCGACCACAATCAACCTGGAGTGGGGTGCGCCACACAAACAAACTAGGGGCGCACAAGCGAGGTACACACCAGTGGCTCTGCAGCACAAATTAAATGTCCTAAGCATATTATCAATGAGACCACACCAGTGAAACATGGCGGGAGCAAACAGACATGTTGCAGACAGACCTGCACATGGAAGTGATGCAGATGAGAGCACAGAGGAAGAAATAGTGGGAGGACCGCAGCTTAAATACTCATCCCCACTGAATGATTGGCTACCAGTGGCACAGCACTAAATGAGGCAGCATGAAGAAACATAAATGCTGCTACATACATATATATTAGGGCTGGGCAAGTAAAATCATTTTTAGCTGTTAAAACAATAATTAACCCTGACAGTTGTTTTATTGTGTGTTAATGCAGTTATTTTTATTATTGCTGTCATTATTTTGAAAGTCTGCTGCTGTCTGGCTCTGAATACACATACAGACAAACCATGAATTACAGGAGGGCTGGATGCTGATCAGTACTCAGATTCAGAAAACTTACTGGCTTGCTATGGGTGTCATCACATCTCATCCAGTGGAGGGAGGCTTCCACAGACTGGTTGAATGCAGTGTGTGGAAGAAGTAGAGATAAACAAAAACAAGACCAGCTAATAAATGCAGAAACATTTTTCTTTTATCAGAGAGCAACAGAAACGGTCTATATTCAATAACGAGTGTCCTTGTTATGGCATGTGTCCACCTCGTCAGCTTTTCCTGCATGTAAATGCACCACATCTAAAAATCATTCACTTGGTGGGCGGTTACTAGCAGGCCACTATGTGGTCACATGACAGCGCTTATGTCAGGATCCCATTCCAACTCCTGCCCTGTTGTTCCTTCCTGTCTCTCTCTCTCTCCCGGCCGCTCGCCCTCTGGATGACAGCTGAGTGCTGCATGAGCTTCAGCTGGGAGTAATCAGCCAATTCTGTTCACCTGCTTCCCTCCTCTGTATAAAGGCCCTCTGCTCCCCTCAGTGGTTGCGGGAGCATTAAGTTACAAACCCATATGCTGTCCTTGACTGCCATTCATGGATTTCCCCTTTTGGACTTTTCAGTTTGTGGATTTGCCCCTTGGACTCTGCTGTTTTTTGGACTTGCCTGCAGCTAGTTCATTCCTATTAGGGGAAGTTTATCACTGGTGTGTGAGTACCTGTCCTTTGTGTTATTTCAGCGGTTTGGTTTTGGCTTCCCCACCTCAGTCCTGTATAGTTACATTGTAGGTTTTGGTTCTGTTTAATAAACTCCCTTCCCCTTCACATCTGTTGTCTGGGATTGGGTTCTCCAAACCCTTATTTGTAACCGCTTACTTATATATAGCATTGTTTGTGTGTGCAGACACTCTATTTCTCTCTCACACAAACACACTGACAGGGCAATAAGAAATATGTCTGCAGGGCTCCAGTAGCATTTCCAACTTCCGCAGTTTGTCCATTTCAGCTGTAGTTGCCATGGTAATCTTGGTGTTGTGTCTGTTGAGGATATCCCTTAGTGGCTGTTAATTTTTGCAGATGCTTTTTATCATGTCCAGAGTCAAATTCCATCTGGTTGGAATGTCTTGTATAATCTACTCCTTTTGTCCATCTTCAGTTTGTTGTTGCTCTAATTCTGCTGCACGTGCTGGACTGTGTGTGGCCCACAACTTTTCTGTATTTGGCCAGGACATTGTCAAATGCACTGTTCTACTGTGACACAACGCTGGAGGCTTGTTTGAAAGGCAGATGTCTTACAGCAGCGATCATATTTCTTGCACTATCTGTGGAAAGTGTGCTGACCTTATTTGAAACGCTCCACTGTTGTGCAACATGAACAAAATGTTCCACACACTTCAGCAAAATGTCTGTTTTCATTACAGTCATAGCATGTGAATGCAGCTCCCACTGTTCATCAGTATAATGCACTGCAACTCCAAGGTAATTATGATTACCCAGTGATGTCCAGTTGTCTTCAGTGAGAGCAGCAGTTGGGGCACAATGTAACGCTGTCGCCTTTGTAGTCCTCTCCTTTTCATACAACTCATGTATTCTTCTTGTGATGGTGTGTCGTGAGGAAGGCTATTGGTACGTGTCCACAGGATCTGTCAATTTTCCACATCCCATTCATTGTCTATGTGAAACGCATCATGTCCCATGCTGGCTGTGTTGTGGTGTGTTTCAAGCTGTGTTGCAGTCTCCTCATAGCTGCCTGCAGCTCATTTGCATAAAGTAGACTTGACTCCTACTGTCACTGTCCTTGGTTACCCCCCCCCCATTTTCTGCCGTCTACTCCTCTGCTGTGGGTGTGTTTTCCCTGGAGGCCAAGTTCTTAGTACACTACCAGTCAAGTAGGCGAGCAGTTGAGAATCGGCCTCGGGCACACACAGTACAGATGGTTAAGACATTTGACTGCCGGCATGATGGCGAGATTCTTGTGAATAGTCCAAATCACAAAGAGCCTCTCACCTTCCTCCAGTCAGTTTCTGTCAGTGTTGCCAACTTGGTGACTTTCTCGCTAAGTCTGGCAACTTTCTGAAGCCTCCTGGCTTTTTTTTTTTTTTTTTTTTGTCAAAAGCGGCTAATCTAGCGACTTTTTCTTCTGTTTTGGAGACTCTGACCTTCTGTAGTTACTATGCTCAATGAGCAGCAGGTGCTGCTGTGCGCTCATCCCCTTCACAAAGCACAGGCAGTCAGTGTAGTAACCCCACAGCAGTCCCACTGTTTGATTAGAGGAGACCCACATCACTCCACGGCCAGACAGCAGACAAATCGCGCATGCGCAAAGTCGCTGCAGACCTCCTCCTGGATTACAGAGTGGGATGTAAATGAAAATGTTTCTTCACTGTCAAACGAAAATACATCACTGCATTTAGCCTGTAATCCAAAAACATATTTTGGGAGTTTTATACTCATGTTTTGTCTCTCCCACAACATTATTCCTCTCTCCTACAATGTTGATTACAATTCCATGCAAACTTGGAAATATGCAAATTAGGGGGCGACATCATTTAGTGACTTCTAGCGACTTTTAGGACAGCCAATGGCTACTTTTCTTACTGAGGAGTTGGCAACACTGGTTTCTGCATTCCTTGAAGGCTAGCTTGATAGTCTGTTGGAGAGACTTGTTTGGGCTTGGAATTCAAATCAGGAATTTGTGTTGTTTGATTCAAGTAGCAGTGGAATAGAAATACAGCACTATGCACATGAAATCGGGGTGAGAATTCAAGAGCTGTGAAAAAATGAAGAGGGAGTCTGAATAACAAAGCAATTTTAAAAAGAATATTTACAAATTAGGGATCACAAAAAATGAAATGGAGAATAATAAAAGTATTAGGCGAGGGTAATGCAGTGATTAGATAATTGATTGAAGCTTACAAACAGATAAACATGAAAACTATCTTGTTATACCAGGGTCACAAAAACAATGTTTGAGACCGTGGACACTAGGATGCTAATCACTCCCACATATTCTGCACACATGGAAAATTCAAGTAATGTAGATCAACCTTGAAGGAATCCTGGGATATGAAGTCGCTAAAGATGTCAGGGTCCTGTAATTTGGTGAAATAAGAGGATATCACAGTGAAAAGGGGTATCTGTGTAAAAACAAACATATATATATATTCATTGTTTGTAAAGAAAAGAAAAAAGCAATTACAGAGAAGTGGTGTTAATCTGAACCTGCAGGTCTCAAACAAAAGACACACAGATGACAAACACGAGAACAGCAGAAACCACCAGACTTTCCTTACAGTCCTTGGTCATGTACATGCCATTTCTCTTTCCAGAGCAGAAAATGACTGGGAAATCATACAACTCCCTTATTCTGGCAGCATGGCTTAATGCTGTGTTCTGGTCCTCCATGCCTATCGTGGGTTGGGCTGGGTATGCCCCTGACCCCACTGGAGCAACATGCACTATCAACTGGAGACAGAATGATGCGTGAGTCTCCACAAATTTTTACATGCTTAATAACACTAAAATTACATATCGTACTAAGTAAATTAATCATTATTAAAGACTAAAGAAACACTATGACTGCCTTAACTAATTTCTGTAACTTGTGACTGGATTGTTGTAACAAGTATTTTCTGTTCGCTTCCCAAAGGTTTAAGTCTGTCTGTCACCAAATCACAGGAAATAAATACTGATCAAAATAACCCAGAAATAACATAAAACATCTTAACTGGCTACTTCGTTCAATAAGACGGCCCAAATTGTTCACATACGGGCAATGTCCATCCTTTCTGCTCCGTCTGATTTTCTTCCATGTCTCTGTGGCAGTGATAATAGTGGGAGCTTTATGTTTTCACACAACAACCTAGTGCAGGAGCTCGGGTTCAGCTAGTTGCGGGTGCAGATCCAGCTGGTGATAGCAAATATTCAAACCAGAACTTTGAAGTCCAAAGTGGAGAAGGGTTCATTGTGAACAGCTGTTTAACATGGGTTAGTCAGGTTTGATCTTGAGTTGCTCAAAGCTGAAAAGTCTAGATCATTGTGACCTACGGCCATCCAATTCTTGTAAATATGATATGTCAGAAGGCCCGCACAGAATTTCTCCAAATTCGCCTTAGAGGTTAATTTGGCATTTTCAGCATGATCAACAACTTGATTTGTTTCTGGAGGCATACACCTGCAAGGCAGCGTTTTTTTTTTTTTGTTGTTTTGTTGTTTTTTTTGTTTAAACTAAATGTACAATATCAGATTTTGCTGCTCAGATGTAAAGAATGTCTTGGCATAAGCCCTTTATCAGTAAATGTGAGCTCTGACAACCTTAATTTTCAGAGCAGTCACCTATGCGATTTACCGCAGCGTTGTCGGCAAAACTAGAACAAAAAGCATACATATCTACCAGAACAGCACATATATTTGCCACACTGTTTTAAAGGCAGCTTGATTATCAATAAATGTAATAAAGTTAATAGTAAGGCAGTTACAGTAAGACAATCCAGTAATTCCCCTCCATGAATAGTACTCCAGTGGAAAATGTATTATAGTGAATACTATGTAGTGTGGTAATGTATGTCATATATATAGTGAAAATATGCATGTGCATGTGGTGCAGATATTTGTTTTCTAAGATTAGAATGTAAACATGCAGCCGATTTCATGATACTATATCTAAATGTCAACACAGTAAGAATATACTGTATCTAATTTGAATTATTAGTCTTGTCAACAACACTGTTAGTTATAACAATGACTAATACATGTTGCCAACATTAAGATAAAACACAATCCAGTGCATTATTGTGTATGGAGACACTTAACTACTACTGCTTTTCCTTCACAGCTCCTTCATCTCCTACACTATGGCAGTGATTGCTGTGAACTTTGTGGTTCCTCTCTCTGTCATGTTCTACTGCTACTACAATGTGTCAGTCACTGTCAGGAGATATAAAACCAACAATTGCCTGGACAGTATCAACATTGACTGGTCGGACCAGATGGATGTTACCAAGGTAAAAACTGTACAATTTTCAGGCCACCTCTGCTGTCATTGAGTCAGAGTGCCAAGTGGGTAGGGGTTCGTTCCCCACTGTCGTTTAATATTCTTATTATTATAAGTAGAATAATCAGTGTTTTTACTCGATGTAGTGCTGAGAAATTCCATCTATTGTCCATACACCGCTTAATCCTCATTAGGGTCGCCAGGTGGGTGGATGGGGGTGGTGGGGCAACGGGGACTGGAGCGTATCCCAGCTGACTTGGGCGAAGGCAGGGGACACCCTGGACACATCACCAGTCTGTCACAGGGCTACATATTGAGACAATCACACTCACACCTACGGTCAATTTAGAATAATCGATTAACCTCAGCATATCTTTGGACTGTGGGAGGAAGCCGGAGTACCCGGAGAGAACCCACACATGCACAGGGAGAACATGCAAACTCCATGCAGAAAGTTTGACACATTCAGTGGATGTCCTAGTTGCATCTCCAAAAATGACAATGTGGAAAAGCCTTTTCTTTTAATTTTGATGCTCATGGCTTAAACCTCATGAAAATTTAAAATCCAGTATCTCAAACCATTACAGTGTTTCCTATAATGAATAATAATAAAAAAAAACGGATTTACAATACAAAAATGTCCAATGTCTAGAAAGCATGTTCATTTATATTTGCAGTTAGGGCTCCTTTACGACAAAATTACTGTATCAATGTGCCATGGCATGGAGGCGCTCCACAGTTCTTAAAAGAACTTCTTTTTTTTTTTTTTTGAGAACCTCGTAAGGCTGCTTCCATCTCTCTTGCTTGCTCCTCCCACACTTGTCCCTTTTAGTCTATTTTCAATGAATAGGCTTTGATGCATGCACAGCAGTCTGTGAACAGCCAGTCTTTTCAGCAATCACTTTCTGTGGTCTATTCTCCTAGTGCAGGATGCTGATTGTCATCTTCTGGACAACTTACAAATCAGGAGTCTTCCCCATGATTGTGGTTGTGTCTACTTACCTAGACCGATAATAGTATTTGAAATGAACTATTGTAGTGTTTTGAAATATGGGATTTCCGATTTTGAAATATTTCGCTTTATGTATAATGATTTTAGAATATATCAAATCTTTACTTTAAGTAACTGATGGAAAATAAGAAGCTTCATCATGATGCTCAAATTTTTCCAGTTGCACTAGCATGTTGGACCTCTAGGGGACTTGGACAGCGAATGTATTGAAACCACTGATGAAGATGAGAGGAGTTGACAGAGGTGAAATGTTCTGTGCCTAAAAAAAAAAAAAAAAAAATTAACCCGTTTGTGCTGATGGCCAGCTCAGAAGAAGCTGGATGGACTTAACCCCACGTGCAGGAGATGGAGTCACGTGAGGTTGCTGTGCTGCTAGTGGTTCTCAGACTGGGAGCCACCACCACCCAGGACTTGTTAGATGACTGCAATTTTTTTTGTTTTAGCATGGCTTTTTTTTGTTGTTGTTGTTTTCTTACCCATATGTTTATCTCTACAATTGAACTCGCTTCTTCATATGCTAAACAGTATTCAGCCTATATTATGACTGCTGTGTTGCTATGTTTGTTGCCAATAGATGTCCATCATAATGATTGTCATGTTCCTGGTTGCCTGGTCTCCATACTCCATGGTGTGTCTCTGGGCATCATTTGGTGACCCCAAGACCATCCCTGCTCCCATGGCTATTATCGCTCCACTCTTTGCCAAGTCCTCCACCTTTTACAATCCCTGCATTTATGTTATTGCCAACAAAAAGTGAGTCATGTTTGCCTTTATGCTCTGAGGATGGAATATGTGTGCATACTTATAATGTGCTTGTGTTAAGTGGCATGAAAAAGGTTGTTTCTGTGTTCATAGAAGTTTCAGTAGAAATCCACTGGACTTCTCCCGTAGCTACTCAGACATTTCACATCTCATCCAAGGGGCTTCTTCAGTTCTAACTGACTAATGGGGCATTACAGAATATATCGAGCTCACATGGGCCCATGACCAATAACAACATTGCTCTTTAACTTCGTTGTATATTTTTTGCAGTGTGCTTTTATTGTGACCTATTGTCCTTTTGTTGTGACCTGTTGCGCTATGTTTTGCTGTAATGTTTTTATTGCTTGTTTTTTGCAGATGGAAATTAGCATTGCTGCTATAATCGGCATATTTACATCTATTGCTGTCTAAATATACAGTTCATTAATGTGCCCTGTCCCTATTGAATGAATGCATTAAATAAAGCCAGGACTCGCATGTCTCAAGGTGGGAATTGTTGTGAAACCATGTGGCCCACCAACAATGACAGTAAAGGAATGTCCATTTTCCTTCTTGTCCTGAGGAGTTTAGCACCAGTGTTGAGCCATGTGCTTGTGAAGCTGTTGTTTAGTCTTTCTTCTGTACAAGTCTTTGCACTCCTCGTTGCATTCGACTGTCTATACAATGCTGTTTCATTTCATTAACTGTGTCACGGTGGTACTACGTCTGAAGCGGACTTGTATGTTATGTTTGGAGAAAATACTTGTACTTCAAACCCAGTAACACTGTGAGACAAAAACTGGTACACCCCAAGGATAAAACACCCACATCCTATCAGAACGGTGTTGCATATGCAGTCCAGTGCAGAAAATTCAACTCCTCAGGACAAGACTCAGTCATCCACATGCATCTGAAGGATATGGAATATTTCTTTGAGGACAGCAATGTACACATTTTGGACAGAGGGCACAGATGGTTTGAGAGAGGAGTAAAGGAAGCCGTCGAAGTCAAACTAGAACAGCCACCTGCAAACAGTGGAGGGGGTCTGCAACACCACAGGTTTCTCCCCACAAAGTTTCATGATTGTTACTATCTGCAGTCACTCCTGACTTGGCAGATTCAAATCCGTGGTTGTGTCAACTGGCAGCTCCACCATCATGACTGCTGGTTTTGTTGGTGGACCACCTGGATTCATAACTATTCAAACCTTGACACATGTGAGTCCCGACTTGTTAATAGGCCATTTAACATGTGACCTGAAGTGACTATACAGTGCCTTGTGAAAGTATTTGTCCCCTTGAACTTTTCAACCTTTCGCCACATTTCAGGCTTCAAACATAAAGATATAAAATTTTAAATTTTTTGTCAAGAATCAACAACAATTGGGACACAATCGTGAAGTGGAATGAAATTTATTGGATATTTTAAACTTTTTTAACAAATAAAAACCTGAAAAGTGGGGCGTGCAATATTATTCGGCCCCCTTGCATTAATACTTTGTAGCGCCACCTTTTGCTGCAATTACAGCTGCAAGTCGCTTGGGGTATGTCTATCAGTTTTGCACATCCAGAGACTGAAATTCTTGCCCATTCTTCCTTGCAAAACAGCTGGAGCTCAGTGAGGTTGGATGGAGAGCGTTTGTGAACAGCAGTCTTCAGCTCTGCCCACAGATTCTGGATTGGATTCAGGTCTGGACTTTGACTTGGCCATTCTAACACCTGGATACGTTTATTTGTGAACCATTCCATTGTAGATTTGGCTTTATGTTTTGGATCATTGTCCTGTTGGAAGATAAATCTCCGTACCAGTCTCAGGTCTTTTGCAGACTCCAACAGGTTTTCTTCCAGAATGCTCCTGTATTTGGCTCCATTCATCTTCCCATCAATTTTAACCATCTTCCCTGTCCCTGCTGAAGAAAAGCAGGCCCAAACCATGAGGCTGCCACCACCATGTTTGGCAGTGGGGATGGTGTGTTCAGGGTGATGAGCTGTGTTGCTTTTACGCCAAAAATATCGTTTTGCATTGTGGCCAAAAAGTTCGATTTTGGTTTCATCTGACCAGAGCACCTTCTTCCACATGTTTGGTGTGTCTCCCAGGTGGCTTGTGGCAAACTTCAAACCAGACTTTTTATGGATATCTTTGAGAAATGGCTTTCTTCTTGCCACTCTTCCATAAAGGCCAGATTTATGAAGTGTACGACTGATTGTTGTCCTATGGACAGACTCTCCCGCCTCAGCTGTAGATCTCTGCAGTTCATCCAGAGTGATCATGGGCCTCTTGGCTGCATCTCTGATCAGTCTTCTCCTTGTTCGAGGTGAAAGTTTAGAGGGACGGCCGGGTCTTGGTAGATTTGCAATGGTCTGATACTCCTTCCATTTCAATATGATTGCTTGCACAGTGCTCCTTGAGATGTTTAAAGCTTGGGAAATCTTTTTGTATCCAAATCCGGCTTTAAACTTCTCCACAACAGTATCTGGGACCTGCCTGGTGTGTTCCTTGGTCTTCATGATGCTCTCTGCACTTTAAACAGAACCCTGAGACTATCACAGAGCAGGTGCATTTATACGGAGACTTGATTACACACAGGTGGATTCTATTTATCATCATCAGTCATTTAGGACAACATTGGATCATTCAGAGATCCTCACTGAACTTCTGGAGTGAGTTTGCTGCCCTGAAAGTAAAGGGGCCGAATAATATTGCACACCCCACTTTTCAGTTTTTTTTATTTGTTAAAAAAGTATAAAATATCCAATAAATTTCGTTCCACTTCACAACTGTGTCCCAATTGTTGTAGATTCTTGACAAAAAATTAAAATTTTATATCTTCATGTTTGAAGCCTGAAATGTGGCGAAAAGTTCAAGGGGGCCGAATACTTTCGCAAGGCACTGTATATTCTGAAAGTCCCCATTAGTCAGATTTTAAGAAGCTTTTTGGATGAGACATGAAGCATCTTCAGCAACCTACAAGAGAAGCCCAGTTGATTTCTACTGAAGCTCCAACAATTGCCATAACCTGGATGACAGTCTACATAGACCTACTGTTTCTGTTATTTTAATGTGCTAATTTTTCCTGTAGTTTCAGAAGAGCCATCATAGGAATGATTCGATGTCAAACCAGGCAGCGAATCACCATCAACACCCAGGTTCCCATGACAACCTCTCAGCAACCTCTCACCCACTGAGATGAGGTTTCTTCAGTATGACATAATATTAATATACTCGTGCATAAAGACCATCTATAGAATATTGCTATAATGATATAAGATTAATTACTGTTGATGTGTATCTATTGAATAACCTGATGAATTGTTGAGTTTACTGTGTAAACTCCACTTGCTGTTATATTGTTGTAATTGTTTGTAGTCCAGTTGATTCAATAACAAAATTACAATAAAAACCTTTTTGTGTATGGACTGCATTCTTCAACTGCTTGACAGGCTTATATCACGTACTTGGAAAAGGCCAAAGTACTCTCATATGCTCTACGCTTTTAAGGGGGAAATTAAAAGTGTATGTTTTTAGCATTGGTTGGGCCAAAATATATTACAAAAATGCTTTGTCTAAAGTCTAATTTTTAAAAAGTTGTTTAAACCGCAGATAACAAATGACAAACTTATTTTCTGATTTCTACCAAGTGATGTGGCAAGTGAGTCGCCATGATGAAGTGACGTCAGTACCTACATAATGGTGTGGGTTGCTTCTGTTAGCAAGTGAACACAGTGAAGCATTTTTGAACTGCACTGAATATAGTGATGTGAAAATGGAGGAAGTTGAAACTGAAAGACCATTTGATGCTACTCACAACCCACTGATGTCTGCATTTGCACAACTGTGATGTGGAAACCGTGCAATGGTACTGTCACAGGCACAAGTAGTATCAGAGGCAGTGGATCCACCTTGGTAAACTACACCAGAGTCCGTCTTTGGTCAGGAGGCTGGTCTTGACCACATTTTGCATGGTTACTCCTCCATCGCCATGGTACAAACATTCAGCTTGCTTTGCCAGGAGGATGATGTGTTGAAAGTAGCCCTGCTTTCACTGAGGCATGCTCGAGCCAAAACCCTGGAGCGTCCAGTCAATAGTACGTAAGTTAAGCTAACTGTAACAATTGAAAATAATGAATAAATTAAATGAATACATGCCACAAAATGTTGACCAGTAAAAGGAATATGATTATGTACAGTGAGAGCATTTACATATTGTTATTGTCTGACCAAGAGGTGGACTATGCTAGCTAAACCCTCGTATTAGTGTTGGAAATCAGCCTATTCTACAATTAAACAAACCAACAGAATATGTGTAAGGCTATTTCCGCCCAGTTTCCGCCCCCTGATTATGGAGTAATCAGGGGACCTCTTCTTAAAATCAAAAGTATTTATTACAGCAAAACTGAATGTGCGATACAGAGCTCTGGGCCTGAATCCTCTGTCCCTAACCAACAACAAGTGTTCAGTCAGTTCGGATGGAATCAGACTGCTAACTGTTCCTGACCCAGTCTTATACTCTAACAGTGTGTTTAGCTATCTATCTAGGCTGGTTGCCCCCGCTGGTGCTGCGTTGGTCTGCTCTCCTCTGTCACAGCTCATGTTTTGTCATTATCGCTCTTGTAGGAATGACTTCACCCCTGCAAAGCAAGATTAGAGACTGCACACACAACAAGCTCGTGTTCTTTACTGATTATTGCTTACGTCAAAAATTATCTGTACCTTTATTATCAAAAACTGTCTGTACTTTGATTATCAATCACTTTATGTCTTGATCATCCTTGCATTCAATCACATGAGTAATAAGTAAAATAAAGCATAAGCTCCTTCTTATTGATTCTGGACTTTTCTACTCTTTGTTTCATTACAGTCACACTGTGGTAATGATGCTCTTGACCTTCCTATTCCTCAGAACCAATACAACTCTTAAATATGCACTCTTAGCAAATTATGAAACACACCATTTCCCACATTAGCTAGCTAGCCACAGCTGTTACCCATCGATAGTTGCCTGCTCCTTCACATAACCGATGAGGCTACATATTCTTACTGGTGACAAGCTAGTGTGTGATGTGCAACATGTCTTAGAGGTTTGACATGACAATATGATGCTACATGAACACTCTATGTGTAATTTTTTATTTTTATTTTTACAATATAATGTACAATATCTGTTGGAAAAACTGCAAATCCCACAAATTGTTAATCTATTTAATACATAAAAGTTAATATGAAACATTTATTGTCCAAAACATCTAATGAAAACCATTATTTGTCATCAGCTTCTTTAAGTTGACAGCATACAAGTGTCACGATTTTTGCAAACGCCCAAGAAACACGTGACTACAGATGAGATGATAACCAATCCCTAGTAACACCAGGTTAGTCCTTATGTTTTAAAGTGTGGGCAATTTCTCTGTTTTAGAAACAGAACAGATACTGCCCTTTTGAGGAGTGTTGTCAGTAAGCTCGCATCAAAGCAGCCTTTCTGTTGGAGGGCTTTTTCACCTGCCTCCATTTAACATTAGTTGGTTTGGAATGACATTCAATGTGGCAGATCTGCTGGGAAACACAAGACAGAGTGAATGGTGAGAGGTTGTAGTAGATAGAAAAGGCAAGAATGGGTCTTTTTTGTTTGATTTGCAAAAAGTGAGCAAAGTCTGAGACGTATCATATATTTTCCTCACTCCCCCTCTCCTCACTCCCTCCGGCTGAGGAGAGGCCCCGAGCCGCCTCACTCCCTCCGGCTGAGGAAAGGCCTCGAGCCGCCTCAGCCCCGTCTTCGGTTCCTGTGGGGCCCATTGCCCCGTCTTCGGTTCCTGTGGGACCCATTGCCCCCGTCTTCGTTTCCTGTGGGGCCCATTGCCCCGTCTTTGACTCCCCCCGCGGCCTTAGTGGAGCTCAACGCTCCCCCCGCGGCCTTAGAGGAGCTTGAAGCTCCCCCTGCAGCGTCTAAGGAGCTCAAAGCTCCCCCTGCAGCGTCTAAGGAGGAAGAAGCTCCCCCTGCAGTGTCCAAAGAGCAAGAAGCTGCCCCTGCAGCGTCCAAGGAGCAAGAAGCTCCCCCTGCGGCGTCCAAGGAGCAAGAAGCTCCCCCTGCGGTGTTTCAGGAGCAAAAGGCTCCCCCTGCAGCGTTCAAGGAGCACAAAACCTCCCCTCCAGTTTTGAAGAAGCTAAGAGCTTGTCCTTCAGCTTCTCAGAGGCGCTCTGCCTCTCCTGCATCCTTGATGAGGCGTAGAGCCTCCTCGGCAGCCTGGAAGGGGCTTAACGCTCCCTCGGCAGCCTTAAAGAGGCATAACGCCTTCCCCAAGTCCTTGGCGAGGCAGAACGGCTCTCCCGAATCCTTGAGGAGACGTAAAGCCACCTCAGCAGCCGTGAAGGCATGTAACACCCCCTCGGCTGCCTCGAGGAGACAAGACGCCTCTCCCGAGTCCTTGTGGAGGCTTAATGCCTCCCCCGAGTCCTTTTTAAGGCAAAACGCCTCCTCTGCAGCTTTAAGGAGATGTTCCGCCTCCTCTGCAGCCTCCTCCGTGTCCTTGTTGAGGCGTCCCACCTCCCCCGCGGCTTTGGTTAGGCGTCCTGCCTTCCCTGCAGCTTTGGTTAGGCGTCCTGCCTTCCCCGCGGCTTTGGTGAAGCGTCCTGCCTCCCCCACGGCCTTGGTGAGGTGAAACGCCTTCCTTGCAACCTTGAGGCAAACCGCCTCCCCTGAATCCTTGAAGAGGCGTGGCACCTCCTCTGCAGCCTTGAGGGAGCTTAGCTCCTCCTCGGCAGCCCTGAGGTGGCGAGACGCCTCCTCTGAGACTTTGAAGAGGCGTAGCGCCTCCTCGGCAGCCTTGAGGGGGCATAGCGCCTCCCCCCGAGCCCTGAAAAGGCATAATGCCTCCCCTGTACCCCTGAAGAGGCATGGCGCCTCCGCGGCAGCTTTGAGTGAGCATAGCTCCTCCTCGGAAGCCTTGAGGAGGCGTAGCGTCTCCCCGCCAGTCCTAAAAGGGCCTAACGCCACATTAACACAAAGTGGCTCCCCTGCAGTGGCCACCCTAAAACCAAGCAGTCCGCCTGCAGCAATAGCCTCCTCTGTCCTGTCCCCAGTTCCAAATCCAATTCTGCTCCCCAAAAAGTCTCCAGGTCTCAGTTCAGCTCAGTCTTCTGTTTATTGTTTTGTTCAGTCCCCAGTTTCATCCCCTGAAGGGTTACCAGTCCCTAAGCAAATCCGGTCCAGTTTTTGTCCAGTCCAATTTGAACCCAATTCAGTTCTCATTCAGTCTAGTTCTAATCTGGTCCAATTCAAGTCCAGTCCTGTCCCGTCCAGTCCTAACCCAGTCCCGTTCTAGTCCAGTCCAGCTCTGCTCCAGGGGGAGCCACCGGCTCCAGCTCTGCCCCCGGGGGGGACACCGGCTCCAGCTCTGCCCTCGGAGGGATCCCACCGTCGCCGGTTCCCAGTCTGGCCCCCGGAGGGCCCCGTCGATCTAGTTGCCGGTTCCCAGGCCGGCCCCCGGAGGGTCCTCGTGGGTCCAGCTGCCGGTTCCTAGCCCGGCCCCCGGAGGGTTCCTGTCGGTCCAGCTGCCGGTTCCCAGCCCGGCCTCCAAAGGGTTCCCGTCGGGCCTGCTGCCGGGTCCCAGCCCAGCCTCCAGAGGGTTCCCGTCGAACCTACTGCCGGTTCCCAGGCCGGCCCCCGGAGGGTCCTCGTCGGTCCAGCTGCCGGTTTCCAGTCCGGCCCCTGGAGGGCCCTCGTCGTTCCAGCTGCCGGTTTCCAATCCGGCCCCCAGAGGGGCCCAGTCAGTCCAGCTGCCGGTTCCCAGGCCGGGATCCGGAAGGTCCTCGTCGGTCCAGCTGCCGGTTCCCAGGCCGGGATCCAGAAGGTCCTCGTCGGTCCAGCTGCCGGGTCCCAGCCCGGCCTCTAGAGGGTTCCTGTCGAGCCTGCTGCCGGTTCCCAGCCCGGCCTCCAGAGGGTTCCTGTCGAGCCTGCTGCCGGTTCCCAGCTGGCTATCAGTTCCTGGTCCAGCCCCGGCCTGTCCAGCCCCGGGCCGTCCTCCGGAGCGGTCCTTTCAGACTGTCTGGCTCCAACCTGTCCACTCCCAGCCTGTCCAGCCCCAGCCCCTCGGGCCGCCCCCCAGAGCGGTCCCTCCTGTCGGATCCCTGCTGGTCCCGAAGTCACCCGCCGGCACCCCAACTGGTCCAGTGTGCGCCAGGTGGCGCACCTTGAGCGGGGGGGGGGGGGGGTAATGCCAGTGCACTGGCTAATCAGCCGAATGACGAGCGGCTGTGTGGAGAAACACAGCCGGCGCAAATGACTAATCAGCACCGTATAAAGCCTGGCTCTACACTCTGCTCAAGTGCTGCGTCATTGGCACATACCTACCACATACCTCCTGCATCGTGTTCCTGCTCGAGACACACCGGACCCTGCTGTGAGCACACTGCCCCTTGGATAAATGGATCATCTCATCTGCCACCCCCGCTGCATACTACACCCCGGCTTACACATTCCGTTGTCTGGACTCTGCTTTATGTGAAAGACCCTGCCAGCAATCCACTCTCTGCACCCTGCACGCTACACCCCGCTGCGAGCGCCCTGCTCATTGGCTTTACGGATTACGTCGCCTGTTCGTCACCCCTCCTCTGCTCAGCAAAACTCTGGTATCAGTTCCCAGTCGTCCGCACCACATCCCCTCCTCTGGATCATCGGCTCTGCCTCCGCCCAGTCTCCTGACCCCCCCTGGAATTTCGTGAGTTGCCTCTCCCCGTTTTAAGTTTAGTTAACCCCCCATCACGGTCCCGAACCGTCGTCCTTAGTTTAGTCTAGTTTCGTTTTGTCCCCTCCTGCTTATTCCTTTGTAACTCCCTTATGGAGTACTTTATTGTTTAGTATTTTTGTTAAATAAATTCCTATTAAATTAACCTGCCTGTCTGCTGCCTGCTTCATGGGTTCACACCACCCGCATTCGTGACATTTTCATTATCCTTTTAAAGTTTTATATGATTACATTGCAGTATGTTATAGCATAAGGTTTTTAGTGAGCTAAAGAAAATCTTTGTCAACTGAAGTCACACCTACTCTTCAGCAAATCAACTGGTCGTACTGGGAAAAAAACAACTTGCAGCTGTGTCTAGACGAACTTATTGGGCTCCACTGCCCTGAATGCACATTGCTTGCTAGTTCTGTCAGTCTAAATCAATTCTAAAGCCACATAAAAAGCTGGTATTTGCAGCATATGAAGTCATTTGACTGTGGGTATTTTATAATGAAATGATAACTTAGAGTTTGTGAACAGTGTGGGTTGCAACAGCTCATCTTTGTGTTTTCTGAAAATTAGAACTATATGAACTGGTGAGCCCTGCAAAAATTGCACTGCTGTGCCTTTAAACATTTGATTTGAATGGAACAAAACAGTGGAAAGGAAAGAAGCCCACAAATGAGGAGTGTCATTCTTCCGTATAGATGCATGAGACCTGACTTACGCAGCAGTCAAGAAATACCTTTCATGTAATTCTCAATAAGCAGCCACATCATGCGCTTGAACATGGACACCAAATCCTAAAATGCAGTCATGCTGATAACTTCTTTCGGCCAAATTCTAAGTTAGAAAAATGTGGAACTGTTCTGTTCTCCCCACTACCAAAATTAATCGATTAATCTTGAAAAGGTATTGATGTAGGGAGTTTCTCCATATGGCAGTACCTCCCTTTGCTCAAAGCAACCTCTCCTTCAAATATAGAACACTTCTGTCTGCATGTATTAGATGCAGTACAAGAAATGTCTGAAATGTGTACTACCCTTAAATAACTGTATGTATTTATGTGTAATGTATTTGTAATTTCTGCATGTTAGGCAGATTTTTGTGCTAAGCTTACATAAACTCTCTAGCCCTGTGGGTCAACCCACAGGTAATGGGTCGGCCTGTACATCACATATAACCTAACCTTCTTCAGTACTGTTTCAGATATGATCTCTCGCTTTAGTTGTCCCTGACTCTTTTGGCTTCTTTCTAGGGGATGATCTGGTGTTCACCGACAGTTCATGTCTGATTGCAGTATTCGCCCAGACTCTGAAGGTTGACATATGTTTGTTAGTTGCAAAAGACCATGTTAGTTAACCTTTGATTGAGAGTTTTTGTCCCACATTCTAATCCCAAGGTCAGAATCAGGAAAAAGTCGCCTCATGGAAAATTGTCATTCCCAGCTCTTGACTGCTGTCTTGGGAATGCAAAGGGAATAGTGTCATTAATGTTGTATTTGATAGTATACAGCAACCTTTATGCATATATTGTCAAATATAACTGTTAAAGCTCCTGACAAAACAAAGCGCATCGATTCATGATATATCTATTTTAGATTTGTCTATTTGTCGTGCCATGACGTGATTTGTTACTGTCTTTTGCATTTGGATACACCAGTCCTTCTTGGTTTTCTTTATTTCTAATGTAACCTCTTTTTTGTTAGGAAGTCAAAGTGATCACTCCTAGTTGGTATTTGTCCATGTATTCTGTCACAATAAAAAAACTTTGCTACAAGTTTGGTAAGAAAATTGAATCATGAAATTGCACTATGTGGGGAAATACATTTTCCTGTTGTATATTGTGATGCAATTCTATTTCCATTGTTTTCCACAGGGGGTCAGTCATTCCTAAGCTTTGGAACACTGGAAAGCTGTGCACTCGTGAAATTCAGTTTGACAGAAATGTGCTGTACCACAGATGCCTCTTAATATTACTTATTCTCATTTTTATTTAAAGAAACAAAGTACTTTGGACACAAACTTGTGCCACAGCAACTGAATTCAATTGTTTGTGTGAATTTCAGTTTAACTTCAATAAGTGCATTAAAAATTCGAATTCAAAACATACAATTTGAATTTATGAAAATTAAACTGTATTCCAATAAACTTTCTACATTCCATATTTTCAATTCAAACTTGATTCTGTAAATTTAGATTCTTTCACACTGTGCCACACATCTGGGTCACTGAGGAAGAGTAATACTGAGCAGATCTAGCCTAGCCGCGCTAGACCCATGCTCTGAAGACACAAGGGTCTAGGACCGCTCGACAGGGAGGGAGGCGGGCTAAAAGGTTGTCTATCAAATCACTCTGCAGCAATTGGGTAGGTATACAACCAATCAGCGCAACGAATAGGCTGACGTAGTTCCTAGAGCGCCGGATTGTGGCTAAGTCCCATTAGCTTCCCAACCAGCAGAGCCAACTGGTATATTAAGGATTTGCCATATCCCGTCGGCATAAGTCCAAATTCGTCTTTCTTCTCAATGAAACACTTCAGTGCCGTCCTTTGTTTGTCTTTCAAGTTGAATTTTAGCTTCAAATCTTTAAGGGCTGTGGCCAAAGTCGAGTCGAAAGATAACTGTTTATTGTGCGCCGGTTGTGTCTATTGTTTCTGTCAGAATCGTCACGCCTCTGTCGTCACTTAGTTACGCCCACCTTCTGACTCTATACTTCATGGTGATTCGTCCGGCCAGTTTTAGGAGCATCCAACCTCGAGCCTTATGGAGGGTAACTCGACCCTTGCGTCTTCAGAGCATGGGTCTAGCGTGGCTAGGCTAGAGCAGATCCACAGTGCTTGATCATTTTTGGCTGCTCAACACCTGCAGTATATTATTTTGATGCAGGACATGCCTCCTCTTTCTCATACTGTACAAGGTGCAGCTAAAATCTTGACACAGTCACTGTTGATGGAGCCAGAGGAGTCCCAGGTATTCACTAGGGACTGAAAAATCATTACAGTTTTTTCAGTAAGTGAAGTTCCTATTTTGTAAGCTAATCATTTATTAGCCATCTAGCTAAAACAACAAGCAGGCTAATGTGAGCTACATGATAACAACCGGGACCTGTGTAGCTGGCACTTGTTTTCTTGTTTATTGTATTTTAGAATACATTATATGATACTGTAAGAGCTTGACTGTTCTTCAGCTCTCTATAAAATGGTGGATACCTGAGTATCAATAAGATAGAATCCTCTGCCAGTCGATATGTACAGGCAACACAAGTTACAATTTTAACTCAACACATTGAGACTCACTTGAACTTTACCTTAGTTAGTTTACCTTAGTTATGCTGTTTATTGTTCTCTTATGTGTTGTCTGTTCTCCATCTGCTATCCTGCTCCTCTAAGCATGACCAAAACCTTTATCCCCACCCTCACCCCAACCCGTTGAGGCAGATGGCTGCCCTCCTAACACCTGGTGTCCGTTTCACAAAGCAGGTTCAACAAACTCTGAGTGTAACCCTGAACTCTGAGTTGGTCTGCTCTGAGATTGGAAACTCTGAGTTTCCAGTTCCAGAACAGCTGATTTGAGTTGGTTTAATCAACTCGGAGTAGTTTCACTTGGAGTTAAGCGTGTGCACTACAACTATAAAAAGCCAGTATCAATGGAGCCCAATTCGACAAGTCACCATGGCAGTGGGGAGCCATGGCAGTGGGGAGGCGGAGGGCTGCATTTTTCACCCCATTTGAATTGGAAATCCTAATGTGCTTATATGGCAAGTTTGAACACATTTTTAAGAAAGCAATGGTAATCTATTCTGTCCATAGTGTTGGGTCGGGAATTCTTTAGAGCTTTTGCCACAAAATCAGATAAATGGGACATTTCTCATTCATCCATTAAAAGAGAAAGAAGAGAGCACTTCCACCGACATATATGTGTCATACATTGTTTATAAAGCATGTCACTAAAAGAAAGGCTTTCTATACTTTTCTCCTGGGTGTTTCATGGGTCAGGAATGGAAGAGTGAGATTTCTGTGGAAATCTTCAGTCGCCTAGATAGGCTGCTAAGATTAGCTTTATTATTTATTAAAGTTGATAGATTCTAAGTGTCCTCATGAAAAGGCTCTGAATCCATCTTAATCTTTCTCTCTCTCTATCTCTGTGCGTGTGTGCATGGGTGCACTCAACCCACCATAAGAACTGTAAAAAACTGGCATGGAGGAACTACAGGACTGGAATCAGGACCTGGACGAATACTCTTTAATTATGCTCTACTGCATAAAGACCTCTGCTGACATTGTTACTGTCAACAAACACATTCGAGTTACCCCAATCAAAAGTCCTTGATGATAAAGGAAGTCAAATGACTTTTCAGTTACAGTAACTTCGCCTTCAGGTCTGGTAACAGGGCTCTATACAGTGCAGCCAGAGAGATATTAGGAACGGCAAAGCAGCCTATAGAGGTAAGATTGACGATCACTTCAACAACAAAGACCCCCAGCAGGTGTGGCAGAGCATCCAGCACATCACAAACTACAAGACCAGAAAACTTGTGACTGCTGGTGGTAACACATCACTGGCAGAGAAACTGATGTGCTTCTGTGCTCGCTTTGAGGTGAAAACAGCAGGCACAGACACCACCTTTACAACAACATCAGACAGCTACAGCCTCACTGTACAGGAGCATGAGGTGAGACATGCTCAGGGCAGTGTGTCCGAGGAAAAATGTTGGTCCTGATGATGTGACAGAAACGACACTGAAAGAATGTGCAGATCAGCTCTCTGTGGTATTCACAAAAATCTTCAGCCGGTCCATGTCCGCATCCATCATCCCACCCTGCCTGAATGCTACGTCAGCTGCCTGCCGATTATCACGATTGTGATCCTACTACAAATCCACCTGCAGACTTTATCAGGGCTTCTCTGTCGGAAATAATACAACAACATACTGCGTTTTATGAGTGCTCTTCCTGTTCATAATGCACTGACAGTATACAGATTCATTTTGTTAAAAAATGTACACTGACAATAAAATAAATTCTATTCTATTCCATTCTTATTCTAGATGACACTGAGATGCAAAGAAGGCAAACTGAAAATGAAAATTTTATTTAAATTATATCACTGCAAAAACACATAGCACATCACTTCAGCATAAACATTAGAAAACAAAACCCACACAGACAAAAGGAAAAACAAAATGGTATTTTGTTTCCTTTTGTCTGAGATGTGCAGTCTTTGTGTCTTTTGAACCTGAAGTAGGGCAACCACAAGCATCATCTCAAATTAACATCCAAATGAAATGGTGACTCAGTGTGGCACATGGGGAGTGTTTTGTTGGCTCTGCAAAAGCAGATAGTGTTTTTGCTGACTGGCAGAACCACTTTGCCCTGAAGCTGATGACCATGATTTTTGGTTGTGTTGCTACACATGATACTATGCAGTTTTCTGAACAGCTTATTTTGTCCAAGTGGACAGTCATTCCTCTTTGCAGGACCTAATTACAGAGTGATGGCTTTCACGTTAAAAGTAGCACATGTACTCTTGTATCTGAGTCAGGGCTCATATTTATAAAAAAAAGTAGAAAATTGTAAATGGGCTAACATTTTCTGAGTGATGCCTTTTTTCATGTTTCACTTTACCTAGATCAGGGGTGTCAAACTCAGTTCCTGGAGGGCCACTATCCTGCATGTTTTAGATGTTTCCCTCTTCCAACACACCTGATTCAAATGATCAGCTTATCATCAAGCTCAGCAGAAGCCTGATAATGAGCCTGATCATTTCAATCAGGTGTGTTGGAAGAGGGAAACATCTAAAACATGCAGGATAGTGGCCCTCCAGGAACGGATCTTGACACCCCTGACCTAGATATAACCAGAATAGCTACTGCACTTCCTTGCCCTTTTTATTTTACTAACTGCTGATAAAATCACAGTGTTGCAAATTAATTGGCATGACTTAACAGTACATTGCATTTATAAAAAATATATAGTTCTGTTTTCTTCTAGCAAAAATTATTAATGTAATTTCCATCTATGTTATGATCCCTGCTCCAGCCGCTGTTCCTCTCCTTCTTTCTGCCTCCTTCTTCCTCCTGTTCACTCTGTATCTGTGTGTCTGTCTTGATCTGTCGATCACTCTGGTTCCCTCTGTCTGATAGATATATTAGCTCTGTTCAGTCACTTGCTCCCTGCTGTACCATAGACTCAGATTCCCCACTCTTGGACTCAGTTTTTCCCTCCTGGATTATCCCACATGGACTCTGTTCTTCTCATAGATTTTATATTCCTCCTGTCTCCCTGTTTCTGTGTCCGTGCCTGGGTTCTTTTATGCAACCTTTATTTACTTCAATCTCCTCATCAATTACTCTTTTAATTGCTCATGATTTGTCACTGCAATAATATATCAATGTAATAAAAATATGTATGCTAAAAAAAGTTTCTGGAGCTATGTGCATGAATTCTGTATCTATGACTTATCCTGGACCTGCAACTTTCTTAGCTCTGTTGCACCTACTCCTGGTTTGTTTTACCATTGCCTGCATGTTCTTGGTATATCCAATCATTGCCTGCATGTTCTTGGTATATCCAATCTATTTTGCATAGGTTAGTGTTTTGGCTCTGTTCAGCTACCTAGCTCTAGTCTTCAGCTTTCTTTTTTGTCACTCTGCCCCCTCGTGCTCAGATTAAGTTCTCCTTTCCTCTTACTAGCTCCAGATCTGGGGCCTCATTTATAAAACATTGCGTAGGATCCATACTAAAGTTTGCGTACGCCGAAAATACGAAAAGGGCGTATGCCCCTCGCCCCTGATTTATAAAACTTTGCGTAAGCACAGCTGCATGCAATTTCTTGATAAATCACACACCAGCTGGAAGATTGCACAGGTGGATCCACCTCACATTCCGCCCACAACACACCCACATTTTACCATGAATGGTCAATGCAAAGTAACTCATGAATGTATCTGTGTATAAATAAGCTGCTGATCCACGGCATTTCATGCAGTGCCGGCCGGCAGTCTTTTCACTGCTGTGCGTCAGGATGAATGAATCATGTGTGACCCAGGCCACCCTGCCACTAAATTTGTTATGATCATGTCCGATGTACAAATAATTTGCACACTGATTGAATGTGCATTTTTTCGGTTCACATAGAGAAATTCATTTTCACTCGGGAGTTGTGGTGTGAAGCATGTGTGCCTGTACAGGGCTGATTAATGGTTGGACGCTCATCCCATTCGGCCGCATATGGATAAATAAACAAAATTCTTTATTTTTTTTTTTGCCTTTTTACTGTGATAGTTGCAGTGAAGAGTGACAGGAAATGGGGAGAAGAGTCTGGGGAAGACATGCATAAAAGTGCCGCGGGCAGGAACCGAACCCGAGCCACTGCGTCGGAGACCACCCCTACAAATGGATGAGCCATATGGGCGCCGGGTGATCAGTAAACAAAATTATTTAATAAAGATCACCATACCGGCCCTTCGGTCAAACGACCGAATGAAATAACGTTCAATCCGCCCCTGTTGATATATGAACATAGTTCTGCAAATACAGTCGTCGGCCGAATGGCGCACTATAGGAACATCTACAACAATGAGGGTTTATGATTATCCGGCTCCACAAGTCTAATATGTGATAACAATAAAGGTTTGAGATCAATCTGGTTTCAATTCGCCACTTCACCCTCCGGCACTGCCGTTCCCTCTGTCTCCAAAATGTGCTTAAGCAAGCATCAAAGTTGGCGCACCGGTGCGCACATTCTCACGCCAAGTTTTTTTTAGAAATCACAACGAACACAGCGTACGCCACTTTCTACGCAAAGTTTGTGATTTACGCCCTGTTTTGTGCGTAAAGAAGCATCAAGAATCAAGGTTGGTGCGCCGGTGCGCACATTCTCACGCCAAGTTTGTTTTTATAAATCACAACCTTTGCGTAGAAAGTGGCGTACGCCACTTTCTAGCCCTGTTTTGTGCGTACGCAAGCTTTATAAATGAGGCCCCTGTTCATTACCTCCGCCCGGAGGTTATGTAATCACCGGAGTTTGTTTGTTACCTCTGCCAGGAGGTTATGTAATCACCGGAGTTTGTTTGTCTGTCCGTCTGTGTGTGTGTGTGTCTGTCTGTTTGTCTGTTAACAGCATAACTCAAAAAGTCATGGACGGATTTTCACCAAATTTTTACAGGATGTCCGGAAGAGCATGAGTAAGAATCGATTAGATTTTGGAGGTGATCCAAATCATCGTCTGGATCCAGGAATTTTTTGAAGGTTGAAGGACAATTGAGATATAGCAGCCAGGTGGCCAGGCGGCCGTGAAGCCGCCGCCGGCCGCCAGGCAAATAAGAATCTAATCGATTCTTACTCGTGCTCTTCCGGACTTCGTGTCTCAATGAGACTACCTGTTTAAATAAAGGCTAAGTAAAAATTGGTCAACTACAGAAATGTAGGACTTAATGTCTTACATGCTAAACTGAACCCAAGGGCCCATTTGGAATGTGCCAATGGGAAAAGTGTTGTTCATTATAAAAGCTGTTGCATGTGTGCTTCTCCTTGAGAATCTGTACAAAATGTTCTCAGTATTGTATAAAATATTAAATTTGCCACAGACCAAGCAAAGTGTTTCTTCTATTTAGAGTGATAACAGTCATTGCAGTATTTACCTGACATATGGATCAAGTTTGTCATTGTCACAAAATTGACTGGGGAGGGATTTCAGGACTGCATTATTTAAGAACCTATTAAGTGATGTCACAGAACATCTTCCCTGTTTAGCAATGACTGTTAGGTTCCAGTTAAATTCCTCAAGGTATCTGTTCAGAAAGTGAACATTGCTGTCCTTATAGGAGTATCCCCTAGTCTTGATGTAGGTGGACTGGTGAATTTTGACCTGATAATTATGTCACGTGAGCAAAGCCCCAGCCAACACACAGCAAAGATGCAGCACTCTTTCATTCTGCTACATAAGGCATAGCCCTCTAGCAGGCTGGTGGAATAACTATGCAGAAGCATGAGTCAAATCAGAAAATCAGGTGTTACTATGGGTGGAAGTAACGAATTACAAATACTCACGCTATTGTAATTAAGTAGATTTTTTTGGGCACTTGTACTTTTATGAGTACTTTTTTCAAGTGCAACACCATCTAGACGCTGTGTCAGTGTGGTTCCAAAATTCAGGTCTCACTTTAAATGTGAGTGAAACAGTATCAGTTTGTTTTTCCTCCAGGTGTTTTCCATCTGAGGAACTGTATCTGACAATTAATGGTCAAAACATTGAACAAGTTAAGGAGGTCAAGTATTTAGGCCTGATTTTGGACTCTCATTTAACATTTGAAAGTCACATTAAAAAGATTACAAAAATAGCAAAGGCAAACCTGTATACTTTTCGACTCATAAGGGACTGTTTACCATTCCAAGCAGCAAATGTATTTATGCACGCAATGGTCTTTTCCCACCTTAGTTATTGCATAACCTCATGGTCACAGGCAACTAATACAGCAATGAATCCGGTGAGAATGATTTACTACAGAGCTTTAAAAACACTTCCTAAAAAAACAATAAGAACTCACCATTGTGAAGTATTGCAGAAGTTAAATTTTCTAAACTTTAAAAATTTTATTAAGTTTTGTAACCTAAAATTATTGTATAAATGTTTGCATAATCAAGCCCCTGAGGTTCTTGGACAGCTTACAGTCCCACTCAGAGCACTGGGCTCCGTTACACGAGGAGCCGCCACTGGAAACATAAAAGTGCCTTATAGAAAAACAGCATTGGGGAAGTCAGCCTTTTCAATAAAGACTGCTACACTGTGGAACTCGTTACCACCTGAGCTAAAAAGGGACCTAGATCTAGGAGCTTTTAAAAATGAACTGAAGTCTGTTTTAAAAAGGGATCAAGTCTGCACCCATTTTTAGTACTGTTGTACAGTGTTTGTGTTACGTCAGATTGTAATGTAATGTCATGTAATTTTGTACTGTAAAAGCCCATCTAAGGACGGACATTGCAAATTAGCCTTGGCTATAAATGTTTTTTTTTGGTGTGCTACTTGTTTATTGTACACACTTGTCCCTATCAAATAAATGAATAAATAAATAAAAAGTGTGTAATTTTACTCATACTTGAGTACAATTTACACCAGGTAATCTACTTCACCACTGTTAAAATCAGAGGTCGTTACTGAGTATGCCCTCAATTTCAATTAATATTCAAATCTTTCATCTGCATTTTTGTAGCCAATAAAGCCGTCAGATCGTGACCGCGCCAGTTAATTGATTGCAGTTTAGGAGGGTGACCGGAGGCTTGGAGGCGTCAGGTGTGCCGTGTCCGCGGCGGTTCGGGGAGAGTTGAATCCAGGGGTTCAGATGGCATCTGGTGGCATGGCAGATGGCGGCATCTGATGTGCCGAATCCACGATTGTCCAGGGTGAGTGGAATGGAGCGGAACCCGGCTGAGGGATGACGGACCAGGTAGGAGCTGGAAAGAAGATGGGGAATGGCCAGGCGAACTACACAAAGAAACAGCATTAGATTTGGACAAAGCAGTCTTTACAGAACAATACCAGGCAGATGAGCGTGACTAACACAGCATAGTGCAACGGTCCAGCATCGAATAGAGAGAAGCCCCTCTTATATGGCAAGAGGAGAAATGTGGAACAGGTGCAATCAAGCAGTAGAGGTGGAGGTCATTACAATTATAGCATTATTACAGACGCATCAGGTTTGCTTATCAAGTACTGCTTTTTCCACTGTATCTTATTTTACTCAAAGGTGAGGTGTTTATTGTGTGTGCGCGATTAAAATCAAAATCTGTTTAGAAACTGTTTTTTTTCTGACTAAAAGGAATAAAATCTCCCCTGTCCTGTACATCACTGTGTTGAGGACGTTAACAGCACCTGGGGTGTGTTTGGCGAAGTTAGCTGATAGCTAACTCGACTGCCTACACTGCTGTTTACCTTAAACGACATGGCGTCTACTGCACATACGAGAACCTCTCACTGCGAAGGCTGTGTTACACTTTCTCAAACGAAAAGAGAAGTAACTAACCTGAGGGAGGACATCCGGAGGCTGTCCGATGAGCTACGGATGAAGGAATCCATGCTGTCAAGTTACATTGACATGGCTGCATCGGAGTCCAAGAGGCTACTGGCCATCCACACCAAAATCTCGGATACGCTGCTGTGGGATCCTGTGCGCCCACGTCCTTCCTCCAGCTCAACACCTAATCCTAATTCCTGGACGGAGGTCGTGGTTCGTGGAGACAAACTCAAGGAAGATCATATTCCCCTCCGCCGCTCCTTCTCAGCAACCATTACGCGGCGCTGCAGGATGATACCCGCAGAGATCCAAGTGCTGGACTAAACGCCGACACTGTGGGCTGCCCTCCCAGGTCTCCACACCCGGATCCAGTGGGCGCTATCACCGCCTCTCCGCCACTGGCCACTGCTGCTGTCACCACTCCGGCGGCGGCAGCCTCAGCTTCACCTGCCGGCGTCTCCTCTCCGCCTCCCGCTGTCACTTCCACTCTATCTCCGGCGGGGTCATCACCATCTGACGCCCCTGCTACTGTCTCCTCTGCACCCTCCGGTCATGCTGCTGCTGTCCGGAGGGCAGTACAGACCACCGAGGGACAGTGGAGCAAACAGCGAGAGAAGCCCATCTCCTCCCACCGCCCCAAGCTGCTCAGGGAGGCCGTCAGCAGACGCTCCGGTGGACCTCCTCACCCTGAGGCAACGCCGGAGGGACCCTCCTCCTCACCGCTACCTCTCTCGGACAACAGGGAATCCTGGTCAGCGGTGACCAGAGGCGCCAGGGCTCGTCCATCTCCCCCTTCTCCGCCTCCGGATCTACCGCTGGAGAACGGATACGATATTCTGAGCCTGCAGGATTTTTCTCCCATGGGAGCGTGTTCCAACTCGCCTCCGGGACTTGTCCACTCAGCTGGTCGTGGCTCTCGCCAACCCAGGAGTCTGCGCGTCCAGCCTGGTCCCTCTTCTCCTTTGGTGGTGCGGCGAGGAGCAACCGCGGGCCGGCCCCACCAACCCCGGGTCTCACCCCGCCAGCGGCGCACCTCCAGGCAGCACGTGAAACAGCGCACTCCCTCCGTGCTGGTCGTCGGGACCTCGATGGTCAGACACGTGACGGTGCATGGTGGCCTGACCTTCTGCCGCCCCGGAGCCCGTGTCAAGGAGGTCGAGTCCTCCGCTCTCCAGCTATGTGCTCAGCACAGCTCAGCCTCCACGCTGGTCCTGGAGGCCGGCATCAACGATCTCAGAGACCAGCAATCTGAGATCCTTAAGAGGGATTTCAGGTCCATGGTGGACCGCATGCTGGACACGGGGAAGCGACTGGTTATTTCCGGCCCGCTTCCCCCACCGCGCTATGGTGACGTCACCGCCAGCTGCACCTATGGCTTAAGGGATATTGCCTTGGAAAAAGTATTCCATATGTAGATAATTTTATCGCTTTTTTTAAACAGACCCCACCTTTTTAAACCGGACGGCCTACACCCAAACCAGGAGGGGTCACGTCTTTTATTAGTAAACATTGACTTGACAGTCCGGTCTTGCACCACAATCACCTCCTGACTCACTACACCCATACACACGCCCTCTGCACCTCACCCACACTCACCTTCGCCCATCCCCACCTACATCATACAGGCTCCTCCTTCAGTGACCCCAGTGGCACAGGACAATACTCACACAATCAAAACCATAATTTCGCACAGACAAACGAGACCTCGGACTACTTTTAGATCAAACTGTGTTTTTAACATTCCACTGGATAAATATGATGACTGCACGTTCAGCACAGATGTTAAAATGGCTGTGCTGAACGTGCGCTCCCTTTTAAACAAATCATTTATTATAAATGACATAATTTTAGATAATAACCTGGACAGCATTCTCCTTACGGAGACATGGCTTGGCACTGATGCACCTGTCGTTCTCACCGAGGCTTCTCCACCCAATTTTAACTTTTTATTTTCAACTAGGGGGTGCAAAAGAGGGGGCGGTACTGCTTCAATTACAAAAAACAACATGCAAATGAACGAAGTCAATTTTAACAGCTACTCATCATTTGAATACCATGCCTTCGTTTTTAGCAGCCCACCAATCCTCTGTATAACTGTCTACCGACCACCCCAGTATTCTACTTCTTTTATTAGTGAATTTTCTGAGCTTTTATCAATTATTCATAGCTCTTTTAACAGAATTTTAATAACTGGTGATTTTAATCTACACGTTGACATTTCCTCAGACATAATGTCTAGAGATTTTTTAAATCTTTTACACTGCCTTGATTTTAAGCAACATGTCACGCAGCCGACCCACAGTAGGGGGCGCACCTTGGACCTCGTTATATCTTATGGTTTGTCCGTTGGTGCGCCCTCTGTTGTGGACCTGGCTGTGTCTGATCACTTCTGTGTGTTTTTTACAATCACCAGTTTTAAACAGCGGGAGGCCTCTGTGAGAACAGTGAGGAAGCGCTACCTAACTTCTGAAGTGGCAGAAAATTTTATCCAGATCTTACGGAGCACTCCTGCCGAAATTTTACCAGCACCACCATTTGAACAATAAAATAAGGTCAATACTAGACTCAGTGGCTCCACTTTTTATCAAAACAATTAAAACAAGACCCATACCTCCGTGGAGAACTGAGGATATTAAAAAACTTAATAGGGAATGCAGGAGTGCTGAAAGGAGATGGAGGAAATCGAAGTTGACAGTTCACTATGAAATACTACATCAACACCTCAAAATTTACAATAACACGGTCAAACAAGCAAGAATCTCCCACTTTCAAAACCTAATCCATGACCATAAAAATAATCCTAAAGTTTTATTCTCCACAATGGATGTTTTAATAAACAAAAACTTTAAAAGATCCTCCAAGACACCGGATAACGCCCTTTGTGAGGATTTTGCAGACCACTTCAGAAGAAAAATCAATGACATAAGATCCAGTCTTTTATCCCAACAGCTTTTAACACCTGGATTATTGCTTGTACCTGAGGAAACCCTGGAGAGTTTTACCCTGGTTGATGCGAAGACACTTGGTCGAGTTTTCTCCCAGGTAAAGCCCATGACCTGCCTTTTAGACCCAATTCCCACACCGTTTTTTAAAACACTCTATGGATCCTTTGAGGAACAGCTGCTGTATTTGGTCAATTGCTCTCTTCAGATGGGTGTCTTCCCCACCTCCTTTAAAACGGCGGTGGTGAAGCCCCTTCTGAAGAAGAGTGATCTAGACCCCAATGTTTTAAATAACTACCGGCCTGTATCCAACCTACCATTTTTAAGTAAAATTTTAGAAAAACTTGTTCTTAATCAAATAAATGAATTTTTAAACTCAAAACATATTTTAGAGACTCATCAGTCTGGTTTTAGGAGGAACCACAGTACAGAGACAGCACTTTTAAAGATTTTAAACGACATCAGGTGTAATTTAGATAACTATAAACTCACAGTCTTGGTTCTGCTTGATCTAACCGCCGCCTTTGATACAGTAGACCATCACATTTTATTAAATAGACTGAGGAACCTGATCGGCCTCTCTGGTACTGTTTTTAACTGGTTCACGTCCTACCTCACTGACCGAAGTTTCTTTGTAAGTATGGATACATGTTCCTCAGGAACCCAAAAGATAAAGTGTGGGGTTCCCCAAGGGTCAATTTTAGGTCCAACTCTTTTTAATCTTTACATGCTGCCCCTTGGGGACGTCATCAGGAGGCACAGCGTCAGTTTCCACAGTTATGCTGATGATACGCAACTGTACATCGCCGTGTCTCCTGATGACACAGGGCCAGTTGATGCCCTTTTACACTGTATTTTAGACATCAACTCATGGATGGCAGCAAACTTCGTGCAGCTCAACCTGGATAAAACAGAGGCTTTAGTTATTGGTCCTGAAGGCCAGAGAGAGAAAATTTTACCAAAGTTACAAGATTTTAAACCCTCAAAATCAGTAAAAAAAAATCTGGGCGTGATTTTTGACTCTGAGCTCACTTTTATTCCACACATCAAAAACATAACAAAGATAGGTTTTTACCATCTCAAGAATATAGCCAGAGTCCGCCCGTTCCTCTCTCAGGCCAGTACGGAGGTGCTGATGCATGCTTTTATTTCCTGTCGTTTAGATTACTGTAATGCCCTGCTCTTGTAGTGGGGGGCCAGTTGCCCCACTACGTAAGATCTATGTTTAACCTGATCACTCTATGTATTAACACTTGTAATTTAATTCTAAGTTCTAGGTCTGAAAATATCTAAGTCTCACCATAGAATCATCAAAGGAATCCAGGAGCCAAGTCTTCAGATGCCAAGAAGTAAAGTGTTTATTCTGTTTAATACAGGTCAAAACACTGAGAGAGATTCCGGAAGCCCTCTGAACTTACTGTCAGATAATACAATCTTTTATACCCTCTGAGCTGGGGTCAGTTCATGCCCTTAACCCATCCCTCTTTTTGCCACTGCCAGCTGCCAGTATTGCACAATTTAAGGAAAGAGCGAATCTTTACTCCCTAATAATTTTAATTGGAAACTCGTGGGCGGCCGGCACTTTTCCCCATGGGAGGCAGCCTCCCCCAAATTTTCTCACACGAACACCTGCACCCTTATCTCCAAACAATAATTTTGTTGATACTGGCAGTTACCCCAGAGGAAACAACCTACAGGCTATCTGTAAACCACTTCAGTCAGAAGGCAAAGGGCCTGCTGTCAGATACACACACAGACATAGATTTATTACAGCAGTGGATTAATTTTTCCACAACACTCTCTGGTCTTCCTAAAAAGAGCATGTATAACCTACAATTATTACAAAATTCAGCCGCACGAGTGCTGTTGAGGACCAGAGGGCGGGAGCATATAACACCTATTTTAAAATCACTGCATTGGCTCCCCGTGCGCTTCAGGATCGATTTTAAGGTTCTTTTATTAGTTTATAAGTGTCTTAACGGTCTTGGGCCTTCTTATTTGTCTGCACTACTTTTATTTTATCAATCCTCGCGGACCCTGAGGTCCTCTGGTGCTGGCTTTTTAACGATACCACAAGTTAGAACTAGAACACACGGGGAGGCGGCATTCAGTTATTATGGCCCCCGATTGTGGAACACCCTCCCAGAGGACCTCAGGGCCGCAGAGAATGTTGATGTTTTTAAAAAGAGGCTCAAGACCCATCTTTTTAATCAGGCTTTTAACTGACTCATTTTAATTCTTTATAATTTCTTAAGCTGACTTTTATTCTTACATTTTTTATTCTTACAATTTTTATTACTATTTTATGTATACATTTTTACTTATACATTCTTTTCTCTTATCTCAGTCTTAGCTTCCATACCTTTTATTTATTTATTGATGTATTTTTTTTTATTTTTTATTTGTTTTACTATTTTAGTCCCTCGTTTCTCCAGTGTTTCCTCCTGGGGGCCTACCACACCTGGAGTTGATTCTGGTCCACTGATGGGGGTGCCGGCCCGTGGATGGCCCTGGCCCGGGTGGCTGGAGAGCTTTACACCTTCGTGTGGAGCCTCTTGTCTGCCTGGGCTGGGGTGGTCCTTGTGTCGGCTCCCCTGCAGTCATGGTCCATGACTCCACTCGGTGTGTGTGGCCCCCAAAGATAGCTTCGTCCTCACTTTGGATTTCGGTGCCCAGCCATGTCTCCTCTATATCTCCTTACTGACAGATGGTGTATATGGGTGTGTGTATGTCAGTATGTTTGTGTGTGTGGGTATGTATGTCTGTTCGTATGTCTACGTATGTGTGTGAATGTATATGTGATTGTGTATCTGTGTGTATATTTGTGGGGGGTGGAAGGTTTTGGGTTTTTCACAGTGTTTTGTATTGTGTTGTTTTTGTTTTTATCCTCTGTGAGGCACTTTGTGTTACTCTATTGTATGAAAAGTGCCATATAAATAAAGTTGATTTGATTTGATTTGATCACTGTCCAAGTTACAGAAAAAACATATTTAGTGCGATCTTGCTAGCTCCACAAGCACTGTCATTGTCCTCTGCCTTCTTAAGCCCATGCCATTTTCCGAACGTGACAGTAAAACATTATTACACAACCTGCCACATCATCTAACATTTTGGGAAAATGTACACACACTAAAATATTTTTTATTATACACATCATAAATTCTATGCAGAAGTTATTTGGTCATACATTTTTTGTATAATAATCAGTGGTGGCTGGTGGTGAAATTTGTTGGGTGGGCTAACAAATGTTTAATACCGATTAAATGGTTAACACAGCTGCAAAAGCAACATCACCTATGATACACACGGTTACATCAATTACAGGTACACTATACTTTTTTAGTGCTCTACATCAACACTCTCTCTCACTCACTCACTCTCTCACTCACACACACACACACACACACACACACACACACACACACACACACACACACACACACACACACACACACACCACTACAAAACGTGTTCCAACTGCAACGACTGCCCACAGGTAGCCTGCTGCAACTGTCTTATTACAACGGTTTGGCGACATGTAGTGCAAAACACACCTTCAGTACAACAGATGACCTCAGCAAAAACAAGGTGTCACAGTCCTTTAACAGGTCCACATTTATTTTATTTATTTATTGTTTATTTAATAGGGACCAGTGTATACAATAAACATGTATAACACTGTGACATTTATAGCCAAAGCTAATTTGCAAAGTCCTACCTGGGCCTACCTTATTTGAAAAGAAGCTCACATCGACGGCCGATGTGATCCCAGTCTCTTAACTTCCAGCTTTTCCTCCAAAGACATTGAGGTAAATGGACATGAAAGCAAATAATCCACCTTGTTCATGCTAACGCCCGCCATAGCTTAACCTTTTCTCCCTCCTTCCCAACTCTGGCACAAATAGCAGCACCGCTGCGTTAACTCGCTGCTATTGGTCAAAGGTCAGTGGCCTGTGGGCTGACTGAAGTTAGCCCAAATGATCAGTAAATCACGGGGGAGGGACATGACACCTGTCAATCACTTACAAGAATGAAATGAATGAAAGCGGACTGTATCTGCTGGGGCTGTAAAAAATAAGCCCATTTAGAGATACTCTATGTTTTTCTTTTGACTGATTGGTGCTGTTGCTACCTTTATTTTCACTTAAACTTAAAACAATCTGTTGTAAGTTATTTGAAAAATAATTTTCTCATCTTTTTTTGTGTTGGCTTAGCCCTGTTAGCCCATTTATACCAGCTGTCCCTGATAATAACAGACAAAAATTCAGTACACCACACATTATGTGGTTCAGATACAGCTGCCTGTGATTATACACTTGGCCAGTAGGTGGTTTTGTGTGCATAAAAAGCTTCGAAAAATGAACACTTTCTCAAACCAACTGGCTGAAGTGGTTTGATAACTCACGAGGCTTCATCTCACCATTGCTAATTCCAACAGACAATGGTGGAAGCGAAGTCCAGGTGAGCGATGCAAGCAGGCAAAGAGTCCAGACTGGAAGGCAAAGTGCAAGAGCTTAGCACAAGGTTGTCAGAAAAGGGAGCTCGACTGAACAGGAGCCAGAACTGACTGAGGCTGTTCAACGGTCTGGTGCTGAGTAGGGTGCAGAATCTGGTCTTATGGAAAAGGAGGCAGTTGCCTTGATCACTCCCACCTGCTCCGGCACAATTCATCCACCTGCCTGCCAAGCCGTGTCACACGCCTACCTGAGGAAAGAGGAGAAGGGAGGGGGAAGGGAAAAGGAAAATCTGCCGCGACCTAGAGCCAGAGGTGGAGGGTGTTACAAAAGGAAGGTCATTGAAATATTTGGTCATTATCTAAACAAGGTGTTTTTCATAGTAAGAAAGTTGGATTACTGTTCTTCCTTGTCAAAGACAAGAATTGGCCTTTAGATATGTAGAGGTCTCAGACAGTACAGTTGCAAAATTCAGCATAATTTGAACCTTGGTTGGTTTCAGTCAATGGCTTTTGTTTGGTGGTGTGCAGCAAATCCTAGTCTAGCATTTTATTTCCAGCATGGACCAGAAAGCTTCGCTTATTTAGCTGACGGGGAGAATGTCTATTGACAGGGGCCAAAAATTAGACCAGTGAAGACTGAAGGTTAGGCAATAGTGAACTGTTTTTTGCTATCTGCATTTAACTGTCTAGGAATTTAGCACTTATCATACTTATCAAACATGTTAATACCTAATTTGGATTTAAAAATGTGACAGACACAGCTTGTATGAAAGCAACACAAATGCACAATGAAGAGAAAAGGCAATGCCCTATTGACTTGTCTTACTAGTATGGGTTGTGTAGAGGATGAAGTCCACAACTTTGTCCTCTACACAGCCCAACAACACCAAATAGTTTTAGTGTTGTTGTTCATTAACATGACTGAATCCTCTGCTTCATTGTCCTCTGCAAGTACCCAGGGCCAGGAGAGGGAGTGAGGGAGCAACCTACCGCTGCCAATTAGCTGGACATAGCGCCACAGAGAGACACAGAAGGGAACAGGGACCGGATGGACAGATAGGCTTTGCTCATCTTCACTAAATCAGGTTCTGTGTCCTAGTTGAAAAATGTGCCCAGGATCAGGGCACTGAAGTTGCAGCCATGAGATCCCTTGTGCTTTCACCTGGCATTTCGTCTGCATCCAGTTTCTGGGCCATTGTTGCCATCATCTGCTGATTTAACATGCTCCTCATCAGGCTCCACAATGTCTCCATTGCCAAGGCAGAGCTTTTGAAGGATGGTATGCACTTTTCTGTTAATACGTGGTTGTTTTACAGTTTAAGATTTAAATACGCAAAAAAGAAGATAAGATCGTGCTTTAATATCCATGCTATTCCAGAATTTTTGTCGAATGTCCGAGTACATGGTATGTTAAATGCAGTGTGCCAAAATAATAGAGTAACAAAAAATTTAAACTGAAACAGTAATAATGAAAAAATACTGTAAAAGAATGACAGTATAAACAGATACAAAGAAAAATAATCTGAAGATTGTCACTGGCACACCATAATATCAAAATATGTCATGATTAATGATCATTTTCAATGTGTTTTCTTTATCAGAGGGACATTTTTCAGAGCTTTTTTTTCAATTCAATACAACTTGTTCAGGTACAAATATCAGCTCAAGTCTCGTTAACAACTCCAAATTATATTTTCAAGCTATATTTTATTGCCAAACTAAACTGTCAGTGTTCTGGCCCCATATACTGGCTGGCCAGCTGAGCAGCATACAGCTGTGAACAAGGTCAGCAGCAAACTATATTTTGCAGGGAATCAGTGAGGACAAAGAGCTGGACAGGAGTGAGGATTAGGAGCTGGTCAACTGAGTGGCAAGATGGCAGTGGGAGACATGCTTAATCCCAGAAGGCTTATAAGAGGATGATTTATAGGAATTTTGGAAAACCGGATTAAGCAGGGAACTATGAGCTTGCCAACTGGATACATAACTGGACCTCTCATCATTCAAGATAGCAGAGCCGCCAGTCTCTGTTACAAAAAATAAAAAATAAAAAAAACATCTCTGTCTTCCTTATTTCTTGCAAGTTTAAGTGTAACTCAGGAAAGAGGACTTTAAAAACAGCTTTGAATATGCTGTATGAAGTAATGGTCACTAAAGTGTTTGTCTATGAAAACTTCAGTTGTCCAGTATATTGCAGTTTTGCATTTCTTGGTTATAATATATCCTATAATTCTGTATTTCTCTAACATCATTTATAAGAAGCAATTTGCAAATTACCACAAACCCCAAAATGCACCTGTGGTTAACGGGTATGATAAGTATTCATTTAACAGCTATTTAATCAATGACCAAAGGCTTGGCCAAATAAAAGAAAAATTCCATGACATGAGGGTGATTAGAATTTATTCTCTGGAGACATTGAGTCTGTAGCAAATTTCAGAACAATCCATCAGTGTTTGATAAATTTTGGTTTGAACCATGATGACAGACTGGTGAACTGAATGATTAACTGATGTTGGCATCCCAAGAGCCAGATATGAAATTTCAAAGTTTCTATTTACTGTCTGAGTCACTTGTCTGCATTAGGAGCATAGAGGTAGAAATTTTATAGAATTTCACATGGCAATCATAACTGTAAATCTGGCTATACTTCCAATGTGGATGTATTCTGTTGATTTACTATATGTTAGCTTTACATGATGCACCAGAGTTGTCATCGTGTCTGTGTTTATTACTACAATATCAAGTTGTATTAGACCATTTTCACTTTTTCTAGGCACTGCTTTATTTCCTCACAGTGTATTGACTTAGTAGACACAATACAATATGAGCAACATTTACAGACAATGTCATTGTACACAGGTATATGAAAGACATGTTTCTATGGCTTGAGTTGAGGGGAAATAAACACTGCTCAAAAAAAATTAAAGGAACACTCAATCATCACAGTATTACACCAGTTCAACTAAACTTGTGGGATATCAATGTCCAGTTAGGAAAACGTAAGTAATTGTCAATCCACCTCCCTCAAATGGTATCCTTTGAGCTGCTGGAGGCCTTTGATAAACAACCGTGCAGAAAGTGTACAAATGTTGTTTTTAGAAGTGAAACAAAGAACATCAGAGTAGTGAGTCCAGGTGCAATTAGTGCTGTGGAAATGTACTTCATACTGATTGTAGGCAGGTAATTCAAAAAGTTGTCAGCCTCAATAGAAAATGTCAGAGGAGAAAGATGTTCCTGTGTTATTTATCAACAACAGTTTGATTTAACTTCAAGTTTAGTCAAGCTGTTGTTTGACGGTGTCAGATCAGTTGAGGGAGGTGCATGCAGCAACAGTTCAAAGCTACATTTGGCTGCTTTTCCTTCTGCCAGCTTTAATGTGTGGATGGGCGCATTGTCCTGCAGCAACAGCACAGCAGCTTGAAGCTTTCCTCCCCCTTTTTCTTTGATTGCTTCAAACATTTGAGTTTATGTGGATGTTGATATAAGGCTTTTTTATGCCCCAAAATGGGACGTCCTATGTTTATGTGTGAGGCTGAGAACTTTTTTGAAGTGTCTTCACATCAAGCCAAAATGGAAACTGAAAAATTAAGAAGTCAAACTTTTGTACTGTGCTCTGAGGCACATTTCATTCATGTACATTTATTTGCACCTGGGTTGCAAGGTACCCTAATATTTCAGAATGACACGGGACAAAATGTGTTGCAGCTTTGGTATTGTAGGTCATGTTTTAAAAACTGATTTAGTTGTAAGTGATATATTTATGAACTGATCAGAACAATGCTTGAGATATAGGATGGACTTGTTGGACTCCTCTTCCTCATATACAACTCACTTTTGTATTGATGTACTGTGTAAGTGATCTAAATATTAAACTACCATTTTTTTATACCATTAACTGAGAGAATTCATCAAATTTTACATCACTTATTTCAAACAAGAAAGTAAAGTCAGAGTTATCACACCATAAGAGATCAATTTCAACAGTGTCCAAGTTTGCATAGTTTAATTTGTTTTTCATTACATTAGATGTTTGAACGGTTGAGAACAACTTTTTATAGGCACCTAAGACGTCACTTTTTACTGATGTCTGGGTAAATTAATTGTTACGTCACTTTGATATGGAGTTTTGGCAACATGGAAACGCTGTTATGAGGGTTAAGAATACACAGACTACTGTGTGATATTTTGCATATATACAGGGCATGCTACAAAATTTTATTCAACAGTTTCTTTGCTGTATCTGGAAACTTCAAGAACTTTTGTTTGTATCTATTTAATGGGCAAATGTTGATCTTAGCTTATTCCTCTCATGTAGTCTGTGTTATCTCCATGGATCACATTTCCTCTCTGCTATTTTAGAGCATAAAAAATGTCGTGGCATTCACCTTTTTTCTTTTTTCTTTTACAATACAACAAAAAGCCAGGTATTTATCAGTTTATATGGACACATAGTATGCATTTAGTTAGCTCGCAGATCTGAAAAGAGTACAGGTGTTTTAGGGCTTAAAGCTGAATCATTTTCTGAACACTATTTACAATGGTAACTTCAAATGAAGAAAGAACAAAATCGCAGACCTAGTCTTTAATAATGGCATAGGTTCATTTCTACAGATTTAGTTCTATGGTTTGCACATTTTTTATAAAGCAAACAAATTATTCCATACTGTACATTCATAGTAAGAGTGACTGTGGCTCAGGTGGAGAGCGGGTTGTCCACCGATCAATGTGTGGAGGGGCCAGGGATGGAACTGCCAACCTTGCAAAGTGTCCTTGGGCAAGACACTGAACCCCAAGTTGCTCCCAATTGCAGGCAGGCACCTTGCATGGCAGCTCTGTCACCATTGGTATGTGTGTGTGAATGTGTAAATGGGAAACATTGTAAAGTGCTTGCATACCTCAAAGGTAGAAAGGCTCTACATAAATGCAAACCATTCATTTAACATTTAAATGCTAGTGTACACAATCCTTGGCTACACAAAAGCCCTTATACTTTCTGTACTGAATCTCTGAGACAATAACAACATATTATCTATCAGTGACAAACACTTATTGTCTGTTTTTACTAATGAGCCCCTTCACCAACAAAGCCACAACTTTATTTTTTTTCTAGTAGCCTCATGAGATGGAATTGACGGTGGTTTTGCACTACATCGGTTCCCTTTCCCAGGAGGTGAGAACTTCATTAGCCAAGACCTCTAAAGCTCATTCACACATTCACAGAATGCCATACCTCATTTGTCCTATACCACTAAAAGAACTGTCACCTTTGTGCAGTGGAAGGTTTAGTATGTCCTCATAATTCTGGGAGCTATGTTGCAGGAAGTGCTAGCCCTTCGAATGGGCTCCCTAGGTAAATGGGTTCTAGGGAAGAGACAATGGGAGCTCACCACAGAGCTCAGTACAGGTGTATGTCTGGTGGCCAAGCCTTGAACCATGGCAAAGGGGAGAAATGATTCAAGGATTCAGAGCTACAGCACCATACCCTGATTAGAAATCAGGGCTCCCTTCTGGCACCAGTTCTGAAAGGGGAACTGGCTGGCAAGTGTTTGCGTCAGGGCCCTGCATCAGCCCCCACCTGACATCCCTTTATTCTCCCTGTCCCTCCTATTTCTGTTTCTCCCCTGTTCTACTTCATTCTCCCTCCCTCTCTATTCCACCTACACCTGGCAGGCATCATTGTCATAAAGTTCTTCAATGGCAACACGCCAAGTGTGGAGAAGATTTGTCAAAGTATGTTGGAATCTTGTTCATGAATGACAGAAAAATGGAGCATGAGACAGATGGATTGATGTTGGGTCATCGACAATGCAGGCCTTGGACTGTTATAGTGAAAGAGGACCTGGCCCATGAGGCTGAGTTCTTGATTTACCAGTCTATTTTTCAACACTCATGTACTGTTATAAGCTTTGGTGACCAAAAGAAAGAGACACAAGTGGCAAAAATTAGATTTCTACATAAGTTGGCTAGAAAAATCGAGCTTGCAAAGAACTTCACGTGCTGCTGAGTTAAAAAACACAACTAGCTACATGCTGTGAGTGCTACAGTGGAACTCCCTTACAGCATTCAGTTTCATGCACAAGCAAATCTTAACCTTGAATCCTCAAACTGAAGTGAGATACCTTACTTTTGAAAATGTCAGTTCTACTGTGCTATACAGTAGTTTCTTCTTGGCTAGTTTACTGTAAAGCAGCATAAGCTCCAGAAACAATCATGATGCTACAACTGTGTGGCAAAGAGGTGAGTACTGAACTATGAACCTCATAAAGAGTGTTCATATGTGTCAAAATCTCATTAGTATAAAACTAGCAGCTTAATCCAACGCCAGCCTTAACTTACAATAAAGGACAGAAATAGTGATGTAACACCTTGTTGCTATGTGCAGTGATTAAACGCTTACTGGTGCTGTGATAGATGGTGAGGAAGCTGCATAGTGATTTCCACTTCAGTACATATGTGCAAAACTTCATGGCAAACTTATGAACCTCTGCCATTTCTAAAGAAAGAGTCTTTCACATGCAATAAAACTATAAAAGGAAATTGAAGAACTTTATGATCTGTATTGTGAAGGACACTGTTTTCACAACATATTCCGAAATGAGATAATAATTTAGAGCTGGAAATTTTAAATATAGGACTTCAGATCCTTGACTGAATAGCATATGAATGACAATTCTCACATTTTTTTTGTAATTTAGGTATAAATTATGGCTGCTATAAAAACAACCATCATTGTACATGACAATTCACACAGGCCCTTATTAAATAAACTGATAATAATTGTAGTGCTGTGAGGTGTTTTAGGTGAATGTCTTAGGTTTTGAAAACTCACTATTAATCTCAATAGCTGAATTGTTGAACATTTGGGTTTACATCACAGGAGCTGGTTGTCTTTCTTATTAAATAAACAAATATACTTTTAAGAGAGGGAACAATGCCCTCCATTTCTTGCTACAATGGCAAAATGCAATGCCATATCCTTTCTGCTTTATAATAATATCAATAGCACAGTGGACTAGAGTAAACAAACTTGGAGCTTTTTTTAAAGTTTAATGGCAATCTCTCTACTGTGTAAACCAGAGCGAACATTTTAGTTAGTTACAAATGTCCACAGCTAAAATAATGGAAATTTAGACTTATTTTCATTATTTTTTCTTGCTCTTGCTCTGGATGAAGATGCTGGACAAGCTGAAGGACTGAGCGACTGCTTTAACTAATTTGTTAAGCCCAACTCCAACAATAGGGTCTGCAGCAATGAGGCATGTATATTCAGTAACTTTTAAAAAAAAATGCCTGTTTTCTAAGGAGCTAATATGTCTAACTATTCTAACTATGATGCTTTAATTCTGTGAATTGCTTGCAGATGTTGAACTGTAAAATTCTTGTGACATGTTAAACTCCAGTTGTCCTTCTTTAAGGTATTGGTTCTATAGATACAGATAACCAATCCAATAAACCAGATTGAAAAGGCCGAAAGCAGTGGGAAAGAATATTCGTGAATAGGAGTCAATCTTGGAAACTCGCACATGCATCCTGTTTTCACGCCAGGCACCAGAACGGCAGTCATCAAAGCAGCAGAAGAAGCTTGTGCAGTCTTTTCCATCTAGACACTCATAAGCATAGTCATCCTCCTCATGATAGGGCATAATGTTATTCATCTGCAACAAGGATGTGCCAGGTCGGATGTTCACCATGCTGGATGCTTTCTGCTGTGGAGGTAGCATTTAGTATGTCACTATTACTTTTAGTGGATTCAAAATAAAATCACATCTTGTAGAGAAAAAAACAAGAGATAAAATGATTGCTTGGTACCTGTGTGTTACTGTTGGCTTTTGCCTTCTTGGTCTGTCTGTTGCTGGTGAAGTAGTGTAAAGTGCCATACTCCATAAGAGCAGCGAAGGTGAAGATGAAGCAGACAGAGACGAACAGATCCATGGCTGTGACATAGGAAACTTTGGGCAGTGACTTCCTGGAGATGGTGCTTAGAGTCGTCATGGTAAGCACTGTAGTGATACCTAAATTAGATTGTCACAAAAACAATTCTTGATCGTCAAATATTAAAATTTTAAATATTAAATGTTGATTGTTGAGTCCTGCACATGTATAACCATTAAGAGTTTAGATTAAAAAATGCACTGGTCTTAACTGTGATATAAGCAGTATTATTTGATGACTTTGGCAGAAAATGTTGTATCCAAATTTCCATTACTCAGAGTAAGAAGTTGACAGGAGTTGTCTGGCCTTGAGACAGACTTTATTATGGTGTTATCATATTCAAAACAACGAAAATTTGTACTCTTACTAGTATAGTGCTTGAAAAAAGAAAATATAAAACCTAGAGATGTGCGGGCTGGGACTGCATCCTTGTTGATCCAGAAGGAGACCCAGGACAAGACCACAATCATGCTGCATGGAATGTATGTCTGAATTGTGAAGTAGCCCATTCTGCGACTCAGGTCAAAAAAGATCGTCATGATTACATATTCCCCTGAAAATGTAACAAAAACAGTAAAAGAATTCATTGAGTTTAGGTGATGATGTTAGACTGTACACTCCCATACTCCAAATTTTAAACTCTTATGATATCAATATAGAACCTGAGACTGGCGACATGTGAGATGACTTGGACATAATCTCGAACCTGATTGTGTGTGTGCCACATCAGAGGTGTTCCTCAGCCCTACAAAGGCAAACTGATAGAGTCTCCAGTACCGCTGGTCGGCCACCTCCACAGCTCGTCTCTGCCATCGATACATGATCTCATTCTTGGGATAACCATCTGTAGAAACCCCCAAAACAAATGAATGACAGATAAATTAGAAGCCTTACAAATACCTCTAATATCTAACAGAAAACTTGTATCTGTCATTGAGTGAGCTATGCAACACAAGGAATGGGGAACATTCAAGATATAATTGACGTGCCCAGTCTCATGAAATTTCTTCAAATGAGCAAAATTTCTTCCGTTGCAATAACAGTCTATGCATTTCAGTGTGGGATATTTGCAAGTCAGCTTTGATAGTCCTTCCTGTAACAGTTTGTATAGATATGAATTGGTGCTTGCTTACTAAAACACATTGTGAAAATAACTGCTCTATCTGAGGTATACATTAAAGGAGGCAATAAATTTTACTTGTCATTGATGCATTGCGTAGTGGTTTGTTTGTTGAACCAGCAGAAGTTTATACAGATTACTCTTGTAATGATTTAAAAATTGACAATTAAAGTGCCTCATGTTTGCAAGATTGAAAATACTCAAACTTCTCAGTGAAATATATTTTTGGTTAATAAATGTCTTCCAAAATGACCTGTATGACCATTCTAATACTTTTAGGTTATGTTAAGTTTTAGGGAATATGCAAATAAAAACACTTAGTTATACTAAGGGAAAGATAGTGGCCATAGGTAAGGATTGAGATTGACTTTAAGTCTCCTTAGAAAAACACTATTGGCTGTAGAAAAAAAGGGCATGGTCGAAAGTCTCTGATGCTAAAATGAAAGTACCATGCTTCGACTCAGACCTCCTTTGCAATGGCAATCTACTTCAATTACTGCTACAGAGAGAGCATTATTTGCACAAGTGTACAAGAATGTGTGCTTTGTTCTTATGCGCATTTATGTAAGTATGTGTGTATGTATGGATGTATATATAAAACACAGTGGTGGAGAAAGGTTTTCGGACACCCATGCATTTGTCAAATATTGAGAATCACTCTTAGGTCTTCAAGTGCAGTTTCTTTTAGTATAGTCACTACCATAATACTAAACAAATCCTAAAAACAAGCCACTAAAAACTTAAAATTTATTGGTTTTATAGAAATACATAAGAAATTTTGAGTACAGAGAACCCTCGTTTATCGCGGGGGTTACGTTCCAAAAAGAACCCGCGATAGGCGAAATCCGTGAAGTAGTCAGCTTTATTTTTACAGATATTATACAATACCGCACTTGGGGGAGCGCTGCAGCTGCAGCCAGGTGGACGCCGCGGCGGTACTCTTGCCTCAGAGAGTGGGCCGGCTGAATCAACTGGAGCAGTCGGGGGTGGGGAAGGCTCGCGCTCGCCCTCTTCTCCTGGGGAGCGCGGCTGCGGTGGCCTGAGATGGCTGGGGAAAAATATTAGGCTGCTCCGTCGGCTCCGTCTTTCAGGGTGTCTCACTACATGGAGACCAAGGAGAGAAATGATCCAGCGCTCCACAGCAGGCAGCGCTGGCCTGTATGGCAGAGGAGACGAGGCGCGGAGACTGTTCACGTTGGTCAGTCCCTTAGCCAATCAGGATGCAGAACACAATGAACTGTTTTAAAAAAGCATAAAAAAACTGCACTAAAAAAATCTGTGAAACAGCGAAGCCGTGAAAGGTGAACCACGTTATAGCGAGGGTTCACTGTATTGTGGCATTTTGGTACCAGTGATCCAGTAATGAAGTTCGTGTTTTTTATTAAAGACAGAATTTTTGTTGCCATGCTTCGTATCTATATAAAGCTAGCACATTTGAAAATTCTTCAGAGACAAAAATGGGTAAAACGAGGAACCTAATGCAGTAAACAGATTCTCAGCCAGGAAGGGTATAGCTGCCATCAGACAGCCAGGAAGTGCAGATGCAGTTCTTCAGTAGTTCGAAACACTCTGCAAAAATACAGACGAAACAACAGCTTGGAAAGCAAACCCAGATCTGAGCATCCAAGGGTTTCTTCAGCAAGAAATGGCCGCATCCTGATCCGCATGTGCAGGGAAAACCACCAGATCACATCACAGGACATCCAGTTTCCAGCTTTATCTTTCTCTTGCTAAGGTGAGGTATGCAGAAGGCCAGGCAAAGCATTATCTCCAACGTGTACAGTACCTACTTTCAAGCGTGAGAAGATGGTGGAGCCAGTATCATGGTTTGGGGATGCATGAGTGCTGCTGGTGTTAGTCATCTCACTGTCTGTGATGGCACATTGAACTCTGCCAAGTGTTGTGCCATTCTTGAAACTCACATGCTCCCTTCTGTACATGCATTGTTCTGTCGAGGTCAAAACTGCATTTTTCAACAAGGTATTGCCCCTTGCCACACATCCAGGGCCAGTAGAACTTGGCTCCAGGAGCACAGCATCCAGGTCTTAGAGTGGCCAGCTCAACCACCGGACATGAGCCCCAATGAGAATCGATAGTGGATTATCAAAAGGTCTGTTTCAAAACACAAACCAAAGAAAAAGCAATAAAGCAGTAATTCAAGAAGAATGGGACAAGATTACCGTTCAACAGTGTGAAAGGCTCATGGGGAACATGCCAGCCAGGATTAGAGTTAACTACATGCTAATGGCAGGACTACGAAATATTAGATTATGTGATAGTTTATTTATTTTTTTGTTCAATTTTGAACACATTCTCTGCTATCTGTTAATCTGTTATCTGTTTGGAAAATTAACATATTGAAACTGTCAAGAATTTTGTTTAGTTTTTCTCGTAAATGATAAACAAACAACAAACAATCTCATTTGCATCTGTTGTATGTCTGTCTAATGCAGCCACACTGCTTGAAACACAAAAAATGATTTTTCCACAAATATTTCATGATAATATTTGAGACTGTGTAAAATTTTAAGAGTGTCCAAAAACTTTTTTCCACCACTGTATATACTACCGGTCAAAAGCTTTAGAACGCCGCAGTTTTTCCACTTTTTATTAAAATTCCAGTACTTGAAGTCCAATGAATAGCTTGAAATGGTACAAAGGTAAATGGTGAACTGCCAGAGGTTAGAAAAAAATGTAAGGTTACCCAAAATGGAAAAGTAATGTGCATTTCAGACTTATATACAAATGCCTTTTTCGTGGCACAAGAAATGTGTTTACAACTTAAAGTTGTTCTGTAGCACTGGAGGTTGATCAAAACTTGGAAATTGGTGCTACCAAATCCTACAGGTGACCCAACTTTTCTTGATTACTCACAACCCCTTCTGTCTGCATAAAAGTAGTGCTGGATGCTGGATCCTCAAGAGCACTATTTGAACAGTACTGTACTGCTGAAAGTAGCATGTTGCTATAAAACAAAAAAAGGCAATTAATAACACTTAAAACCCCCAAAAATTTAGGTCTCTCCTACAAAGAAATTGTGAAGAAAGTCAAGGTATCAGTGAGTAGTTTTCTTCAACATCAAACGGCACTCAGAAATGGGGGTATACTCTGACAGGAAGAGGTCTGGAAGATCAAAAGCCACAACAGAATCAGAAGACAAGTTTCTTAGAATCATCAGCTTGCATGATAGGTGGCTCACAGGAAAAAAAAAAGCTTTAAGCACAGCTTTATGGTGGTCGAAGTAAGCAAGTCTCAGTTTCAATTGTGAAGAAAAGATTTGGAGTTGCAGGTTTGACAGGTGGAGTTGCAGCAAGAAAACCATTGTTCAGGTGTCAGAATAAGAAAAAGAGGGTTGCCTGGGCCTCGAAACACCGCCAGTGGACTACTGAAGACTGGAAGAAGGCATTATGGACTGATGAATCAAAATTTGAAATCTTTGGTTCATCACGCAGGATTTTTGTATGCTGTCAAGTAGACAAAAGGATGGTTTCTCAGTGTGTGACAACTGCTGTCAAACAGAGGAGGAAGTGTGATGTACTGCATGTCACTGCAGAATGCAGTGACATGCAGTACCCTCTAGTTGGTCAGAGGTTCATCCTACAGCAAGATAATGACCGAAAACATAAGTCCAAGCTATGCCAGAGAACAAGATGGTAAGCTTGAAAACATGGAGTGGCAGCACAGCCTCCAGACTTAAACCATATGGAGCAGGTTTGTGATGAACTGGACAGAAGAGTGAAAGCAAAGCAAACTACAAGTGCCACACATTTATGGGAACTTGTGCAACAGAGTTGGGAAGCACTTTCTGAAGTATATTTGATTTCCCTTGTGGACAGAATGCCGCAAGTGTGTTCAGCTGTTGTATCTGCCAAAGCTGGCTACTTTGACTAGTCAAAGGTTTAGAGTACATTTTGGCTTCAAATTGATTTGTTTTACTTTATTAGTTTATTGCTATCATTTCAGAGTAAAGTGAGACATTAACGTGCATCATTCCCTACAAAAAAAAAACGGTATATATAAAAAAAAACCTTTTGACCGGTAGTGTATATATATGTGTGTGTGTGTGTGTGTGTGTGTGTGTGTGTGTGTGTGTGTGTGTGTGTGTGTCATTTGATGTCATCTAGTGTGACATGTTTCTCAGGTACATGACATGGTCTGGTCATGTATTTTCCTCTTGTGTGTGGAAAATTAAGCTCATGAGAGGACAAACCACAATGCAGGAGAAAAATGAAGATGACACAGACAGCATGAATCAGACTAGGGATGGGTGCTTAATTCATTAAGCCTGTCAAAGAAAATGAGACTATGGGACCTCCTCTCTCTGCTGGTGGAGCAGATGATAGATTGGTAAAGGCACAGAGAGAGCAGCCACAAGCAGATGGCCTTTTTTTGACAGGAAGAAAGAATAAGGGCTTTGCCGCCATGCTAGTCTGAACAGAAGCCTCTCTTCCTGGCCATGTTACAGAAGTTAAAGTCGAGATGATGGGTTCAAAAAAGAGAGGGAAATACAATTGACCACCTACAGCTTGAAAACTCCAGCGGACACGAATGCTCATCCATTGGAAAGTTATGCAGCTTAAGGTAACACTCCGCATTAATAGTCAACCTGACAAAAACAGAATTATGACAATAAAAAATCAAGTCTCAGCATTGTATTTTTCCCTCCCACTTATGACTAAACATAGAAAGGGTACTTCATGTTCTCTCTGTAATTACACCAATGGATACAAAAAGGTAATGACCAAGCCACAAAATTACACATGCACACAGTAAATTTGTACAAACAACAAATATATTCAAGACATTGATACTTCAAAATTTAAAATGCCTGCTTAAAAGATTTGCAAACTGACTGCACAATTGTCCTACCTGAGTGTGTACATGACTCTCCCATTGCTCCATAGCCTCAGAAGGCGGTTGGGAGTGGTGATCCAATGGGCGTCTGACTTACGGGAATTCCTGAAGAATGTGTCGGGAATCCAGATTTTGCCTACCATGTTACTGTTGAGCATGAGCAACTTCATTGAGCTATTGAACTTTAGTCGACTATCATACCATGTTTGAGCAAAGAAGATGTCAATCGTGTATTCCTGCAACAGAGTTAGGAAATCCATGCAAATAAAGTGAATTTCTAACCAGACCAATTTTATTTTTTTATTTTTTTATTTTGTAAACTATTTTGTGGACCTTTTGCAACTGATTTCCAAAGGACTTTGAAAGACTTAACTTCAAAAGATTCTGGCTAAGTGCCATTAAATTTGGTACAGATATTCATGTACCCCAGAGAATGTATCTTAACTTAAACATTGTAAAAGCACACACTGTAAAAGACACTTGCTGGTTATATTGCATTGGTGTAAGAATCCATATATTAAACAATAAATCAGCAAAGAAAAAAAAAGATAAATCAGAAGAAGCAGTCTCACCATGTTGATAGGGTCCACTGGTCCAATGCTGTTGACATACACAGCTGTTTCAATCACTGTTGGCCTCACTGTAAAACAGCACAAAACATACGCAGCATCTACTAACATTGTACACCTTTGTCAGTTGTTGTCCAAAAATAATATCCTATCATTCTAAATCAAAAAATGAAAGACAACAACAACAAAAAAAAGGAAACACCAGCTGGAATGAACAACATCCTTTTTGAATTCTTGAGGGAATAGTAGATACCTGGAATACAGTTGTGTTCAAATGTTTGCATTAATTGTAAAGATGATGTATATTGTGGCAGTTTTGAGTTTCTAAGTGACTGCTACTCTCCTATGAATACACGCATCTTTCTGACAAAACACAATCACACATGGGCGCCCAGACAGCTCAATGGATTAAGCGGGTGACGCATGTACAGGGGCTGGTCCCTGATGTAGTGGCCTGGGTTCAATTCCTGCTTATGGCCCTTTACTGCACATCTTCTCTCTACACTGTACCTATCTACTACAGGCAAAAAAAAGCAATCATGCATTTTCGTTCTTCAATAGATTTAATATAGGTCTTGTTAAATTGTGACACTATGTCGTGTCAAAAACCAGCAACTTTAACAGTTTTGGTAATGTAGAAAGTTGTGTAATTTAAATTTTGTTCGTGGCATGACCTCTTGCCTTCTTGGCCTTCTTGTGAGTTATCACAATTGACTACAGCTGCTAATGCCATTGAGACATTTTAAATAGTACCCATTTCATAAAGTAATTAAACTCTTCCACAAACACTACAGTGGGAAAGTCTACGGAGCTGAGTACAGATCCCAAGAAGCAAATCACTGACTTTAACAAGTCAAGAAAGTCACTTGGAACAATTTCAAAGATGTCTAAGATGCCAAAATGAACTATAAAAAAACTGCTTGTAGGAACACCATGCATGGAATAGTTGAGTTACTGTCATGATCAGGAACAAAATGCAGTCTATCACCCGCTGTGGAGAAAAAATCTGTAGGGATGGCCTCTTAACTTCTTGGGAGTGATTATAATTGACTACTGCTGCTGATTCCTCCTCGTTAATAGAATTAGGGCCCATTTGATACATTCATTAGACTCTGCCACAAAGACGACAGTGGCAAGGTCTGAGGAGCTCAGCAAAGATTTGAAAAAGTCGGAAAAAAAATCACTGACTTGAACAAGTCCAGAAAGTTACTTGGACCCATTTCAAAGCAGCTACAGAAAGTCAATTGTTTGCACAAAGTCAACTATGCAAACAACTGTAAATATAAAGTGCTTGTAACAGTGTAAAATACAAGCTATCACCTATTGCTGAGACAATTGACCCTTCGCTAAGCACCTCCCACAAATGGCTACTGTCCAATCCTACCTTAGCAACTGTAACTAGGCAGGAGAGGTCTGTCAAGCTTTCAGCAGAAGACAATATGCTGAAGCGGTGTGCGTACGGTACTTGCGAGTCCGACACTCGTTATCCGCAAAGCTTGGAGGGTGGTGTTGATTTTTTTTGCATTCCCCAAGCCAAAGACACAAGAAGAAAGGTGCCGCGTGTGGATTAAGCAGTGTAGGAGACCGCATGATCAGCTGAATCCCTCCAAAATCAATAAGAATACCTACATCTATTTTAAGGTAAGTTGCTAGCTAACATTAGCTAACCGTAGCTCTGTGTGTTAGGTCAGATAACATTAGCAAAGAAAGACGTCTCAATGGAAGGTTACTTCTCTTAACCCCTTAAACTTTAGTGTACCGCCGGCGGTACACCTACTAATTTGCATAGGAATTTCAAGAATGTCCGACGGCTGCAAACGCGATTATACAAACACTATAAGCCGATGGAAAGCTTAGATTCCACTTTCAGATGCGATTACTACAGCGGGTGAGAAAAACACATTTGAACGAATATTCATCCATCCGTTCTCTATACACGGCTTCAACGCACACAGCGCGACTCACATTTCCAGGTTCATTATTACACACAGAAAAAAATATTCCACAAAAAACGGCCATAATCCAACCTTTTACATCCAGACGACACAAGCCAGTAAACTATTTTGTCCAAAACATGTCCTGAAGTCGATATAAAATCCCCGAATCGGTCGTTTTCAAGGAAATGCACCTCGCGATGCGCGTCCAATATTCCCTGTATTTTTCATCATTTTTTTGATTTAAAGGTAACACTTTATAATAACTATACACTATTAAGCATTAGTTAAGCATTGGTTCAGCATAATTTCAGCATTAGTTAATCCTTAAATCCTCATGAACTCATCATGAATTCACCATTAGTAATGCATTACAAAGCATTAGTAAAGACAGTTTTAAATGTTCAACTAACACATTATTAAGCATTAGTTAAACATTAGTAAAGTGCTTAGTTCATCGTTAACTCATCATTTGTAACTAATTAGTTATACGTGCTTAATTAATCATGAATTCATGATCTGTATGGCATTTATTATGCATTACTAAGCACTTAATAAACCCGGTTAAAAATGTTTTGTTGCTCATTGATAATCTCAGTTGTTAATACTTTATAAAGGGTTAGCAACTGTGTTAGTATATGATTTACAAACACATATTCATACTCAATGAATAACTTATTAATGCGGTTACTACTCATTAGTTAAGTATATTCCGTGAGCCCATCTAAAGTGAGGACAATCTATGCTTTATAAAGCATTTATAAATGACACAGAAGCAAAGATATACAAAGTGTCAGTTTTATTGGTCCCAAACAATACAAGCTCTTTTAAATACACACTTTAAACAAATACAATCTGTAAAATTTCAAGTAAACTTGACAAACATCTTCAAATAACAACAGTCTGTGATCGTATAAAATAGAAAAATAAAATACAAGCTCTTTTAAATACACACTTTGCAATCCTTAACATTTCAAGTAAACTGGTGAACTATCCCTTTAGGGCACACACACACCAGAGGTAAGTGGCTGCCTGATTCTGGGATTCTGCCAGTGCATTTCAATGGGAAACGAGTGCATTCCTCCTCCTGCCAAAGGTAAAAGTTGCAGGAGGAGGAATCCGCTCGTTTCCCATTGAATTACATTGGCGGAATCCCAGAATCAGGCAGCCACCTACTTCTGGTGTGTGTGTGCCCTTGAATTGCACAAAGTGCTTTACAGTAAAACAAATATACCGTTTTCAAATATTGCAAGATAACACTAGATAATTTCTGCAACCTGTTTGCCTCTACGATCAGCTGTCATCTCTCCAGCGGGTTCTCTCTCCGACTTCCGCATTTGAGAAAAATAAAAAAAAACGCGCTGTCTCGTTCTCCAGAACCGCGGAGGAGACTGGGACTTGTAGGACTCTGGGACGTGTATGACGCTACTGCGCATGCTCTTACCGTCCAAAACGCTAGTGTGCATGCTCCAAAATGCAGAAGTCACGCTGCAAATATACCGTTTTCAAATATTGCAAGATAACACCAGATAATTTGTGCAACCTGTTTGCCTCTACGATCAGCTTTCATCTCTCCAGCGTGACGTCTGCATTTTGGAGCATGCGCACTAGCGTTTTTGACGGTAAGAGCATGCGCAGTAGCGTCTTACACGTCCCAGAGTCCTACAAGTCCCAGCCTCCTTCGCGGTTCTGGAGAGCGAGACCGCGCGGGTTTTTTATTTTTCTGAAATGCGGAAGTCGGAGAGAGAACCCGCTGGAGAGATGACAGCTGATCGTAGAGGCAAACAGGTTGCAGAAATTATCTAGTGTTATCTTGCAATATTTGAAAACGGTATATTTGTTTTACTGTAAAGCACTTTGTGCACTTCAAGGCACTGGCGGAATGCCAGAATCAGGCAGCCACTTACCTCTGGTGTGTGTGTGCCCTAAAGGGATAGTTCACCAGTTTACTTGACATGTTAAGGATTGCAAAGTGTGTATTTAAAAGAGCTTGTATTTTATTTTTCTATTTTATACGATCACAGACTGTTGTTATTTGAAGATGTTTGTCAAGTTTACTTGAAATTTTACAGATTGTATTTGTTTAAAGTGTGTATTTAAAAGAGCTTGTATTTTATTTTTCTATTTTATACGATCACAGACTGTTGTTATTTGAAGATGTTTGTCAAGTTTACTTGAAATCTTATAGATTGTATTTGTTTAAAGTGTGTATTTAAAAGAGCTTGTATTGTTTGGGACCAATAAAACTGACACTTTGTATATCTTTGCTTCTGTGTCATTTATAAATGCTTTATAAAGCATAGATAGTCCTCACTTTAGATGGGCTCACGGAATATACTTAACTAATGAGTAGTAACCGCATTAATAAGTTATTCATTGAGTATGAATATGTGTTTGTAAATCATATACTAACACAGTTGCTAACCCTTTATAAAGTATTAACAACTGAGATTATCAATGAGCAACAAAACATTTTTAACCGGGTTTATTAAGTGCTTAGTAATGCATAATAAATGCCATACAGATCATGAATTCATGATTAATTAAGCACGTATAACTAATTAGTTACAAATGATGAGTTAACGATGAACTAAGCACTTTACTAATGTTTAACTAATGCTTAATAATGTGTTAGTTGAACATTTAAAACTGTCTTTACTAATGCTTTGTAATGCATTACTAATGGTGAATTCATGATGAGTTCATGAGGATTTAAGGATTAACTAATGCTGAAATTATGCTGAACCAATGCTTAACTAATGCTTAATAGAGTATAGTTATTATAAAGTGTTACCGATTTAAAAATAGAATATTAGCGACTTTTTGTACTGAAAACGGCTGGAATTGACTGCAGCTTAAAGGGTTAAAACTGGAGCTACTGTGTATTATTTGAGCAAAATAAATGCTGGTGATATATAGAGACAACTTCTGACATACTGGTATAGCATATATATACTAACATTCTACGGGTCTTCCCCTACACTCGCGTCTGGCTTTGGCGACAGCAGATGAGATCGGTACTGCATTAATGTTGTAACCCCTTGGTTTGTGCCACTGTTATGGCAAACTTGTGCAAGATATTGCTGGGCTTTGCTGTGCCTTAATGAGATCAAGTGTATAGATCAGCCCCACTATATGTGAGCAATATCCTGGCGCGTTGTAAGCAAACACAAATTTAGCTTAGCAAGAAATGGGCAGACACATGATAATGACAGTTGACATAACATTAATTTAAATGTATATAATACATATCGGCTTACCCTGCTGTACAAGAACATTGTTGTTCTTGTATATGATTATTTTTGACGTGAAGTGACAATACACGGTGTGTTTGGTGCTTACACTGAGATCTGTGCGCTTTTCCCTCTATTTTAACGTCCTCTTCATTTGCACTCCGCCAACATTTAATTTGGTGAATGTAGTTCTCAAAAGCATACTGGAGACCCTTCTGTCTGCTTCTCTCTGATATCGCTGTAGAATATGTCCAGAAATTTGCACATATCTCCTGAGAAATATCACTCACTGGTACCGCTAAAAACTCCATATTTCATGCTAGGAGGGAAAGCTTGACAGGTGTAGCAACAGAAACCAAGGGGGGCGGGGCTTAGCGAAGGGTCAGTTGGTCTCAATGGTCAATGAAAAAGCAGGTCAATTCAATGTCAGTGTCTGCAGTGTTCACAGTCAACTGTGTTTTATATCAGCACGGGCTGAGAGGTTGCCATGCAAGAAAGAAGCTCTTTCCCCAGAAAGGGCACCTGAAAGGTTGGCATGTGAAGTTTTCTGCTAATCAGATGGACAAAGAAAAGGCCTTCTGGAAGAAATTTCTGTTGTCAGATATAACAATAATTGACCTATTTGTCTACAATGACCAGCAATATGTTTGAAGGACAGAAGCTAAGGCCTTTAACCCCAAGAACATCAAACTTACCATCAAGCATGGTAGTGGTAATATTCTACTCTGGGGCTGTTTAGCTGCCAGTGGACCTGATGCTTTACATAAAGTAAGCTGAATAATAAAAAAGGAAGGCTAGATGATTCTTCATACATTCTTCTTCTGCATTCTTTCGGAAAACCTAAAATCATCAGCCAGAAGTTTGGGTCTTGGGTCAGCTGGATGTTCTTACAAGACAATGGCCCAAAGCACATATCAAACGTGAAGTAAAGGTTAAAACTGGTTAATTAAGGTTTTACACTGGCCACTTTGAAAGTCCTAACTTAAACCCCATCAAGAATCTGTGGACAGTGCTAGAGTCTGTGTCAAAAAGTCAACAAATTTAGTTTGATTGCACAAATTCTGTCAAGAAGAGTGATCAGAGATACAACCAGAAGCTTGTGGACATCTATCAAAAGTTCCTGTCGAGGTGAAAATGTCCATCCCAATATTTTAATTGCTGTATGTGTATCTGTGACCCAGCAGATTTTGGCAAATTTGCAGAAAGCCTTTAATAAATCTATGAAAACCAAAATGTATGATTGTTTTTTGTGACAAAAATGCATGTGTTTTAATCATCCCATCATAGAAAATTAGGATTTGTTAAAGTTGCTGAATACTGAATACTGCAATGATATACATATTTTCTACAAGAGTGTGTAAACATTTGTTCACAACTGTCAAAAACTCTGGGCTTCGATGATTACATGCATGCATTCAGAATTTGCAGTGTTGCATGTTCTGCAATGTTGGTGCCAAATCATGGCACTTTGACCAAGTTAAGTCTAACTCTGGGATCAGTCCAATTCATGGTTTCAACATCCCAGTGTGCTGACAGCTCTATTAACAATGAATTATGAAAGGTATGGATAACAATCTCCTCTGAACAAACACTCGATTTTCTAGCACATGTGCAGTCAACATGTTTACAGTGCGTACAGTCCCCACAGCCAGAAATTTTCGGCTCAGAGACAGACAGACAGACAGACAGTCTATGTGGTCCCTAACTTGTATGGATGACAAATATATATACTATGTGCAGCAATGTGTGTCCATACTGTATGCTTCAAAAGCTACAGTGCAAATGTTTAACAGTAATGTGAATGTGGAATATGTAAATGCAACTTTCTGCAAATGTATGGTACAGTCCTGCCAGCTGACTCTGGCAGACAAGAAAATTTATATAATAACAATATATTCATGGTGTCTGCAAATGGTCATTGTGCACATCTGCAGAACATTATACTCAATCACAAAGCAGTTAAATTAGAAAGTTTAAATTCAAAAATGGATGACTAAACTGGAACTGAATCTGAAGGAAGGGCAGCGGTAAGTAACTGAGATGGAAGTGAAGGAAATTTACCATGATGGAAAGTGAGCTGAAATTTGACTAAGGATTTGGACTTGGATTACTGGCATGATTTTGGACTCAGAAGATTGAAAGGGTTGAGTTTATGGATGAATGATCTGCAGGCCGGTGTGTTAAGAAGTTGAAATAAATTATCTGTCATCCTGTACTAAGATGATTGCAGACCTAGTATCTGGATATCTGCATGTATACATGTAGAGAAAATGAGTCCAAGATTGTCTGAACTTTGATTTAGAATTACCCAATACATTCTTATTTTATGTTAACTGAAGGCCTTAACAGAAATTAAAATGGAAATGAAATTATTCCATCTTTGTGTTTCTGAAAGAGCATTAGGGTTTTGTTGTAAATTTGAGAACTTAGAGATTCTTCATCACTGTACAGTCTGTCTTGCTGGTTGTGTTACTTAAGGTATGTCTATGGATACAGGAAAATTAAAGGAGAATAAAACAGGCTACTAACCAAGTTGATCAAAATAAACATAATGGAGTCTGGCATATTCTTGAGGGATGGAGAAGGACACAATGTAATGTTGTTAAGTGTTCCTAACTTTATGTTAATGTGTGTTGTAAGGGCGTGTGCATGTTATGTTGCTCACAATCTGAGTCTGTCAAAATGAGAAGTTCTGAAATGTATATTTTGTTTGATGTTACATAATTTACCAAAGAAAAGCCTAAAAATGAAAATTGTAGAATTGTAGAACCATTGCGCCGCATGTAGATGCAAACTCTACAGTGTGCCTCCATTTTTGACTACAACAGTCAGCTTGTTAACCTCACATTGTTAATGATGGCTTCTTTTCCTAAGAAGCCATCATTAACAATGCTACCCCGAACACTCTGTCCTTCTCCTGGTCCAACTAGTGCTTTTTTCACTCACTCCATTTTAGATTCCATCTCTCCTTTTTATTATTTATTTTTATGTTTTTTTAACCATAGCTACATTATCTAGCATCATCCTATTTGCCTACCTCCATCTGGGACTTACCACTAACAAATACCTGAGCTGCAACATTTTTTTTTTTTTGCTAAATCATCACAGGTTCCTTATGTTTCCCTTCCATACTCACCTACAGTAGCTGACATCACTGATCAAAAGCCTCTAGCACCAGTGACCAACTCTATCGCTCCTGTCCTACTCCAGGTGTGTTCCAACCTCTTACTGCATCACCTAGCCTGCACTCTTGAATCCACATTTCAGTTGACCTTCTCCAATTTCCTGTGGTGCACAGAGTTCACTTAGTTTAAACTGCACAGCCATGCCACAGTATCCAACCTTCCTCCATCTCCAAAGATTGCCAATACTAACGAAACTAGCAATCCAGTGCCCCTTATGTAGTTGAGACTAGACTCAGATCAAAACTCCTGGAAACCTCTTGTATACATATACAAATCAGAAAATCTCAAAATGATTTCCTCTCCAACCTTCTGTTTGCTACCAGACTGGTGAGGTCGCAGCCTGATCCTGGTTCCTCTACCACTTCGAGCAAGCCTATTGAACATTGCAAGCATATCAGCTTTCAAAGCCTTCCCCCAGTAAAACCAGAGAAAAAACATAAGAAGAACAAAGCAGACATAAACAACAACAAAGAATAACTACAGGGTGCAGACGCTAATGGTAATGGAAAAGACAGTGCACCGCAGAAAGGCAGTGAAAAAGTAAAGGTGAGTATGAAGAAAATCCTACAGGAAATTCTAGATTTCAGAAAAAGAACAACTGTCAGCTCAGTGACATTAAAGACAAGCTTAACAGGACAAACCAGAGAACTGGAGAAGCAAGGCAGTAGAGCAGATTTGGTTCAATTGATAGAAGTCCAAACTCAACATGAAAGCAAGCTAGTCCATCAAAAGGAAAGATCAAAGAGAGAAAACATCAGAATTTATAATGGAACTAAGTATTATGAACGTGGCAACAGATTTACAAAATTGTTGACATGGAAATTAAAAAAGCAGCAAATGACACTTCAGAAAGCAGACAAGACAAGAACAAGACTGTCTTTGAATCCTTCTAGAAAGGATTATATTGTAGAATACCGGTTCAAGATGAAGACCAGATTGACTTTTTTCAAAGCTCTGAAGATATAAAATATAATTATATATATATAGATATAATTATTATTATACCATCATTAAGAACTTACTATAATGCAGCACAGATTAAAGCACAATTGTGCTGGTGTAACTCATCCTATACAGCACAATGGAAAGACAGAGAATGTAAAATAATATTGGAAGTCCATATACAGGCTATATATTACCCATTAAGAACCTGCAAATGTACGTAAATAAGTTAGAAACTCCATGGGCAAAATCAGTTTCTAGGTATAGAAAACCTTAGTAAAACTATATGAATTGGGTGAAGATATTAAAACACTACGTCGGTATGCATAGGACTCAGATTCCACCCCACATAAGCTGGATGCAAGATTCAAATTTTGGAAAGAAAAGGGAATAACATGTCTAATCATGTCCTTTCTAACCCTTAGGAAACCGTCTCTCTAGACAAGCAGCATGCCTAAGGAATTACTACAGCTGAAGGATTAAAAAGAGAAATACGAGAGAAGCAAGTGAACCCTTCATCCAGTATTATACATGCATACAAATCACATACTAAAAGAAGGGATCCTCTCACAGTTATACAGGAGTCTCCATAGCCTGAAAAAACACTGCAAAAAGGAGGAAACATGTTCAGGAATGGCAAGCTGTACATCTGTCTCAGTGGAATATCACAAAATCTCATGCATGAAAGTATTCTATTGAAAGACTGGATCCCCTTTTTTTTATTCCTCCCCTGACAAAAGGACATTGTAATAATGGAGATTGTCAGTGTTGGATGAATTGTGTATGTACAGCTGCAGACCACTACCATGTTTTTTGGGACATACAGAGCTACTGGAGGATACATGTGGTAATTCAGACCATTCTGAAGATCTACACACCACTAGATTTTAAAGTTATGTCCTTAAGGTATATCTCTCCAGAAGCAAAAAATATTGACAAACCTTGAATGTGGAGCGGGAAAAAAGGCTCTGACTAAAAGGTGGTAGACTCCAAGTAGGTCCATTAAAAAAACTGGACTGACGCAACAATAGAGATTTACAGGATGGAAAAGATTTCTTTTTCATTAAATCTAAAAATGGAAGTTTTTACATGGCATCACGAAAACTGGGCACAATATGTCAAAACACTTAGACCAGATTTTGTTATTTTAATGAACTGAAGGAATGTTAACAGTCCCACTTTAAAAACCTCCTCCACTTTTGCGCTCCCTTTAAGGTGTGAGCACTTTAACTGTTACACTACTTTGGTACAAGTTTTTCACTTTCATATGAAAAATTTTCACATGAAAAATTTGATACATAATTTTAAAAGGAAATATGACTGTGAGAATGCACCCTTGGTCGCTTGATAGCTTTTTATTTATCTTATTTTATATTCTTTTGTATGCATGAATCTGACTCTGTAGCATATTTTATTTTTGTACTCTCTGTATGTCAATTAGTTCCACAGTGAGATGTGACAACACTACTGCAATAAAAACTTGAATGGAAAAAAAAGAAGATGAACTTGACTTGCCTCCAATGTCAGGCCGTAGCTTGTTGTCATAGCCTTGCAGCAGTTTATTTAGAATCAAAGTGACATCACTCTCATAGACCTTGGGTGATAAGACCCAGGTCTTATTTATGGGTACATCTTCATAGTCCTCTTCTTCCTGTTTACTGGGCCCGAATGCTGAACTGTGGAGTAGAAATGACATTGTTAAACACAGGTACACAATATTTGCATATAATTCAATGAATGTCTGCGAATATCAGGCAAAATGTTGTACCGGGCTTTGCAAAAGTTCTGTTACACTCGGTTTCATGATCTTTAGAGACGTTTACATGTCGGAGTGAAAAATTCCATTGAATAAACTGAAAGTTCTACCTTATAGGCAGGTGTCCTTAATACAAATTTTTTTCTCCGGTGAAGTTGTATCAAGATGGAAGTCAAAAGAGTTGAGATATCTGCTCTCCTTTGTGCTGAACATCAGCCGGATGACCGTCCACAGAGTCGCGGAGAGGCTAAAGAATGGTGAAGATCTTTCAGGTCTTCACCATTCTTGAAAGATCACTGAAAGATCTTCACCATTCTTGAGCCTCTCCGCGACTCTGTGGACGGTCATCCGGCTGATGTTCAGCTGCTTGGCTCTGTCAGACTTGTTGTGGCCAGCATGAAGGAAAGCAGATATCTCAACTCTTTTGACTTCCATCTTGATGCAACTTCACCGGAGAAAAATATTATATTAAGGACACCTGCCTATAAGGTAGAACTTTCAGTTTATTTAATGGAATTTTTCACTCCGACATGTAAATGTCTCTAAAGATCATGAAACCGAGTGTAACAGAACTTTTGCAAAGCCCGGTATATTAACAGAGCTGACAAAAATCCAGCTCTGGGCCATAAAACTATAGCAATAAGTACACACTTCATCAACAGCAATAATAAAACTGCTTGATAGAATGTTTGATAATTTCACTTAAATGCTTTAAATTCACACTGTGAAGAAAACACATAGTAAAAATTATAAGTTCCACTGCAGAAACAAATTCCAAGTCTGCTTCCTCCCTGTCTCAAAAACAGCTTATTTCACATTGAGAATGGAACCCCCTCAATCTCTGTCAGTCTCCCTGTGATTCCAAACAAGCATGCTAGTATGTGACTGCCAGGGAGTTATTGTTTTGTTTCTTCAGTCTTCTAAAATACTGCATTTCTTAATTTTCCCTTTTATTAGGCATATAAAGCAAATGTTTTTAAACAAAAGTGTTAATTTTTGCATAGAATAGAACAAAATAGATTAGAATCACTTTATTCATCCCCGAAGGGAAACTCAGCATGGAATTAACCTGACATTTGAAACATATGCACAATAATGTTTTTGTTTTGTTTTGTTTTAAAAAGCACAACATATTACTTTGAAAATGAACAAAACATTTATCTGACAATGCTGACAGTGATATATATGATTTATGTATGCATGATATCTAATGGAGCTGACAACACTGAACATTATTTTAATCTCATCCTTTCATTGTACAACACAGCAATGTAGTTCTTTTGCTGTGCGCTACGTCTACAACCTAAATGAAAATGTCAAATTTTATTTCATAATTATTAACTAAGCTACGATATAATAATATAAAGACAATGTTGACCTGTACAAAACTGTCACTGCAGTGCTTTCAACACTGTTGGCTATAATTTCAACAAATCACCAACCTACCAGACAATGTTGAATCCTTCTTGAACACCGAGTGGGAAAGGGGATTTCAGATTCATGGCTTAGTACAATATTTTCTGATTAATTCAAGATTTTAATAAAATCTTATTTAGTTTCTATTTTTTATGCAGGGCACGTTTTCTCTCTTAAGATGTTAAGAAAGAACTGAATGTTAAGATTCAGTGTATTAGAAATCATTCATATACCAAAAACAAATTTGCAAAGCATATTTTCACAGACACATGCATTACTCAGATCACCTGCTGCTGAAAATGGCATTGACAGGCATTCACATGCACACACCTATGTAGCTTTCCTGATCACTTAATACATATAACCACACACACACATCATATTTAATATACGGAGGCGAACTTGACAGTAAACTGACAGAAGCATATCCAGTTGACACAATTCAGGAAGACAGAAATAACACTGTGTAAATGTATTAGATTCACAGGACAGTGTAAAGTTCTGGTGCACTGTGATCAGTAATGAAAGTCTGAAGTCTCAATGAAAGATCCCAGCATCTGCATTAAACAAAAAGCACATGCAACAAAATACCACCTATGTACTCCGAAAGAAACAGACTTCCTTGCTCAGTGTCACTCTTAAAGCAAGATACCTTAAATTCAAATCCTTTGATCATTGGCAATAGGTCAAAACTTAAATTCCTATTTGTATGACTATTTTTAAATTGGCTTGGTCAAGGCAAAGTGTGCAAGCTAGTTCATGTCCTTCTCCCCAAACCTAAACATCAATACGTTTGCAAGCTAGACGGTACATCTAATCCCATCCCCAGTACACCAATTGGATGTCCATGGAACATCTTGACAGGCACATGTACTTAAGGCATTTCTCCTAAAAAAAAAAAAAAAAAAAGCATATCAAATTCATTTTAAAAATAGATGTCTTGATGTTGCCATGAAGCAGCACCTTCACCAACTGTGGGCAGCGCACACACACCTGCAGACACACACACCTGCAGACACACACCACACACTCATTAATGAAAAGCGGTCTGTAAACATTACACAGTCCCTGCAGGATTTTGAGGGCATTTTTCCAGATGGTTGCAGCTGAAAATCCCTGAATTCAGGGCAGCTTTTCCACAAAACTGCGATGTAAGTTGCGATGTTTAAAGCATATTTATTGTGATGAAATTGTGGGAGACAGTAGCAATTGCTAAGTGTCAGTGTCTTAAAAAGTTAATTTCACATCCTGGTACACACGTACTCACACACACTCACAGCTTGTCACATCAATTAACAAGAAAAGCACTCTGCCAAGACTGTTCATTCCCTGACCTTGCGCTGAACTTGGGTGTGTATTATGCGTGTGTACATTATGTGTATGGATACTGAATCACATGACCTAAATATGCAGTGGATGGCGGAAATTCATGGGACTCACAATTTAATCAGTTGTTCCTTGTATCATTTCCGATTCGTCCACAGTGGTGTGTCTGTAGTAGAATCGCAGCCATGTGCTCATCAGCAAGCTGTTGAGGTAGCATTCACTTGTCATGGGTACCTTGCTGCTATCAGACACTACGCCGCTATCTCAATGGGAAATACTTAAGAAATCCATGGATCCAGACTATAAGGAGCATCCCTGCCAAAATCTAGTCACTTGGTCATTGTGTCATTTCTGACCTTCCCTGAAAACTTCATCCAAATACATTTGTCCGTTTATGAGTAATGTTGCTACTAGAAGAAGGATTCGCATATGCCAAATGTCACATAACTCCACTGTGTTCATGGTTTCCTTAGCACCCTGACTTCTAAGCCTTCAACACAGTCAGCCAGTCTTCAGTCAACTCAAGCCCCAGGACTGGCTAGCCATTGGACAACTGGTCTCCTGCTCCTGAGTCAGTTTGCATTCTCTCTGGAACAATCACCCTTCCTTGAGTGGGCTTGGTTAGCCTCCAGTCTGCAGGCTTCCTGTCAGCTCCACCTCATCAACCAGCAGGCCATGGGCCTATTCGACTCGTCAATTCACACACCCCTCCTCCATCAGATGTTGTGAACCGATCGAAATGTGCCGCTCGCTCCGCTCTGTTATGTTCCGTCCATCCGCAGAGATGTAGCATACAGTCTGGATCCACGGATTTGTTACAGATTGCCGTATCATTGTGAGATAGCTGCATGGCGTCACTGTAACTATGACAAAAATTCAACACTACACCAGATGCTCACTGCAGCCTCAGATTTCTGTTCTTGTTTGACAGTAATGTAGCGTAATGTAGTCTACTTTGTTATGGCCATCTACCTCCAGACTTTAATTGCTGTTAGTTCTGAGATTATTGTTATTTTAGCCCAGTTACAGTGAGGGGTTATCTGAATTGCCATATCCAGTTCAAATCAGTGTGACCATTCTACTCTGATTTTTTTTTTTCATTTTCAAGCTATTTCCACCTCCAGAACTGCTTTACACTAGATAGTTTTTGTTTGTTTGTTTTTGACATTATTCTGAGGGAACTGTAGAGACTGCTGTCATCACAATCTAGATGGACAGTTAGACAAATATTCAAACCAGCCTGTCTGTTAGTGGTCAAACTCCCTGACATGACATTGTGTCTTCATCCTTATCCTTTTGTTTCATGTGGACAGTAACTGAAGTTTCTGACCTGGATTTGTAGAATTGTATGCATTGTTTTGCTGACACACAACTGGCTGTCTGGATAAATTGCAGACGTCCCTAATAAAAAGCTCTGCGAAAATTCTGTGATAGCTGACGTTCACGAGGGATGCACAATGGACATATGTAAAACTAAACCAAGGATCGCGTGTCTGTTAGTAGTGTTAGTCAGCACTGTTAGCTGCTGCTATGCAAGAACTGTAACGTTATACAGCATGAGCCTTTTGCCCTGCCAAATCATGGAGTACCAGGGGAGGAGGCATCTGCGTTTTTGTGATTGACAACTAGTTCAATCAATACTCAATCAGAGAAACTATTTGTGATCCTGACTTGGAAATATGCTTTTCTATGAGACCACAACACCTCCCAAAATGAGTTTGTGTGCATTATCATCTGTACTTTGTATATCCCATTCAGTGGTAAGGCAGTTTGTGCTGCAAACTGCATAGAAGATAGTGTTCACACAAAACTCCAGTGCTCCCTCGAGCATCCATCTTTATTATGTGGGCTAATAAAGGAAGGCTGCAAAGCTAAGGCTTCTCTTGCATACTCCAATTCTGGTCATTTAACTATTCATTTCATCATGTATATCTGTGGTCAAGTCTAGCAAGCCCCAGCACAGGACGATGCTGCAGTGGACTGTGGGAAATGTGGAATCATTGAGAGGATGCCTCAGCACTGATTGGAGTATTTGTCATAACTTTGAGCTTGATGAAGCCACAGAGACTAACAGATTACACAAAATTTTGCTGGGACAATGCAATTGCCAAAAAAGACATTTTACATTTTCCCAATAACAAGGTTAAGGCCTGTATTCATTTTTTAAAGTCAGCTTTCACAAATAACGGAAAAGTTATGAAGTAGTTTAAAAAAACATGCCAAATTTGAAATGCAATAGGAAACAGCTTGTCACACCAGCTTGTCACACAAAAGAATATATTGACCTTTTCACAGTCAATTTTTTCACAGGTTCTACTCTCTGGACTTTTGTTAGGTAAGAGTCGAGGCCATAAGTCTGAGTAAAGCACCTGACATGAAATACTCTATCATTAATTACTGATGATGTTCAGTGCATACAGAAGTACTGGTCATCACATTAAAGTGTAGTTATGTTTGTGTGTCTGTCAGACCATAAATCTCTGAGTGTTGGAGGACAAACATCGGGTATGTATGTATAATGTAGACTAATGTATTTCAGCAATGTTAATAACAAAACTGTAAACCCATCCATCCCTGTTTATGAGGTGTATTCAGATAAAACACAGGTGGTCCTATATGTCTGTGTAGGTTCTCATTCATCCAGGTCATGGTTATCCACAGTAGTTTAAATCAATCCACTGGACTTTAAGAAAGTTCCTTGAAGACATTTCACCTCTCATCCAAGAGGCTTCTTCAGTTCTGGTGGTGGTTGGTGTTGCCTCAGCTTTTAGCTTTTAAACCTCTGCGAGGTGTGTCCAGGGCTATTATTCCAACGACCAATACCAAAACTCATCTGACTACTCAACGATGGTCGTTGTGAGTATCGGTGGGGGTCGTTGATATATATATATATATATATATATATATATATACATAGATAGATATATAATGTTTTTATATTAAAACATGAACATGCATGGCTGTGTTATTATATCTGATTGTTGTCTCAATTGTTTTTTTGTTTTTTTACAGTGAAGATATGACCGGAGCAGATGAACCAAGGCGATGACGTCATCAGGTACTCTGGTGTTCCAGTTGCACATTAACCGAGATGCTCTCCTGCTCTGGAGAGTGCATACTTCAGAGTCATACTTGCAAGTCAGTACTCTTCAAGTACGTGAGTACGGACTTGCATGCTTGGAACTGAGAAACGGCCTGTGTCTGTCGAGACGCAAGTGTCCATCATTCAGTAGCCTAAGGAACTGTAATGCTTTATGAGGACAAAGCTGAAAGGTTATGATTGATCATCTGGGAATACAAACCTCGGATTTAAGTGTATCAAATCTACTATGTTGTTTCCTAAATTACACCTAACAAATGAACATATGAAAGAAATGTGGACATATTGCTCAAAATTGGTTGACTTTAATAACGCTTAAAAAAGAGAATTACAGCCTTCTCTCATCTTTTCCCCTGAGGCCTCAGCTCAGACAATGAGCCACTATAATGCGGCTACTGGCAGAGAAACGGGTGAACAACGCAGCAGTAACAACCACGCGACAGCCACTCAGTCATTCACATGATAAAACCTGCGTTACTGCTGCTCGTCTTGACAGAGAAATCACTGCTTCTTCACATCAGCGCACACTTACCAGAGACCGAGTAGCGCGAAGAGCGGCCAGGGATTCATGGCTTTGTCCTGCACTGCTCCGAACACAAGGAGCTTCATTCTCTCCTCCGAACCTGCGAAAAGCCCTGAACAACGTCCTCGGCAGTGTGGGGAAATCGCCGGCTTTTGTCAAGTCTCGTCTGACTGAAGTTGATGGTTACATGTAGCTATGGCAGGGTGTGAGACACGAGCCCATGCTGCGTGTGGACGGGAAGAATGTGAGGTTTTGTCGGAGAGCTGACGCTTCTCTAGTCCATCTGCAGTGCCGCTAACAGGCTGCTTGACAGTGCTGCTATCAAAGTGGAGTCGATGAAAATTCAACCTGCTTCCTTCCTCATAGTAACTGAGTCTGGCGGCTGAAGATTTATGAATGTCAACTATATACTATAGTTCACATAGATGATATGAGTTCTTTATGTAGGTCTTGCCTGCTTGACATCTGGCTGCTGTGCAAGCCACTGATGCGCAAAAGCTGCAATACAGACGGGCTGGCAGCTGTCCACGGGGGAGAAAACAGCCTCTGATTAGCCTGAGCCGTTTGAAAAAGGAATCAGCACCTTGCTCAAGGACACCTAAATAAATAAACTGTCTATGCCATGTTTTTGGAAGTCTAAAGGCTGCTTTTTGACTGTACAATGATAGGGGGAAACATCCAATAAAAAAAATAAAAAATCTGGGACGCAAAATCCTGAGAAAGACTGTAATGTAACAATAAAAAATGTGTTTTGCTTTTTGTTTTGTTTTTTTATTGGTTTTAATTTTTGATAAATGATGTTTGGAGATTTGGAATACGCAATAGCCTAAATATGACACTGTCTAAAATGTAGCATAAGCCCAAATCATCCATTTATTTTTTGTTTTACAGCTATACAGTATGGTTAAAACAGAGAATATGGATTATTTGAATACTATGATGTGTAGTTTCTTGTACAGTCAGCAGAAATTTTACATTGGAAGTTTAGATTTTCCATCAACCTTTTGGTGATGTAACAGCCATGAATGAAAATGAAGGTGTTATTTGCTATTTATTTTCCTGCATTACAACAGATACACTAGATTAAATCAGAAATGTTTACCTATTTTACATTACATATGTCATGTGGATTACCTTGTTATCTGCATTTCTGAAAGCTGAATGGTTCAGGCCAAATGCGTTCTGTAAAGTGTCTGACCTGTAATTTGTGCTACATAAATAAAATTGAATTGAATTGTTTTAAAACTTAAATCTAAAACTATATTGTATATGTGTATATTGTACTTCTCTTGTCCTAATGGCTTAAATGTAACAATAGCCAGTTCACATTTCTGGGCCTTGACAAAAAAAGTCTATGTTGTAACTAACCAGTTCTACATTTTTATTTGGCATGGCAGTCAGCACTGGGAGCAATGGAAAGTGTTTGTTTTTATGTACTGAATTCAGGACACTGCACAATCAGTTATTCAGAACATAATTTTATTGTTCTAAGAGACTAGCACTTCCAGGTGCTATCTTACAGTAAATCTGAAATAAGCTTGTTTTAGCTACAAAAATAACATTTTGTAGGAAATTCTTTTAATTTATTTTAAAAAGTTTAAAAATAGCACCTCCTTTCTTTTTCTTTATGTGTACACTTTATTGTGTTCTTTGTGGGCATTGATATGAAATGTTTGTCATCTGTCTCACAGTTACATAGAAATTTATAGATCATTTTTAAAGAAAACATGTGACAATTGATATTTTCAGGCCAGTTTCTTACAAATTTAACCACCAAATTGAAACCGCACAGACTGCTTCAAAAATATTCATAACTTTTAACAGTGGATGTTTAAATGTCTCACAAAATGTTTCATTTTTGAGTGGCGATACCACACAAATCCTAATAGTAGTGTCACATCTGACCAGATCTTGTTCACAAAATCTGCAAATGTTCCCACAAGGAAAAGGATGACTTTTTTTTTTAAATAACTAAACTTGCTCTGTTATTCGAAAATGAAAACATACATACAACAACGGGAAAATCTTTAGTTTTAGTCACTGTAAACAGATAACATGACTGCAAAGTCAATAAGCCCTAAGATGCTCTGGTACCAGGCACACTTATGAGTCACCTTACACCAGGTGTTCTTTGTGGCCAATCCATAACTAGCACAGAAGTCAAATATCAGAACACCACTGATGATTGCCCAAATGAGTGTTGAAGTTCCTCAGGAGGACTATAGAGTACCCAGTCAGAACCCCTTTTATGATACCACCAAGAAATTTCAAGAAGGTTGGGCACTCCAGTACTCCATTAGTGGTTAGTTGTAAAGTGGCACTCAGATGGGGGCTGAGAGTGTTGTGTAAACTTTTTTGGGTACAATGTGCTAAAAGTAACAGATGATATAATTATGGCAAATGCTATTAGACTGAAGACCAGAAGTAAAACATATGCACTCAAAACATAATGGTGTAAACTTGAAGTGTTAAAACTTTTAACATATATTAGAAAAAATATGCATGAAACCTATCATAAAATAGTAAGGGTAAGATGTGGAGCAAAAGGTTTGAACATGTCTGGGCATGTTCTCTGTAACAGATCACCTAATGATAACTTCATGCGCATGTCTTCTATAAAGTGAGATCTAGTGAATTATGATAACTTGATGTCATGATCTGACCAACAGATTTAGAAAAAATATAATGGTGTCTGTTGTAGGTTTTCCAATAAAACTATCCACGGGAGCTTATGGCTGACTCGTGTTCCAAAAAGTGTGTTCTCCACAAAAGTTCATCTTGTCACGGTTATTGAAGAAAAAATACAAAAAATAGAAGACATGGCTTTAAATTTGCACAAAACCTAAACAGTCCCAATACGTTCCCAACACGGTCAGAAGAACGGTGAGCTCCTCTGGGCTCTCAGGTCATCTGCCCACACAGTACCTAGCATCACAAAGAGCACTGTACTTTCTTAAAGCGACAGGTTCCTATTTTTGTCCTTAGCTTTCATGAATACATTAGCTTGAAATAACAAAATACTGTGGCTGTAATGCAAATGTTACTAAGTTAAGCATGTAAAAACTGTTTAAATGCCATAAAATAATAATTAATTAATAACTGAACTGAAACTGTCATCAGTCAATGAAACTACGCATATCACACCGATAGTGTCAAAACTGCCACTCCTATCATATGGCGTAGAAAAAAATGACCAACGCTCACAACATAAAAGACAGATACGCAGCTCAGTGTCTTTAGTTCTTCTTGGGGTGTTATCACTGCTAAGAATTACTCCTAGATTTAAAAAAAAATCCTGCTGCCTTCTGAATGCTGACTTTTCTTAATTTTTTTTTTTTTTGAAGATCTTGAAAGACACTTTTTAGATGTTGAACATGGTCAAGTCATAGACTCTGGCTTGGATTTGTAACGTAGTTTACACTTCATCAAGAGTTTAACCCTTCTCTGAGAGTTTGGTTCCAGAACATTTATGTGCATGGAGATGAGTTCAACTACATCTTGTCAGTACTGCTCCATCTCCCACACCAGTTCAGGCTCCTTCCTGGCCAGTGAGGTGACATTCCACATCCCCACAACTAGTTGATGCCACCAGGGGGTGGCACACCTAGGTGCCCACTACTGTCTGCTGCCTCGTCACCATTGCACCCAAACCAAGTGTCCAGTTCTGTGGGTAGCAGCACTACATTGTTCTTTCGGGCCGAAATAGCGCCAAGAGGAAGGTACGATCACCAAATGCTCGCTGGTGAGCTCCCCTTCTGACTGGGGCTCCAGGAGGACTCTCCAGTCTTCCTACTCTGGCAAAAAAGAACCAAAAATTGATAAAGATAACCAAACGCATGGTATAAACTAAATGAAGAAATAAATAATTACAAAACTACTCAAAAACTAAAAGTGCAAACCAAAGGGAGGTCGACACTGGGAAGAATTCAGTCAGGTGAACAGGTGGTCTTACATGAAGGAAGCAAACATGGTAGTGTGACGGCCCCATCTTGCTGCCAGTGTGGTGGTCCTAATGTTTTGCCTTTTCTTTAAGGAGCTGACAGCAGGAGGCGACCGAGGACGGCTTGGGGTCTTGCTGGACTTCCGGTTCTCGGGGATAAAAGCTGGCTTCCGCTGTTGAGCTGTGGTTCGCTTTGGAGCGTGCATTGGGGCGCGCCCCGGAGCTGACTCCTGGGAGAGAGTTGGGCTGTCTGGAGCTGGGGCTGCCTTGGGGCTCTCTCTCTCCTCGTGCTGACTCTGTGGTTGTTGGGGTGCAGCCCACATGGCTGGGCTGTTGCTGCCAATGGCTTGAGTTTACTCATGAATAAACGCTCCGACTTTGAGCTTTAAACGTGCTCCCTGGTTGTATTCACTTCATCGTTTACGGCCTTTGGAGCCGGGGTCATAACATGGGGGCTCGTCCGGGATCATGGGGGCTCGTCCGATAAACATGAGCTCGGAGCTCGGCCGGTAACATGGGGGCTCGTCCATTGCCGGGAGCGTTTTTTCACATGATTTGGGTAAATGACATCTCCTAGACGTGTTGATCTAGTGACCTACTTTTGGGGAGCGCTTGAGTAGCAGGCGTTCTCAGGTGTGTGGTGTGCAATAAGTGGAGCGGTTTGGTAATTTTGGTCGGGAAATACAGGTGATTAAAGTGGCCGTTTTTGTATCTAGTGCAGTGGGTGCTGGGTGGATTTGCATCCGTGTCCCTTGTTAGGTGGAGAGGTGTCGCCGCTTTCGCCTTCACCTGTTTATTGTTTTGGTAGTGCCGTGGGGAGCGGTTGGTGTTCATTGCGCAAGCAATGTTCTCGGGGGCAAAACATGGATTTCCACGGTAACATGCTTAATCAACCCGCCGCCGAACCACGTGAAGAGTTAGGAGTAGTTACGCAGGTGAGCTTGTGTTAGGTAGGTGAAGAGCAGAGGGGACATTGGGTGTTTGAACCCGTTGCGTTGCGCTGGATGCACAGTGGCACTTTATTTCACGGTGTGTTTTCCCGTACTGTACTGTTTGCGTGTTTGGTCAAGGATGGAGTTTAGTGTAGAGGATTTTGTGGCTAATTCCACGGTGGAGAAGCTTAATGATTGTACTAAAAGTCATCTGTTGTCTATTGCTGCACGTTTGGAAATACCTGTGGTGAAGCAGGACAAAAAGGCAAATATCAAATGGCAAATTCATTCCGCATTGGCTGAGGAAAGCATTTTGCCTCCTGTTGTAGTGGTGACCGCCGAGGCCGGGGTTGGAGCACCTGCTTTTGGAGCACCTGATGCTGAGGTGCAGAAGATGGAGATCAATTTTGAACTGCGTAAATTAGAAATGGAAGCAGCAACGAGATGCGAGGCAACGCAGGTGGTCAGTCAGCCGAGCAGCAGTCCGGTAGAGTCAGATTTTGATATTAATAAGTGTATTCGTTTAATTCGTTTACAGAAAGAGACGTGGATGAGTATTTTGTGTTATTTGAGCGTGTGGCGACGACGCTGAGTTGGCCGAAGAATGTGTGGCCGTTGCTTTTGCAGTGTGTATTGACAGGCAGGGTGCAAGAAGCGTATGCCTCGCTTTCACCTGAGGATAGTTTAAACTATGACAAAGTCAAAAGTGCAGTGGAAAGGGCGTATGAGCTTGAGCCAGAGGCGTACCAGCAAAAATTTCGCTGTGGTAGGAAAACTGAGAGTCAGAATTATGAGGAATTTGGACGAGATAAAGCTGCTTTGTTTGACCGGTGGTGCACTGCACAGAATATTAAAACATTTGACCAGTTATAGGAATTGATTTTGATGGAGGAATTCAAAAACTGTTTGCCAGAGAAGATTGCAACTTATATTATAATGAACAAAAAGCGACGAAGGTGTCGGATGCAGCGGATGACAGACGAGTATGTGTTGACTTATAAAGAGTATTTTCAGAGTATGGGTTCTGGCCAGTATTATGGTTCTGGTAGGCAAAGAGATGCGCGGAGCGAGGGTTTTGATCGGTCTAATGCTACAAGATGGCTGGAGTTTAAAGGTGCTGCTGCACGTGATGGTGATCGGATTTGTCACTATTGTCAGAGACGTGGGCACGTTAAAGCAGAGTGTCAGGTGTGGAAAGCAAAGTCCAGGGGGGTGCAGGCCATGCCAAAAGGGGCTGGTTTAGCTGCACCTGTGTGTAATAAGGCAGACGCTGTGCTTTTAACGAGGCCAGCTGAGACTGAGCTGGTGTCGCGCATGTTTTCTCAATTTGATGAGAGTAGCAAGCAGTTTCCACATGTGTTTACTAGGCTTGTCACGATACCAGAAATTTAGTAGTCGATACCAATACCAATTAAATTCTATGATATTCGATACCACTCGATACCACGGTAAAAATAAAAAGATCCCCTGTAGTTCAACACACATTCTTTTATTTGAACAAAGTGAACAAACAATATTAAGCTAAAATTGAACATGTAAACAAAAACTGTACATGTAACCTTCAAGTATAAAACAGAAAATAAAGTGCATGTAGCCTTCAAGTATTGAACAATAAAATAAAACTGTACATGTATCCTCCAACTATTAAGCATAACATGCCATGTTGCCTTCAAGTGTAAAAATAAGAAATTCTGTGCTTTACCAGTGGCATGTACTCTTCAAGTATTAAAGGGTAAAATAAAACGTGCATGTAGCGTTCAGTAATAAACAATAACAAAATACTGTGCATGTAGCTTTCAAGTAATAAGCAATAACATAAAATACTCTGCATGTAGCATTCAATAATTAACAATAACAAGATATTGTGCATGTAGTCTTCAAGTAATAAAAAACAACAAAATACTCTGCATGTAACCTTCAAGTATAAAAAATGCTGTGGTGTACTGTGCTTACTTAGGCATCAAGTGTCATGTAGTATTCAACTATTTCAAAAACACTGCAACTTACTGCTTACTTACAAAAAAATCCAAAAGGACTATGTGCTGCTGCTACTTCCATTTATGGAGATGCCTGATTCCTATAAGAATAGCATCACTTCTCATGGCTTATTGAACTTTGTCTTTACCAATTGGGGATTTTTGGCAAGGAACACCAACATGTCAATATTTTCTTGGGTCAGTCTTGATCGTTTTGGCGTGACAATAATCCCTGAGGTACTGAATACCCTCTCAGAAGCACAGCTTGTGGCTGCAATACACAAATACTTCCTCACAAAATCAGAGAGCTGAGGGGTGTGTTTTCATGGGTTTTCCACCAGTCCAGTTGGTCCTGCTTAGAGTCTGCATCAAGTTCTGGCATTCTGCTGTATATCAGAAACTCACCATTTAACTTTTCACTCGGGGTCAGGAAGAGCACTTCCTGAGTGGCACTGGCATCACTGCCTTTCTTTTGCCCTTGTATATTCGAAAGCAGATGTTTCAAATCAGTCTCGGTCTTTTTTGATGGCCTGGCTTGGTTTGCTGAGGGCTCTGCTTGTCCTGGGCCTCCTGGCAGTGCCACATCTGCTGCAGCAGATTCCCTGACTTCCCTGACTTGATCCAGAAGATTTTGTTTGACATCATCTTCAAGTGAAACAAAGCTGTCTTTAAACCTAGGGTCAAGGTAGGTGGCAGTGTTTAAAAGCAGTTGTAACTTTTTGTCCTGAATGTTCATCTAGATAGTCTCTGCATGCGCGCTTTATCTGACCAGCAAGTGCAGAGTCACCCTGTTCATCACTGAGGCAGGTGGATATCTTCCACATCACTGGTAAGACAGAGGAGAGAGTTGTGTTCTTCTCACCACTGAGTGCATCAGTAAAGGGGCTCAGTGGTTCAAGGACATTTTTCACAATCTCTAAAGTTGTAATGTCAGCCTCTTTGGGCATCAGATGCCATTTTTTTCTGTCCTCTATCAGCACTGCACACACGGCTTGCTGCTGCTCCAAGAACCTTTCCACCATGTCATATGTAGAACTCCACCTCGTAGCTGCATCATGTATGAGTTTATGGCCCGGGAAATCATTGATTTCTGACTGTTTTTTGTCAAATTGATGTGTAAGCTTTGGTGATCTGATGAATGCAGATATAGTTTTACGAAGCCGTGACAGTGCTCCTGATACCCTATCAATACCAATGGCTTGGTTGACTGCATTGTGCAGAATGTGGCCAAAACATGGGAACCAGGTGTACTCATCATTTTTAAAGGCTCTCTTGTTGTTGGAGGCACTGTCTGTTGTGATGCCTGCCATTTTTTAAAGGTCCATCCTCCATTCAGATGTAACCTTCTCTTCAAAGGCCTCTCTCAAACTCTCAGCATCGTGGTCTGAATTCAGGCCACTCCAGCCTAAACACCAGGAATGCATCTCCCATGTTTTAGTTATGTACTGAAGAGTGATAGAGATGAAGGTGTCCGCAGCCCTGCTTGTCCACAGGTCGGTTGTGCAGGCATAAAATGGCTTCTCTCTAAAATGCTGGGTGATAAGTTCACTGTAGAGTTTGGGTATTTCTGTGTACATGAAATAATTTCTACTTGGTAGCTCGTATCTAGGGTTGAACTTTTCAAGCATTTTCTGGAATCCACACTTTTCTACAGTGTAGATAGGAACTTGATCCATGCATATGAATTCAGTAACTGCCCTATCCAATGTCCTTGCTTCACGTGAGTCATGGTCATATTTTTTGTGTGCCAGGAAAGCGTCCATTATTGTTGGTTGTGTATACTGATGTTGGCTTTGCCCCGGCCTGTCCATATCACTGTCCTCTTCTGGCTTATACTGTGAAAAGAAGATTGAGATTTAGGTCTAGCTTAATGACTGTATGAGAACAGCAGAGGCAATACTAACACACACACACACAGAGAGGGAGCAGCAATTGAATTTACTGACATGGTGGTGAAACTTTTTTAAAACCTTTTTATATGACAGTGTCCATTGCCTTTACTACTGTACCACATGGATGATCTTATTTTGCTTACTTTATTACTAGGACCAAATGATATCATACTTGGATACTAAGATAATTTAACTAGCTAATGTACATTTCTATAACATATGAAAGCATTCCCTACACCTGCTTCCTCTACTCACTGTCAGTGTTTCCTGTTCTACTCTCTGCAATCAAATTAAATGTAAAGTTATTGGATGTGAAAAGTATGTGAACAAAATACACATGATTCTGGGCAAGTAGCCTCCGCATTGATTTATGTTCTGAACCAGCCTTTACATGGAGCCATAATCAAAGTAGGTTATTTACTAGCCCATATCTCAGTTATTGATCACATTAGCTGCTTCTGTTGATGTATCGTCAGTGTCATCCTGTTGTCTCTGCACTGCACAGACCGGATGTTTTTAGCATTGACGACATGCTATCATGCTACACTACGTGCTAAGCTAACTTAACATCAGACACACTGTACTACTGTGTTTTCTTTTCATCCCTTCTTGTAGTGACCACACACTTGGGACACTCTCTGCCATTTCTTCTGTGGACTCTCTCCTTTCTGTCCTTCTCTTTTCTCTTCCTTCATGATTTTACAAGCCGCGCAGCAGCGGAGGTAGCAGGCACGTTGTGGCACAGAAATGACCGTCCGTGTCAAACACCGTGAGCTGTATAGTAGTCCAGATATATATTTTAGATATATTTATATATTAAACGAGGCTTCGAGGCACACAATTTACCCCGAGGATATTTTGTAATCGAATTATTCGGATTATCCAAGGAATCTTTTCAGCCCTAAATGTCACAAAACTATTATGTGGGACAAACAAGGCTGGACACGCTTGTTACTTTGCCATGCAGCTCATTTACTATGGGCTGGGCTCATCTAATCATTGTAACGTAATTAGATATGAGCAACAATGATAACACGTGAATTCAAATGCACTCACCTTGAATTCTGTGTACAAGTCTGGATGCTTGTCTTTTAAATGTTTCGCCAAGTTGGACGTGTTGCTCCCCTTTGCCGTGCTGCGGTGACGGCATTTTTTGCAGACGGGTTTTTCAGGATCAATAACCAATCTGTCCTCGTCAGCCTCAAATCCAAAATACTTCCAGACGCGACTTCTGGCGTTTTTTTTTTTCAACTAATTGAGGGGCAGCTGCTGTTGTATGGAGTAAGATTACTGTCAAAAGTATTCATCCACAATTCTAACCATTCGTATTCGTAATGTTAAACGTTTGTATGTTAATAAAAAATGTGTACACAAAATTCTGCTGTCATATGCATGAGTTTGATAAATTAAGGGTTAGGATTGTTTTTACGAGTATGAACCTAAAAGTTGTGAGTGCAACTCTAATTTCTACGACTACGAAGTCTTCCCTGTGAGGACGAATTCAAGTTTATGGGTACGAGTAGAAAAATACTGGAATGACGTCACATAGGTCACAGGGGAAGGTAATCGAACACAGATTGCTCCAAACGCGCATGCGCCATTTATAAAGAGTAGACGCCGGGTGGACCTACCGGGGCAGGTGACGCCTCACAGGTCAAGTAAATAACACATCCAACTTCTTGTAATTTATTTATTTCATGAAACTGTACTGTTTTAATTGATATACAGTTTATGGACGAAAGACGGTACTGCTTAGCTTGCACGCTAACGAGCCGGGCCGGTGACACATTAGCCTTCTAATGCAAGGAGGCTAATGAGGAGGCTAAGGAGGCTTAATAACAAAACAAACATAATTTGAGATTATGAATCGTGGCAATTGGCGTATGAATCAGCCCATTGTACAGCCTAAATTGCTGTAAATTAAGTCCAGTTTTAGTTCTTTGCAAACTCAGACACGTGCATTAGTTTAGTTTACAATGAATCTGGCGGAGTTCGGTAAAGTTGGAAAGATATTCACAGATTCGGACTTCCGGCATCAATAACTCATGAGATATATGTTGTCAAAACATGAACGATGCCTCTTTCAAATCGTTGTAAGGTAGACAATGTGCTACAAGGCCAATTTTATCAAAAGTCGCTGTATTTCAAGCTACAGAAATAACATTGGCGTCTATGAGCAGCCGGCGGTGCAACGAGTGAACAGGGACCGTCTGCAAATAGCAAAACCGCTGCAACAGCGAAAAGAGACGCTGCACATTTATTCAGTAACTTTACTCTTGTACCCTGTAGAGCCACTAAAATCACTGGAGCCATGAATCGACTGCGGCTGGTCATACTACAACTCTTTGTTTGGTGCTAAATGAAAAATTGAATTTTAAGGATTTTTTATGTTTTGTATGATTATTTTATGAGTATTAAAATGGCACTTTTCTTCATGTATGTGGTATATTTTATATAACACACAGGAAAAATGGCATAAGGGCATAGTGTACTTGTTTGTCCAAACACATAATTCTGTATAGTAATGGAATTTACAATCCTTACCAAAGAAGAGTATCAGATAACGCCAATATACCAAACAAACTGTTTAGACTGTCACCTCAAGTACTGATGATTGAGAAGAAAGACGATAAGACACTTTATTGCAAAGTTTCAGTGTCAATTGATTCATTTATACCATAATGTTAAACTGAGAGTAATATTTTTCTAGTTAAGGACTGTACAGACAATACTTGGAGGTAATAAACCTGACGGTCTGACCAGCACAGGTCACAGCAAGTACACTATGCCCTTATGCCATTTTTCCTGTGTGTTATATAAAATATACCACATACATGAAGAAAAGTGCCATTTTAATACTCATAAAATAATCATACAAAACATAAAAATTCCTTAAAATTCAGATTTTTAATTTAGCGCCAAAGCAAGAGTTGTAGTTTGACCAGCAAGAGCCCATTCATGGCTCCAGTGATTTTGGTGGCTCTACAGTGAAGTTATTGAATATATGTGTAGTGTCTCTTTTCGCTGTTGCAGCGGTTTTGCTATTTGCAGACGGTCCCTGTTCACTCGTTGCACCGCCGGCTGCTCATAGACGCCAATGTTATTTCTGTAGCTTGAAATACAGCGACTTTTGATAAAATTGGCCTTGTAGCACATTGTCTACCTTACAACGATTTGAAAGAGGCATCGTTCATGTTTTGACAACATATATCTCATGAGTTATTGATGCCGGAAGTCCGAATCTGTGAATATCTTTCCAACTTTACCGAACTCCGCCAGATTCATTGTAAACTAAACTAATGCACGTGTCTGAGTTTGCAAAGAACTAAAACTGGACTTAATTTACAGCAATTTAGGCTGTACAATGGGCTGATTCATACGCCAATTGCCACGATTCATAATCTCAAATTATGTTTGTTTTGTTATTAAGCCTCCTTAGCCTCCTCATTAGCCTCCTTGCATTAGAAGGCTAATGTGTCACCGGCCCGGCTCGTTAGCGTGCAAGCTAAGCAGTACCGTCTTTCGTCCATAAACTGTATATCAATTAAAACAGTACAGTTTCATGAAATAAATAAATTACAAGAAGTTGGATGTGCTATTTACTTGACCTGTGAGGCGTCACCTGCCCCGGTAGGTCCACCCGGCGTCTACTCTTTATAAATGGCGCATGCGCGTTTGGAGCAATCTGTGTTCGATTACCTTCCCCTGTGACCTATGTGACGTCATTCCAGTATTTTTCTACTCGTACCCATAAACTTGAATTCGTCCTCACAGGGAAGACTTCGTAGTCGTAGAAATTAGAGTTGCACTCACAACTTTTAGGTTCATACTCGTAAAAACAATCCTAACCCTTAATTTATCAAACTCATGCATATGACAGCAGAATTTTGTGTACACATTTTTTATTAACATACAAATGTTTAACATTACGAATACGAATGGTTAGAATCGTGGATGAATACTTTTGACAGTAATCTTATTCCATACTGTTGTCGAACCAGGTGCGTGTGCCTCCGCCATGCTGCATGTAGTTGATCTCTTTGCGGCGCACTGTTGCCAACTCCTCAGTAAGGAAAGTCACTATTGGCTGTCCTAAAAGTCACTAGAAGTCGCTAAATGACGTCATCGCCTACTTTGCATATTTCCCAGTTTGCATGTAATTGTAATCAACGTTGTAGGAGAGAGGAATAACGTTGTGGAAGAGACCAAAAAGTGAGTACAAAACACCCAAAATATGTTTTTTCACTAGAGGCTGAATGCTGTGGTTTATTTTAGCATGACAGTGAAGAAACATTTTCGTTTATATGGCTCCGTAAGTCTGGATGGGATCTGTAGTGACTTTGCGCATGCGCGATTCATCTGCCCTCTGGATGCGGAGTGATGTGGGTCTCCCCCTCCCCTCACTGGGTCTGCTGCGGGGTTACTGGACTGACAGCCTGTACTCTGGGAGGGGGAGAAGCTCACAGCAGCACCTGCTGCTTGTTGAAAACAGTAACTGCAGAATGATCCGAGTTTTCCTATCAGAGTCTCCAAAACGGCAGAAAAAGTCGCTAGATTTGTCGCTAGTCGCTTTTGACAAAAAAAAGTCGCTAGGAGCTTTGAAAAGTCGCTAGATTTAGCGAGAAAGTCGCTAAGTTGGCAACACCGTTGTAGCGTCGTCAGTCATGTGATCAGCACTGTGTGAGGGTTGCCAGATAATCGCTCATTTACAGCCAAAAAAACAATGCTAAAGAAACGGCCAGATCTGGCTCCTCGGTACCTACGGTACTTTGGGTAGTCTAGAAAAGTCAGTACCGTCACATTTTCTGAATCTTAGTACCGACTTGGTAACGAAGTATCGGTTCTTGTGACAAGCCTAGTGTTTACAGCGTGTGCAGTGACTTGGGCCAAGTCACACTCTCAGGATGTGAAAGAGGAAAATGTCAAGACTGTTCATTTACATTTGTCTGATTTTCCTGTGTCCCTGTCTCGTAGTGAGCTGGTGGTGGAGCAGCAAGCTGATGGCTCATTAAAAGGTTATTTTAACAGGTGCGTCCAATAAGCGAAGTGGTGGACTGTGCCAGTGGGTACTTCATTCAGGATTCACTGTTGGTAAGAAAATGGTTGCCCTATGTTGGCGTGGTCAGTGATCCTGTTTTTCAAGTCATTGTTCACATCAAATTTCGATCTGCTGTATTAAAGGTGGCGCATGATGAGTCCGGACATTCTGGCGTGAGAAAAACGTATGATCGGGTTCTGAGGCATTTTTTCTGGCCGCGCCTTAAAAAAGATGTTTCCTCATATATTCAAACATGCCGTGTTTGTCAGTTGACTGCTAAGCCTAATCAAGTTTTGAGGCCAATTCCTTTAAATCCAATTGTGGTGTTGTCTGAACCATTCCAGCATTTAATTATCGACTGTGTAGGCCCGTTACCTCGTTCAAAGGCTGGTTCTGTTTATCTGCTCACAGTAATGTGTCAGCTAACGCGATATCCTGCTGCCTATCCATTACGTTCAGTAACTGCCAAGTCTGTGGTTTGTGCACTTTCTCAGTTTTTTTCTGTGTTTGGAATTCCTAAAGTGATACAGTCAAATCAGGGTACTAACTTTTCATCGCATTTATGTGCCCAGGTCCTGAAACAGCTCCGTGTACGGCACAGTAAAGCGATGGCATACCATCCCGAGAGTCAGGGGGCTGTAGAACGTTTCCATCAGTCACTGAAGTCTCTCCTGCGCGCTTATTGTACAGAGTTGGGTGCAGACTGGAAGGAAGGTTTGCCTTGGTTAATGTTGGGAGCTAGAGAAGTCACTCAGGAAAGCACAGGATTTAGTCCAAATGAGTTGGTGTTTGCGCACACGGTGAAAGGTCCGTTGGCAGCTGTAGCAGAGGATTTTAAACAGTTAGAGCCACCTAAGAGTCTTGTGGATTATGTTAATGGTTTTAGGAGACGCCTTTATGCGGCGAGGGAGCTGGTTGAGGAAAAAATTACTGCAGCGCAAGAAAAAATGAAAAGATTGTTTGATAGACGCGCGGAGGTGCGGTCGTTTTTGCCTGGTGATCAGGTTTTGGCGTTATGTCCGGTTGTAACTTCTCCCTTTCAGGCAAAATTTGCTGGTCCATATACAGTTCTGGAACAAACAGCTGATCAAAATTACTTGGTTTTGATGCCTGAGCGACGGAAGAAAACACAAGTGTGTCATGGGAATTTACTGAAACCGTATTATGCGCGGGATGTTGACGCTGTGCAGGCAGACTCCGGCAGGGCGGGTGCTGCTTGTACAGTAGCGACTGTGACTGACAGCTTCAGCACTGGGGACAGCGCCGCGTCTTCTGCAACTTGATGGCAACACCTTTGACCAATCGCACTTTTTGCACTTTTTGCACTTACTACAGGTTTTTCCTTTTGTCTGAATTCTTGCTTGTGTTGTACGTCGCTTTGGACAAAAGCGTCTGCTAAATGAAATTGTAGAATTGTAGGACATGCTTCCAGAAATTTATGCAACACTGGTGGTCATAAAAAGCATTACAAATTTTGAATCTCAATTTTGAAGGATGTGTTGATTTTGTTGCATTGAGTTCCTACTGTGGGACCTGAATTTTTAATACAGAAAGTCATAGGCGTTGATTTTAATTTTCCATACACTACTGTTCATATTAGAGGATGTGCAATTGCTTAAAAGTTGTCCAGTTTTGAATCATCTAAATAATGTTGTAAAGGAGTGTTCTATCTTCTTTTGTATACTTTAACTAGGTTCGGACTGAACTCAGGACAAGACAGGCCATATGGACCTACTAGCCACTTCAGTCTGGGTAGTGGATTTACATCAATTCAATTCAATTCAATTCAATTCAATATACTTTATTGTCCCACTTTGGGAAATTTGTCTTGGACTCAGAGCTGTGCTACCAGTGTTGCGCAAAATACACATAAAAAACAATACAGCTTATGCATTTATGTATGTGAAGCTCTGTCATGTCTGAGGCTTCCTGTTCCAAGACCTATGCTTCAGGCTGAATAAGTCTCAAGGAAATCCTTAAAATCATTCACAAATTCAATATGGACACTCGTCTTGTTTCTTTTTGAGTCTTAGATATTAAATGGCAGGAAATGTGCACTATGTTTTGGATAAAATTTTCAGGGAAGGTCAAAAATGATACAAAGACCACCTCATTGGATTTTGGCAGTGATGTGACTTCTGGTCTGGATCTACTGATTTATTAAGGATTTCCCATTCTGAGATAGAGTCACGGCATCACTCTAACTATGACTACAAGTGCCTTCTGACAATCACATGATTGCAGTCCTACTACAAATCCATTACTGTGGACTTATCCAAAGGAAATGATAAAATGAACAACTGATTAAATTGTGGGGGTGTCTCAGAGTCCCATCACTTGGCGCTGCCCCCTACATATATAGGTCATGCAATATCCCTACATATACACATTCATAACACGCCCCTGTGCTCAGCGCAAGGTCATCTTTTATTAAAGATTTTATCCATCAGAAATGATACAAAGACTGAGCAGCCTTTATGGAGTACTGCACTCTCTGAGTGTCTTACTTGTTTTTACTATTTTATAGAATTCCTCTCACTGTAGGAAGATGTTGCTCCATAAAAATACTATTCCCGTGTATTCAATATGGAGTATTTATAGTGACCATGCGGATCCCTTGCAGGCACGCATGCAGGCACACGACACACACACACACAAACTATGTGTGCCTCTGTGGTACAAATACTCCCACAGACCGTCCACGAACATCCTCAGTCCTCCACCTTCACCAGCAAAGTCCTCCATCTCCTCTCATCAACTTGACGTTCATTATTCTTAAAATAAATCCTGTTTAGCTTTCATCCTGAGTATGTGTACTGCTTTTGGGTCCAAACAGTTGTTTGTCATTATTTACGGTCTCAAATTATATTACATTTTGAGCTAAAGGTAACTGGTCTTTAGCAGTGTACTGCAAACGTAGAGCAGGTACCTTCTCTTACTATTCTCATCTCTTGCTAGAACAGTAAAAAGTGTATGAAAATGGGATTATCTGTTTTGTACCTATGCTGATATCAACCTTTAAATAAGTCTTAGCCTAAGGAAGAGAAAGAACATTGCCTGTACTATATCTATTTGTCTGTGTGTGTGTGTGTGTGTGTGTGTGTGTGGGGGGGGGGGGGGGGGGGGGTGCGTGTGGGTGTGTGCATGTGCGTGGGTGTGTGTGCGCGTGTGTGTGTGTGTGTGTGTGTGTGTGTGTGTGTGCGTGTGGGTGCGTGCATGTGCGTGTGTGTGTGTGTGTGTATGTTTGTGTGTTATGTCTTAGCAAGCAGTTGAGAATAAAAGGCAAATCAAAGGCAGGTGGAAGGGAAAGTGCAAACATGAGGATAAATGTGCTGATGCACTGTGGATGCTGTGCTGGACTTGATTGTAGCTTCTTCAGCACTTGCCATTCAGCAGAACTTCACTCTCAGGAATGTGGCAAATCTAAGTACTGTTAGGATTTGAATGCAATGCCTGCTGAATTCTTTATGTGTATAAGGGATGTCTGGATACTGCTATATGGGGTTTTAAATGGAGTTAAACAATGCAGGGGCCACATCGTGAGACAGACACCCAAACACACTCACATTCACACCTATGGACAAATTAGAATCACCACCCAGTATGCTTTTGGACTGTGGTGAGAACCCACACAAGCACAGGGAGAACATACAAGCTCCACACAGAAAGCTCCTGGGAAGGCTGGAAAGTGAAACAAGGATCTTTTAGCTGTGAGGTGACAGTGCTAACCAAAGACAAATTTGAGAGGCCTTATGAGGTTATTGCCTTATGGTGATATGCTGTGATGAAAATAAATAAATAAAATTCAGAGATGTTTTCTTGTAACTATTCTACAAATCATCAGTACGTGAGAAATCATCAAGAAAGTCATCCTTGGGAAATCATTACTCCCACTGCTGGTTATGGACTGTGCTGACAGAAATTATATGAATGTAATGTACTTCTGACAAGCTGGTTTTGTCTTCTGCAAAGTAATTTTTTAAATGAAAAATATCCTGTTGTTTATTGGTCTATATGACAGTATATGTAGCAGACCCAAAGAAAACTTTTTACAAAGGCTGTATGAGTATACCCACAGTGATAATTATATTTATTTTAATCAATACTGACATCATGAATATTTATCACAACCATTCAAAGATTGTCAGGACAAAATATTTTTATTGCACTTTCACATATAAAGGGACACACTTCCATCATGTGCTACATTACTGCTAATATGAAAATCCTTCGGCAATCCAATACATCTCCCAGATGCAAAATATATAGCGTATCCAAAACACCTCACATGTTCAACATATGGTTATAAATATAACTACTGATGTTCCCAGCATGTCTGAAGTTACAATAGAAGAATACAGAGAAGTCTCAAATTTCTGTTTCTGCAGCTCAGAAACTCTGACAGGTGAGTGATTAAAAAGGAACTTGAAAAGAGCTAAAGGAATTCTAATGTCAGATTTGCCCAAGCTGAAATCAAGTCCTTTTGGCTACATGGGTTATAAATAGAGTTTTTATGGCTATATCCATACTAACAAATTTTAATTTTGAAACAAAGTTTTCATTCAAAAAAGACAAAGTGAAAAAGTTGTCTGTACAGATCAGAATTTTGATTCTGTCTCCGTGCATATTGACACACCTGAAAAGGTATATAAAAGGACCATTCACATGTTCAATGGTATTACTGAACTGCACAACAGCTGTTAGTACAGACAACAAGGTAAGAAACCTGTAGCCTAAATTATTATCAATATTTTATCTACACTTAGTTAACTATTGGCTGTCAAGGTTTTTGTTTTATTCAAGAAAGTGTTTGTGACAGGACTGTAATCAGTCAAGGAACAACCATAATGATGGTAAGACTCAATCAGAAAGATGGGCATCAAGACAACTTAGCAAAAGTTATGCATTTTAAAATTAACATGTATTAGTGTGGATGAAGCCTAGGAGCTGAGTTTTCTATGTGCAGAGCATTTTTGACTTCAAATTCCACTCAATCTTGTTCTTTTAACTCTGGGAATCCAAAATTGTAGTTTTTGCCATGACCATTTTTTACTCACATCTTCACTAAGCACAGACTGATAGGTCTTTTACTTTCAAATCAACATGGACAATTAGGTCAATTATTAAATAATAAAAGGCTTGAACATTTATAGTTCCATGACAGCGAAGGAAAATTTCTTGACTGAAGACAGTTTGATAACTTTGAAAGTCAGGTAAAATTCCTGATGTTCGGAGGAAGCTGGAGCACATTGAGGAAAACCTACAAGATAACAGAACATGCAAACTCCACACACAGAGTCCACAGGACATTTGAAATGAGGACCATCTACTGAGTCAACAGTGTTAACCACCGAACTATGCTGTCCACTTCATAACTAAGTTCACAATGATTCCTTTACTATTGCATGAATATAAATTATTCATTATGTAGTGACATTTCTGAGAAACAATCAAATTAATAAATGCATTTCAAAAAATGAATACACTCACAAATAAAGACAATTCTGTTAGTGGAGTAAGTAAAATTCATTTGACAACATTTATAGAAACTTTTAATTAAAGGTCAGAATTTCAAACTGAAAACTGTATCGTGCTCTTGAGGAATCCAATCCGTACCAGATTGAGTGCCGGTGCTGAACCAAAACAGAAATGTTTTTGGACTCAAAACTAAATCAAATCAAAGCCTTTAGTGTCATTATATGACAGTGCATATGCCAAAAATTGGGAAAAGGGTGAAAAGCTCTGTAGACATCAGGTGAACTACAGCGCAGAGATAATTCTCTGTATGTTCATCACTCTGAGTGTAGTGCAGCATTAAACATTGCCAGTTTATGTAGTGTTTTTTTTTCTATTATTACCAGATAAAATAATCAGTGAGCCCATATTTAGAAATTCTATTTTGTTTTTGCAATCTTTCACTGTTTATTCACTGATTTTTAGTTCTCAAGTGTAGTCTAACCCAGCCCTGATGTCAACTTGAAATGACCCAAAATTGAAAGAAAAGAAAGATATTTTCCCTGCATGTATACAGCTAGCAAACTGGGGAAACAATAATAACACCAGTACATATATGAATCCAGAACAGGCTGTGATTAGAGAAGTCTCTGTGGTTAGAGAAGTCACATTTCATTTGGAAGGACTTGGGTTTTAATGACTGGTTCTCTGTTCAGGTAAGTGGCCCAGTAGACCAAATTAAAGCTCCCAAACAGCACAGGGAACATGGTGCGGGAGATGCGGTCGATCTTGCTGACGCTGTTAAAAGTTTTCTTGTTGTGCTCTGGCTTTGTCTCTGCTGTGGTCTTGTTGGGATCATTTAGAACACACTTGGAGATGGTGGGTAATGTAGAGTCTTTTGTGATGCTGGGAGCATAGTTAGCCACAGCTACAGCATAAGCATTGTTCTTCTTCATGACAGTTGCGTCCTTTTTCTGGAAGGAAAATGCCTGAGGGTTAGAGACCTTTAGAAGTAAATACAGATGTATGCAAAACTTTGGGCACAAGTGGACAATAAAATGTTTCATTGCTGAATTATGTAAATACCACTTCTGTAATAGATATTAAAATCAGCATTTACCTTTGTCATGAACTTAAAAAAGTGAAGCAATAGTTGTGACCTATGCACATGTTTGGGGACTTTAATGACTCACTAATTAATGACAAAAGTTTAGAGGGGTTTCATAAACTGAAAGAGGACCCTTAGGTTCTTCAGTAGAGTGTATAAAGCTTTTACTCTGTTTAGGCACAGGGCAATTTTCCAGATTCAAACAGCTGTGAAATTACAAAAAACTATAATTGCAACCAAGAATCATTAGAAGGTTCCGTCTGAGGGGAGCTCCATTGTGTGAGATTGAAAGTGTCCTACAACAAAAACTTTGCCAGTGAACAGAATTCAAGAACAATTATGTTTCTCATCATAACATAGTGGGGAAGACAAATTAGTAAATTAGCAAATTAGTACTGTGAAAAAGAAGCTACAATATACTGAATTCATCACATGAGCGTTTGCAGGCTACAGGTAATTTCAACCCAGTTTTGTTTCTGCTTTCCTTGATAGGGAATGACCATCATTTGGTCATGCTGTTCGTGACACAGAAATGTTGAAAATACAAAATCCGATGCATTTGTCAAAATTGTCCAGTTTACCTGGAGCTGAATTTGCATTCTTGTCTGATCTTGTTTTAAATTGGTTGTCCATCCGTTTCCCTGTCCTCTGTTTAGCCTAGCATAACCAACCGCTGAGTATGGTTGTCTGTTCATTCATAGAGCAAACTGGCACACATCTCCTGACCATACTGTGACAGTTTTACCTTTTCATTGATGACACTCTTTCCATCCCAGGCCCAGCCTCGCTTGGTAAAGTAGTTGACAGTAGCAAACTCAATGAGCGCAGAGAAGACAAAGGCGTAGCAGACAGCAATGAACCAGTCCATTGCAGTAGCATAGGCCACCTTGGGCAGTGAATTACGGGCACTAATACTCAAAGTTGTCATTGTAAGGACTGTTGTTACACCTGAAAAGACAGGTAGAAAATGTAAAAATGAATGTCGAAAGGCCTTATAATAACCATTGCTTTCATAAAACATTTGAATTACTGATACTCTCCTTTTCTGACCACTGTGAGAAAGTTTAGTTTTTCTGTTTCTGTATTTTGTTTTGTTTTGTTGTGAAATATGCCATGAAGTGACATTATGTGTTTTTGGAACTTAATAAACATTACTTTTTAGTAATCAGAGTGGGTGCTTCACACCTATCTCACCTGGCTTTAAAAATACCTTACACCTTATATACAACCCGGTCTCACGGGGATTCGTGAAACTGTCACGTAAGTTTTAGTTTCGGTTTCGTGCGCACCAACACGATTTCGTCATGTTTTTCGTGCCGCTCACCACGAAATGTTTTTCGCTGTGGTAATCACATCTGAAAGTGGTTTATACCGGCGGATTCATGACGATCTAAGCTGTCCATCGGCGTATACTGCTTGTGTGATCGCGTTTGCGGCCGCCGGCCGCCGGACATTCTTGAAATTCCTATGCAAATTGGTAAGTGTACCACCGGCTTATGGTTAGGTTATGGTTAGGGTTATGGTTAGGGTTATGTTTCGGAACGATGTCATGCAAAATATAGCGTTGGATTCGCCACGGTTTTACATTAAAAATATAATATACACATTCTTTTGAAATACGTTCTGAGTGGCACGAAAAGTCCGCCGTTTAAAATACATTGGTGCGCATTTCGTGGTGAGCGGCACGAAAAACATGACGAAATCGTGTTGGTGCACACGAAACCGAAACTAAAACTTACGTGACAGTTTCACGAATCCTCGTGAGATCGGGCTGTTATATAAGATCATGGTCCCCTTCAGCTTCATTTCATTCTTAAACCATTTTTTTCATAAACTAAAAGGAATAGCAAATGAAACCCAATTTCAGAAACTTTAATAATTTCCAAAGCACGTGACCTAAAATTTCAGCCTATACTGGGATCATTTCTGAGCAGATGCAGAGCAAGCTGCAGCTGTTTAGCTTCTGTCCTCCACATGCTACACCATCTATGCAGATAGTGTAAGAGGATAATTCGCTTTCCTTTTGATGTTTTCATGTGTGTCCAGGTAACCTACAAATTCCCACCTTATTAACCTCTGTATTTATTTTGTAATCAATATAATCTGTGTATTTCTTTTGTAATAATAATTTTCATTGGGACAAATGTAATTTGTGTAACTCCTCTGGCTTTGATCTCATTAGTATAAAGCTATTTCAAATTAAATCCACAAGTGTCTGTGAAAAAGTCTATCAGCAAGGCCTGATTACATTGTGCAGGTCCTTTTGAAAAACAAAAAAAGATAAGTGACAGTTGTTGAAATATGCATATGACTCCTAGTATTGAAAATCAACAAGCTAAACACTAACATAGGTTGCTTGTGTTTGGTTTGATGGTTGTCTGATCACTAGTTTGGACTAGGGTTGGTACATTTTGTTGTGAAATTAGGAATATTTACTACTTTATTTAGGCTTATGTCAAAGAGCTATCTAAAGTGCATACTCTGGATACTCATACTCTGATCAGTAGAATAATCTGCAGTACAAATTTTAAAATGTCTACAGTGAGCTGGCTTCAGCCATGATTTTTCTAAAGTGTTATGAAGCCATTTAGGTCAATTTCCTTGCTGAGGGACACTTAAGGAATTACATTATGACATAGAGGAAGTTTTTTTATTCCTTTCCCTCGGTAGCTGAACCAAAGAATGGCATTAAAATGACCTCAGCATGGGGCAATCTAGGGAAAGACTGGATAAAATAAACAATAATACAAGCACATAATAAACCACCAAAAGTAACTACAAGGTGTAATCAATAATTACAGACACATAGCAAAAACTGTATTCCATTTAAATTTAACTTCTATTTGGATAGAAGTAGTCTTCTAGCTAGTGCAGCATTACACCACTCCCAGAGCTCCTGCCAGGCACCCTGGAAGTCCCATTTTTGTAAGCACACTATAATGTGCAATATGCCCTGGATCTTCACCACTGTTTCAGAGGCAGTCCATTGGCACACACATGGCACAGTTTAGGTGGTTTGCATTGAATGTTCTCCATGAAAACTGTACAAGATAAAACTGTTGTTTATTGAGACTCTGCCTCTTGCACTCAGACTGGTGTTTCAGAACAGCACTATTCAAAGAATGTGGCCCATACAAGTTGATCATGCAGACTGAATAATACCACATTACCGATACTGAAAAATGTGGTAATTCAGCTTTGTTTATTTCACACTTTTTTATTATTATTTTCAGGGAATCCCATCAAAAGTCTACTCCACATGCTTTAATTTCTTACCTGGTTACACAGATCAACTTTCTAAATACCTCCCTTATACCCTTATATCACTGAGTCATTGACCACAATGCTAAACTACTTCAGCAAAATAGGGTTTATTTTTTCAATAAAGCATAAATACCGTACAATGTTAGTAACAATAATGAAATAATTCTTCGAGCAATGATTCTTCTGGTCAGTAACAAGCTGGTGACATGGTTGTGAAAGTTTTTTAATGACTTAGATATTGTTATTTACCAGAAATAATGTGTAGACTCTGCTTCTTTCAAACATCTTTTTTTTTTTTTTTTTTTACTGCTTTACTATTGGACCATTGTAAAACAACTTGGGAAAGCTTGTGCTTATTTAAGATTTTAACCTTGATGCCTACATTTAAGATGACACCAAGCATTATCAAAAATGAGAAATATTTAGATTGTATCTTTATTCAAATATGCATCGTTCCTGATTTCACTATTTATTCATTTTTCATAGTTTATTTGACAGGGACAGATACAGTCTTAATAGATAAAAGACAGCAGAGAAAAACAGTTATGCAGTGCAAGCATCACAGTTTTTATAGCAGCAAGCACCTTTAGGAGCACCTTTTAAAGGACCAGGAGGTTGAAACAGTGAGATAAAGAACAGAAAGCCAAACAATTAAAGCTGCATGCAGCAGGAAACAAAAAGGAATGCATTTAAAAAATATTACAGTGAAAAAAATGAGACAGGATTTTTAGCGGCTGGCTGTTTCTGATACTGAGACCCTAAAGCCTCCACTTGGTTCTTCCCAACAAAATCCTTCCAGACACAATCTTCCTCTTCTGGTCTGATTGTTGCAGTGGGTAATATCTGGATTTATTAATGTGTATTATACTGCAGTGGATAAATAGAAAAAAAAGTATTATGAAAGCCTCAGACAGGTCCCTGATGTTCATGCAAAAGGAAAATCCAAATGTGAGTGTGGTCTACTGACAGATAAGGAGAGTGAGGCAGCATGACCCTTGTCTGGTTGCCTGCCTGCAGTGGCCTGATAAAATGTTCACCTGTCAGCATGAACACAGTTTACTGGGACTGTAAACCTGGGCAGAGAAAGCCCAGCAAGGGCAAGTGAGAATAGGCAGGACTATCATAGGAATGCAGTGGTGGTTGCTTGGTTTTGTGCACATTGCACAATAACAGTTTGCAGAAGTCAAACATTTTACTGATTTTCTAAATTGTGGTCTTGAACGTGTATTGACAAAGGGTATCCTTAAAACAAGATAGGAGTAAAATGTTTCAACCTTCCTTTCATAACGAGCACTACTTTTAAAACAGATCAGTAATTGGGTTATATTTACAAATGCAGTTGTTTTAAAAGTGATAGTATTTTTTAATTACATTTTTATGGAGCTGAAATAAATTCTTTCTGTGACAATTGTTGCAATTTTGCTTTATTTTGTTGGTTTAAACTGACAGAAATCTAACATTGGATTGAAAATTCTGTCAGAATTTTTTAAATATGCCACCTTGTTATTGTGGTCTGGTTTTTTTGTGTGTTTGTTAGTTTGTTTTGGCCATTTATTCAGGCTGGTTTGGGCCTGTGATTTTTTTTATTACGAGTACATTGAACTTCCTTTGTAGTACAAGCCCCTCATGTCTTTATAATTTTACTATTTAGCCACAAAATTAAGACCACCTGTATATTGTATATTGTGTCAGCCTTCAGTACGGCCCATCATGGACATGGGTGCTCGAGGACACTCATGTGGTCTCTGGTACCTGAACAGTGGCAGTAGACAATTTGGGTGCTGTGAGTCGCAGGATAAGGCGTATTTGGACCAGACATATCCCTGTGCATCTTGTGGATGCTTGATAGATTGGGATCAGAGGGGTTTGGAAATACAGTCCGTGGCTTGGAACCTTTGCTATGTTCATCAAACTGTTCCTGGCAGTTTATGCAGTGTGGCGTAACAGATTGACCTCCTGGGGAAGGACACTGCTATCAGGGAGTGCTGTTGCCATAGCTAAGTGGGCTTGGTCTCCATGTATAGGTGGGTGGTGCGTGTCAAAATAACATCAGAACAAAGGTTTATATAAAACTGTTTTTTCTAAGACTTTATTTTGTAATTTTGACTCAGATAATGACAAAGGTGAAACATAAGAAAGACAGTGAAAAATAGCAGGGGAATAAATAAGGATCCAGGCTGACTCTATTTGAACTGTGGCGTTAAAACCATTTCATTATTGTGTTGAACCTGGAACACTGGGTTTTGTGGATGTTCCATTTTTATACCATTTGTGTGTTGTTTCTGTACTCCCAGGCCATAGTCATTGCTCCACACTAAAACTTCCCAATTAAAATATAACGGCAGTATTTTCTGTAATCCTGAAGTTTTTGACAAACCCCCAGGGCAAAGTATTGCAACATTTTGTTCAACAAGGAAACCTGCAAGAAGACTTCCTTCCTACATTAATACAACAGCACATCTGAACTCTGTCTGTCCTGCAGTACAAAGATATTTGTTAGCCAAGCATCTTGGCAAGTGAAAATTCTTGTGACACAAACCATAGATATGTCAGTGTCTGTTTATAACATACTTCGATCGAAAACAAATGTAGTCTCATTCAGCTGTCCTGGAATACATCCTACCTGCATGATGGTTACAAGGTAGGTGTGTGTGCATTTGAGTAAAGCTAGTCCCACAATGCATAAAACCAGTTAACTAAATACAAGCACAAATACCTGGTAGATTATTTTCAGCAATCACACTATCGTTGGTGGGATTGTTGCAGAAGTGCAATTCCACTCATGTCGTTGTGGGTTCAATTCCATACTAGTGTGATTTCTTTCATACAATAGAGTAACTGCTGAAAACAATTGTCATCTTTGCTTGAGGTAGAAGTCAGAATATATGTATTTTGTCTTTTACATTATATATTTTGTAAAAAAAAAAATGTAATATTGGTCAAAGAGGGGATCCTGCAAGTACTGAGGATGTATGTAAAATGCAGTTAAGCCAAAAAATGTGAAATGTGAAAATGAAAAGACTCACCAAAGACCGTTCTAGCTGGCACAGACTCTCGATTGAGCCAGAAAGAGACCTGGGACAGGATTACTGTCATGATGCAGGGCAGATATGTCTGGATTACAAAGTAACCAATCTTTCTCTTCAAATGGAAGTGAGCTGTCATGACTGTGTATTCACCTGATAACAACAGAGAAAATGTTAATGGAGAAAAGAAGTCTTGCAGAGTGAGAGTGGTCACAAATAGAAGACATAGGTGATTATAGAGCTGTATCATCAGTTTCATTTGGAGTTGCATGAATTTCATGTATGAATATTGTTTCATTCATAGTTAAGATTTAAATTTTTTTAAATCCTGTTTTGTTACCCACTTTGCCTAACTGTTTGTCTGCCTCTTGTTCACTGCCTGACTTTTTCCTCATGCTCTTCATGCTCATCTTGTTAGGGTGCAGGGTGGGGTGGGAGGGTGGGGTGGGGGGGTGGGGGGGGTGGGGGGGTGAACTTAGAAGCAGGCACACCGAGGCAGGCGGATACTTCAACAAAGATTTAATAAACAAAAACCAAAGCAAACCAAACTCCATACAGGAAGTAATCAGAAATAAAACCAAACCGGGCTCTAAACTAAACCAGAACAAGGAACAAAAACAGGCCACGACATGGGCTAGACTAAACACAAACGGAATGACTTACAACTTAAAGTCCACCGACCGGGAGCCGATGCGGGGACAGAGGGGGAAGTTCTTGGGACAGGGCAGGTGGCTGCCTGAACGCAGTGGGGACCGGTGGCTGCCAGGCGTAAACTAACTGTGATGTCACCCGTTGGTTTCAACGCCGAGAAAATGAAGCCCGGATTTTGCTACTTCCTGGTCGCCGTTTTGGATTTTTTGGAGCCAGTGACGTAAAAAGCGTCATCAAACAGACTGGACCGGAGTGCAACTAGGGGCAGGATTGGCTGAAGACTCTCTTATCCCGCCCACATTTTACCGCAGAGGCTTCTGTTGCTGTCTATCAAGTATAGCCACGCCCCCTGGCTCCGCCAACTTCAACGATTTATTTAAAATTCAGTATTGATTTATTTTAAGATCGGCCACCTGATCTCTCATTTTGACCATGAAAACTAACGGGAAAAAAAATCCTGAGCTGTAGAAAATCAGTCTATCAATTTTTTTTTTTCCAAAAATGAATTGGGGTCTATGGAGAAAAAAGCTTTTTGGAGCCAACCCTAGCGGACGGCGTGATATTGCAAGTTTTTGACACTTCCGGGTGGGCTTCAATTTTGGAGCCAGATGCTATGTCCACTTTATATACAGTCTATGGTGGCTGCCTGAACGCAGCGGGGACCGGTGGCTGCTGGAGTGCAGCGAGAACAGACGACTGCAGGAATGCAGCAGGGACAGGTGGCTGTAGATCCGAGGCAGGGGCAGAGCTCCAGAGCTGGGCCGGGCAGGACAAAGCAGGCGGGAAAATTCAGAGCTGGGGGGAGACCGGAACAGAGTGGCTTGTGGAGCATCAGCAGAAGCAGCAACCATCCGAGACAGAAGCAACCCAGACAATGACCCAGCACCGAGGGGAAGGGTGAGGCAGGTTAAATAAGCCGCTAATTGCTAATTGGAAGCAGCTGTGCTCCTCGGCAGCCGCGCCCAATCAGCCAGAGCTGACAGTCGGCCAGGAGCGCAGCAGAGAGAATGGAGGGACCATAACACATCTTGTGTGACAAAGTGGGTGAGAACTCACCACCTCACTCCCAGATTCAATATCTCTGTTGGTATACCCCAGGGTTGTCCAATTTCACCTTACCTTTTTATTTTGGTAAGTGATATGTTAGCAATTCACCTAAAACACTGTGAAGATCTCAAGAAATTGGACATCTTTGGCACAGAATTAATAATAACTCAATTAGCAGATGATACTACGCTATTTCTTAAAGATAATAAACAAGTTCCAATTGCTATTGAAAAAATAAAATTGTTCTCGGAGGCCTCTGGTTTGACTTTGAATTTAAAAAAATGTGAACTTCTTGCAATCCATGACACCCCCTTAAAGGAAATTTGCAATGTTCCCATTAAAACGGAAATCAAATATCCGGGTGCATATATATCGAAAGACCAAAACTCCAACCTCACAATGAATTTTGAGAATAAACTTAAAGATTGTAAATCAAAATTGAATTTATGGCTTCAGAGGGATCTCTCAATATTAGGGCGCATTTACCTAACAAAAATAGAAAGTTTATCAAGAATTATATATCCAAGTTGTAGTATTGCAGTCTCAAATAACTTAATTAAAAGAATTAATACTATGAACCTTAACTTCATCTGGAGAAACAGACCACACTATCTTAGAAAAGATGAAATGGTTAAAGAAATAAAAGATGGTGGCCTGAAGGTCATTGATTTTGATTGCCTTAATGGAACACTTAAAATTAATTGGTTAAAATCGTGGCTCAATAATTATAATGTGTTTTGGTATTGTGTGCCAAATTTTATATTTAACAAATTAGGTGGGCTAAAAATATTACTCTTATCGGATTTTACTATAAATAATCTACCCATTAAATTATCAGAGTTCCATAAACAGGTATTATTATATTGGAAACTACTTTATGTACACAATTACTCCCCACACTCCACTATAATATGGAACAACAGATATATATTGTACAAAAGTAAGTCACTATTTTATAAAGAATGGATGAATAAGAATATATGGTCTATTGTACACTTGAACACTAATGGTGATCTGCTAACTTACGAACAATTCTGTATCAAACATAACTTTAATCCTCCTGAATACGAATTCAAAAGACTTATTAAAGCATTGCCAAAAGAATTTATTTTTCTAACCAAAAACATAGTTGAACATCATCCCATCAATCCACTAATGGGTACTGTTGCAATTCAAGGTGTTTGCCTTACTGACAAGAAATGCACAAACCAACTCATAAGACATTGTCTAACCAACAATCTATTCCCTGGTATAACGAATAAGAATGACATAAGGAATAAATATGATAAAACGTCTATTGACAAACTAAGAACAATGTATCTAAAACTTCCAATTCCACCAAAAGTTAAAGAAACACTTTAAAACAAGATCTTTTACCAAACTTGGACCGCCCGGCGACAAAGATGACCCCTGTGACCTTGAAAATCAGGTCAAGGTCACCAAATGTGAACTTGACCTGTGTCTTATTATGGTACACCTGTGTACCAAATATGGTGAGGCTACATCAATATTTTATCGAGTTATCGCGTGGAAACCAAATTGTTACAGACAAACAAGCAAGCAAGACCATGCAGCTGAAAACAATACCTTCCGGAAAACGCAGTTTTGCCAGGCGGTAATTATGAATTGTATTTACCCCGCCAAAGAATTATTAAGGAAACGTTTTAATATAGATGATAATATATGTGTTTTTTGTGAAAACAATGTCGAAACCATAGACCATATTTTTTTTGAATGTATCAAAACTCAAATATTTTGGAAATGCAAGCAAGACTGGACTCATGGACATTTGGGAGACTCAAGACCAATATCAAAAGACATTGTAACCTTTGGAACTCTTTTGGAAAACAAGAAACAAGAACTATGTTATAATTTGATCCTCTGTCTAGCAAAAATTTTTATACATAAGAAAAGACTCCTTAAAACACCCCCCATTTTCAAAGTATTCGTAACAGAATTTGAGAACTATTTAAAAGCCCTAAAATATATGAATAGATATGAAAATGTTTATGACCTATTGTATGAACTCAACACTGATGTGTAACCTCCTTGTCTGTTTTCACTTGTTTTTGTTTTGTTTGTTGAATTGAGTGTATAACACTTTTTTTTGTTATTTGCATTGAAACTGACAACCGAAAACAATTTATTTAAAAAAAAAAAAAAAACTCACCACCTCCCCCCTGACATGTTAATTTCTCATCAATGCATTTTGCTATAATTTAGCCAGTGCTAGTGTAACTTTGCAGCACATAATATGCCGGCTTTATTTGTGCTAGAATCACAATAGTTTGAAACAAAGCACATGGGTGTTAAAGCAAACACACAGCTAATAATTAGGTTGTTAGTCTTTATTAAGTTACAAGTCGGATGTGTTATTTTTGTTCTTGTTTCTTTGGTCATACTTGTCTTCCTTTGTTCCTTAAAGATGACTCACCGTACAGGACTAGTGTTAGGGAGAAGGCAGCACAGAATTTTCTGTTCAGACAGCAGCAAGATCCATATGTGCATCTCCAAAGAAAGAGAGTTGTACACAACAGCGCCGGTAGCTAACCCTTGAAATAGATAAATATGCTCACCAGTGCTGGATTTTATGGTCTCCTTCCCCACAGATTGGCCCAGCAAGTCATACTGGTTCAGTCTTGATCCATCAGCTGCCACATCCACAGACTGGGAAGCATTTCTAGTCCAGATGTAAGTAACCTCGGTCTTAGTATAGGCATCTGATGCAGAGAGAGTAAGGGGAATCTGATTGAGAAAGCAATGCTACAAATGTCTACAACATATTCAACACAGGGTGCCCCTATTTCTCTGCCACCACATGGACAGCCCTCAGCAACTGTAATTTTTATGCAATTTTTTCATGTCTGCAAAGTGTTTATTTTCATGTGTCTGCACCTTCATGTGGGAATAGGCTAAGCTAAAGCTGTGTTAATGCGGATTACAATACAATACAATACAATAACTTTGTCAATCCCTGAAGGGAAATTCAATTGTCTGGGTTTGTTTACTTTGGAATTAAATAGTCCAATTGCTGATGGTAAGAAAGATGTTCTGAATCTTTCTGTCCTGCAGCGCAGAAATAGGAGCCGTCCACCACCGATGTTTCGTTGTTCATTGAGGCAGTGGATGATCCATGTTTTTCAGAATGGCCTCCATCTTGCTCAGTGCACGTCTCTCCACCTCATCCTCCAATGAGTTTAATTTGACTCCAACCACAGAGCAACTTTTTTAATCAGTTTGTTCAGACGCCTTGCATCCTTCTGTTTTATACTGCCTCCCCAGCAGACTGCAGCATAAAACAGGACACCTGCTACCACAGACTGATAAAACATCTGCAGCATCTTACTGCAGATGTCTAGTGATTGAAGTCTTCTGAGGTAAAAAAGTCAGCTCTGGCCCTTTTTGTAGATGAAGTCTACATTTTTAGACCAGTCCAACTTATTATCAAGGTGGACACCTAAATATTTATATGATGTCACCACCTCAATGTCCACGCCACAAGTGTTCACTGGAAGAAGAGGGGGTTTGGATCTGCGGAAATCTATGATCATTTCCTTTGTCTTTGAGGCGTTGAGTAGTAGGCAGTTTTTGTGACTCCAGTCACTGAAGGCACTTATCAGGTCTCTGTATTCAGCTTCATGTCCATTTCTGATACATGCCACGATAGCAGTGTCATCAGAGTATTTCTGAATGTGGCAGGACTCAGTGCTGTATTTGAAGTCAGATGTATACAGAGTGAACATGAATGGAGCCAGGACTGTTCCTTGTGGAGCCCCAGTACTACTCATTAATGTCCCAGAAACACAGTTCCCCAGCCTGACAAACTACAGAAAAAGGCAGAAAACTAGGTAGACACTACATATTTAGTAAAAAGTTTGGCTAGAAGTCCAGATTTGGAATATGTGGAGACTGACGTCCTTCTATGTAAGTATCCTGTTTAACCCTTTACGCTTCAGTGCGCCGGCGGTACACCTACTAATTTGCATAGGAATTTCAAGAATGTGGGCTGCACAGTGGCGTAAGTGGTTTGCACTTTGCCTTGCAGCAAGAAGATCCCTGGTTCGAATCCTGGGGTGGGCCTGGGATCTTTCTGCATGGAGTTTGCATGTTCTCCCTGTGCATGCGTGGGTTTTCTCCGGGGAATCCGGCTTCCTCCCACAGTCCAAAAACATGCTGAGGTTGATTGATGACTCTAAATTGCCCGTAGGTGTGAATGTGAGTGTGATTGTTTGTCTGTATATGTAGCCCTGTGACAGACTGGCGACCTGTCCAGGTTGTCCCCTGCCTTCGCCCGAGTCAGCTGGGATAGGCTCCAGCACCCCCTGCGACCCTAGTGAGGATAAAGCGGTGTATAGAGGATGGATGGATTTCAAGAATGTCCGACGGCTGCAAACACGATTATACAAACACTATACGCCGATGGAAAGCTGAGATTCTCATGAATCCGCCGGTATAAACCACTTTCAGATGTGATTACCACAGCGGGTGAGAAAAACACATTTGTCCGACAAAAACAAATATTCATCCATCCGTTCTCTATACACGGCTTCAACGCACACAGCGTGACTCACATTTCCGGGTTCATTATTACACACAGAAAAAAAGATTCCACAAAAAACGGCCATAATCCAACCTTTTATATCCAGACAACACAAGCCAGTAAACTATTTTGTCCAAAACATGTCCTGAAGTCGGTATAAAATCCACGAATCGGTCGTTTTCAAGGAAATGCACCTCACGATGTACGTCCAATATTCCCTGTATTTTTCATCATTTTTTTAATTTAAAAATAGAATATTAGCGATTTTTTGTACTGAAAACGGCTGGAATTGACTGAAGCTTAAAGGGTTAAAATTGTTATGAATTTTCTGACTTCATCAACAGCAACAAAAACTAACAATAGCTGAAAATTGCAGGAAATAATAATAGTAATAAAAAGATAATAGCGTGTTCATGTGCCTGTTTTTCAGCTGCCTGTAAAACATAAGTTGAGGAACTTCCCTATAGCCAACTCGGTATGGTAGATCAGCCATGAAGTCTTCTGGCTGAAGTCACCAGAAAAGAAAGTATCAGAGATACTAGTTTGATTTATTTCATTGCGTGTTTTATGTAAGATGTGGCTAGAATGCTATAGCTGGTCATTATGACATTTTTCTGTTACATTAGCAAATGTATTGATATTGATTTTCTGTAGTGATTGTGTTCACAGCTGCTGGATGCAAGGAAGACGGTACTTGCTCCAGATGGAATGGAGTTATGCAGGGGCACCAGCACTGACATAAAGCCAGATGAGGAGAATAGCAGCATTGACAGGTGTGTGGGTGGATCGCCTCCATCCTTCTGCAGCCAGGAGCTAGCCAACCTGTGTGCTGCCCTACAGGTAAGGTTTTATGATGTGAAGTACACAGCTTTACATCGCAGACGTTTTCAAAGCGGACAACCTTTAGATGGAATAACACCAAATAAATATTATCCAGCGGGCAGCAAAGACACATTTTAAGCCCAAGCTGATGTCTAAACTACCGGCCAGCTGGGAGTGATGAACCAACCTGTAGCGCTATAGCTTCAGTGGAATGGTATTGAGGTCCTCTGGGGTAAAGTTCTGACCTTAATTTATGATTTTGAGCATCTCAACCTATTCATAATGTAAACACTTACTCATAGCTTGTGCAAATAAAAAACTGAAAAAATCCTCCACTAAAGCTGTTAAATAATCAGGAGTGCTAAGTCGCCGTGTCTTGAAGTGCCACCATGACAATAGCCTATTTAACACACTACGTAGTAGCGCTTAATAAAAACATATAGTCAATTCTGAAAAGTAAAAAGCTAAAAGATATGAAACATAAGTCTTGTTTTGTCGTGTTGTATTACCGTAAAACTAGAACACTTATCAAATGATGATGAAAATTTGCATCACCCTTGAGCACTGTCAGTCTGAGATTATAAAACAAACAGGTACAGTGCTACAGTGTGGAGTGTTTGCAACAGATCTGCATGCTATATCTGGATCTGGATATCTCGGAAGTGACGATAAATCTGTAGCGACTGTGTGTGCCATCATGCCAATGTAAATCAAAATCCCCGAGGAATGTTTTCAGCACATTGTTGAATCTATGTCACAAAGAATTAAGACTATTCTAAAAGCAACGGGATCCAGCAGAGTTGTAGCACAGCGTACGTGGAGTGTAATTTGAAAACAGGTTAAGGTTCAGGTTAAAGGCCCAGGATTAGGCCAAAGGTGATATGCAAGCATGTACCACATGAGTGCTGAGGATCTAATAGCACTTACAACTGCCAAACTTGAGAGGACATGAATGAGAGTCCATGGGAAAATCCTCCAGGTGCATGGGACACTCAGCTTGAACTGTTAACCTGGGAATGAAAAAACAAATACACAAACAGAACTGTTTTCTCAACATCCCAATTTGATTATTATACTATCTGAACATAATAAATGAAACAAATAAATGAAATATTTTATTTCAAAGCAGATTATCCCAAATGATGATGATGACTGGTAAACATTAGCAGGCAAAGGACTAAATGTTTTCACTTAAGGTGGTAGAGATCAAAACTACAGCTGAATGAAAATGAATATCAGACTTAGGTTTATTCACATGATTTGGAGTTGCCCTGTGATTCAGGTTTTTTTGGAGGGAGATCCAGAAACATATTACACAAATTGTCAAAAATGGTGTGGCTTTCTCTCCAAAACTTTTTGTATTGGGAGATCCATCTGCCCTCGAGAGCTTTCTTCCTAATGATGCAGAATGGGTTCAAACTGCACTAATGGTGGGACGAAAGCTGATTACTTCTCAGTGGAAGTCACCTTCCGCCCCGTCAGTGGCTCAATGGCTCAAGGAGCTTGGTAAACTGACTGCATCGGAATGCCTTTCATATACACACGTGGACAAAATTGTTGGTACCCCTCAGTTAAAGAAGGAAAAACCCACAATTCTCACTGAAATCACTTGAAACTCACAAAAGTAACAATAAATAAAAATTTATTGAAAATTAAATAATCAAAAACAGCCATTACTTTTGAATTGTTGATTAACATAATTATTTAAAAAAACAAACTAATGAAACAGGCCTGGACAAAAATGATGGTACCTCTATAAAAGATTGAAAACTATTTGACCAGAGTGACATGATTAACTCAGGTGTGTCATTTAATTGACATCACAGGTGTTTCCAAACTCATAATCAGTCAGTCTGCCTATTTAAAGGGAGACAAGTAGTCACCCTGCTGTTTGGTGAAAAGGTGTGTACCACACTGAACATGGACAACAGAAAGCGAAGGAGAGAATTGTCCCAGGACATCCGAAAAAAATGATAGACAAACATCTTAAAGGTAAAGGCTATAAGACCATCTCTAAACAGCTTGAAGTTCCTGTGACAACAGTGGCTCATATTATTCAGAAGTTCAAGACCCACGGGACAGTAGCCAACCTCCCTGGACGTGGCCGCAAGAGGAAAATTGATGACAAATTGAAGAGACGGATCGTTGGAATTGTATCCAAAGAGCCCAGAGCAACCTCCAAAGAAATTAAAGGTGAACTCCAAGGCCAAGGTACATCAGTGTCAGATCGCACCATTCGTCGTTGTTTGAGCCAAAGTGGACTTCATGGGAGACGACCAAGGAGGACACCACTGCTGAAAAAAACTCATAAAAAAGCCAGACTGGAATTTGCAAAAATGCATGTTGACAAGCCACAAAGCTTCTGGGAGAATGTCCTTTGGACAGATGAGACCAAACTGGAGCTTTTTGGTAAGGCACATCAACTCTATGTTCATAGACTCAAAAACCAAGCATACGAAGAAAAGAACACTGTCCCTACGGTGAAACATGGAGGAGGCTCAGTAATGTTTTGGGGCTGCTTTGCTGCATCTGGCACAGGGTGTCTTGAAAGTGTGCAAGGTACGATGAAATCTGAAGACTATCAAGGCATTCTGGAGAGAAATGTGCTGCCTAGTGTCAGAAAGCTTGGTCTCAGTCGCAGGTCATGGGTCTTCCAACAGGACAACGATCCAAAACACACAGCCAAAAACACCCAAGAATGGCTGAGAGAAAAGCGTTGGACTATTCTAAAGTGGCCTTCTATGAGCCCAGATCTGAATCCCATTGAACATATGTGGAAGGAGCTGAAACATGCCATTTGGAGAAGACACCCATCAAACCTGAGACAACTGGAGCTGTTTGCTCATGAGGAGTGGGCCAAAATACCTGTTGACAGCTGCAGAACGCTCATTGACAAATACAGAAATCGTTTAATTGCAGTGATTGCCTCAAAAGGTTGTGCAACAAAATATTAAGTTATGGGTACCATCATTTTTGTCCAGCCCTATTTCATTAGTTTGTTTTTTTAAATAATTATGTTAATCAACAATTCAAAAGTGATGGCTGATTTTGATTATTTAATTTTCAATAAATTTTTATTTATTGTTACTTTTGTGAGTTTCAAGTGATTTCAGTGAGAATTGTGGGTTTTTCCTTCTTTAACTGAGGGGTACCAACAATTTTGTCCACGTGTGTAGACTTATGGACAAAGTGGACTGCTTTCATTCCAAATGGAAGTCTTATCTCTCCTGTATTGGTGAGGCAAAATAAGGTCCATGTCTGGAAGAGGTGCCAAGGTGGAAAGACCTTTTGTGATGTTGTTGTCTTTCATCCTCTCACTGGGTGTATTTGTATCTGGTGCTATTTCTGTTTTTGTTTTGTTTGTTTTGTTGTTGTTTTTTCACATATATCTAGTTCTTGGTGTATTCATATATATATATATATGTATATATATATTATGCTATATGACAAATTTGCACTATTTGTAACTCTGTGCTTTGAAAGAAATGCAATAATCTTCAAATCATAAAAAAAGAAAATGAATATCATACTTAGGTGACTGGAATTATAAAAAAATTATTTTATTTTTTGCATGACTACTACTAAGGGCAGCACAGTGGCTTGATGGTTAGCACGTTCACCTTGCAGCTAGAATATCCCAGGTTTATGTCTCAGCCTTCCCGGTAAAACAGGTGAGATTAACCCCCCAGCCAAAGCATACCCGAGGGCAGTGATCATCAACTGGTGCCAAACCATCCAATCCGGCCCGCAACTGGATTCCAAAATTGTGAGGATCAAAGAGAAACTATCATGTGATCCACACTATTAAAGCAACTGAAACCAACAACTGAGACTCTTAACTATCAGTAATCCCCACCATTTATGACTCTATTCAGGCTACATTCCGAAATGAGGACAGACTCGCTCCACTGTTTAGCATTTATTGTTTCACACAGTTCTTTTTTTTAAACATAACTTTTCCTCATGCCCTTACTTAACATTTGCTTTTTATTTCAAAGTCTCAACAACAAGTTTCAAACTAGTAGACTTCTCAGGACAAAAAAAGGAGGAAAAACCAACTGGCATAACTTAAAATAGTATGGTAAATAAATACTAACCTGGTACCAGAACAAAACAGGTCACAAATAATGTTCGCACATCAAACAAAACATTAAGTGGGCCATAGCGATTTCACATCACAAGGCTGAAATGGGCTACTCACACTGCTTAATGGCTGAAGTTACATTTCCCCTCTGACACAAACTTTTTCACATCAGGCTTGCCCACTGTCAGATTTATGCGCAAACAGTCCTCCAAAGACTGGTTTGACAGTCGGTTCCTCTCATGTGTTTTTATCGAGTTCATCTTGTAGAACGCAGCCTCGCAGGTGTAGGTTGAACCGAACATAGTGAGCACATACATAGCCAGCGTCTTCAATGTGCCATAGTCCTCGGGACAAGACACCCAAAATGCGCTCAGGCTCTCAGCACCACGGAGAGCAGCCTTCATGTCACCTGCGGCCTGGATTTCAGCCAGATCGCTCTGAATGGTCGCCTCGTCCAACGGCATCATTTTCACCGAGTTTGTGGAGAATTCTCCGCTTGGGCTGATGGTGAATGGGTCACGCACAAATCCAATGACATCCCTGGAAATGAAAAAGTCATCGACTCTAGCAGAGAAGTTGTCTTTTAATTGTGTGATGAATGTCTTCATCTTGTCTGTTACGTTGCTTTCTCCCACCGTCTTCAGTGTGTTGAAGTGCAGCAGCCTCTCTGACAACAAATCTGCATGGAACACATCAAGTTTGTTCCCAAAGGCATCAAGTTTTTCCACCAAATCACCCATTGATTTTTCTTTTCCTTGCAGCTGGAGATTAAGTGTATTCAAATGGGAGAAAATGTCTGTTAAAAATGCAACGTTGCACATGTATTCTCTGTCTTGCCTGATGCGGAGATGGTCAGCTGTCGCTTTTGATTTACCTTGTTTCAAAAAATCCACTACTTGGGCATGGAGCTCAACGAAGCGCTCCAGTGCTTTGCCCTTACTGAGCCAGCGCACGTCCTTGTGGAGTAACAGGTCATCATGACAAGCCTGGGATTCCAGGACAAATTTGCGGAACAGGCGGTGTTGCGTGTTTGAATTTCTTCGGATGTGGTTAATAATTTTCATTGTTTTCTCCATCATCTCTTTGAGCTCGCCACTTAGCTTTGCGCACAGCACGCTTTGATGGATAATACAGTGAAGTGCGTTAGTTTGAGGAGCGACAGTCTTTATTCTGCTCACCAGACCCTTGTTTTTGCCAGTCATGGCAGGTGCACCATCTGTCACTGTCAGGTTGATTTTATCCATGGACAATCCATGGCTTTTAAAAAAATCCTCCAGTTTTCCAAAGATGATGTCAGCAGTGGTGTTGTCCTCCAGCAGAAGCAATGCCAGCAGCTCCTCTCGGAAATCTTTGCCATCAAAGTATCTGACAAAAACGCACAACTGTGAAATATCCGTGTTGTCAGTGGACTCATCAATAGGCAGTCCTTCCAGGATTTCGCGGGCGTTTTTCGTGATTGTTGCGGCCGAAAATGCCTGAATTCGCGGCAGCTTTTCTAAAAAATTGCGATAAAAGTTGCGATGTTTTAAGCTTATTTATTGTGAGGAAATTGTGGGAGACAATGACAACTGCTAAAAAACTGCATTTTTTTTCCAGCTTGTAGAACATGTTTCAACACTGTAATTGACAATATTTATTCGAAAATTTATTATTTTGCGTTCCAGCCCATTTCCACAAAAGCTGGCACACCATAGTGGGAAATTAGCAGCAGCCACATACTGGTTTAACATGACGTGGTTGGTAGATTTGCGGCACAAAATGCTATTTTACTACTGAATGAATCATATTCGGACATATCTGTCAGTGGCTTAAAAAGTTAATTTCACATCCTGGCACACACGTGTTCACACACACACACTCACGGTTTGTCACGTCTATTAACAAGAACAGCACTGAGAGAGCGCAGTCCTCCACCAAGACAGGTGTGTGTTCTGCATGTGTACATACCGAATCGCGTGACCTAACTATGTAGCCGGCGAGGGGAATTGATGGGACTCAGAGACACCCCCACAATTTAATCAGTTGTTCCTTGTATCATTTCCAATACCTCCACAGTGGTAGATTTGTAGTAGGATAACAATCATGTGATCGTCAGCAGGCTGCTGAGGTAGCGTTCACTTGTTGCCACGGTTACCGTGCTGCTATCAGACGCTGTGCCGCTACCTCAATGGGAAATCCTAAACAAATCCGTGGATCCAAACCCAGATAGCAAACTATGGGTGAATCAATGTTGAATCTATGTTTAGACCTAATGTAGAAATTATACAGAAAGCGCAAGGTTGATAAAATGTTGACTCAACGTTTGCTTACATAGATTACATGTTTGCAAACATAGATTCAACATTAATTAAACATTGACCTGTCAAACATTTTAATTAAACCAAAATACAATGTAGATTCAATGGCATCTTTTAAACACAAACTTCAATGTTGACAAAATGTTGTTGAATCAACGTTTATCCAACCATCAGTCTTCAACTGTAACCACAATTCAACCTTCTTAACCCTAATTCAACATTGATTTAACATCTTTTGCTATCTGGGTAAAGTGTGATTTATGGTTGAAAAGCAAATGTTGACTCAACATTTTATCAACCTTGCGCTTTCTGTATAATTTCTACGTTAGGTCTCAACATAGATTCAACATTGATTCACCCATAGTTTGCTATCTGGGAACTTTAAGCCGTATCACTGCGGAAGTCTAATCACTTGGTCCTTGTGTCATTTCTGACCGACCCTGAAAACTTCATTTAAATCCCTGAGTCTGTTTTTGAGTGATGTTGGTAACAGAGGAAGGATCACAGGCGCTGATTGTCACATAACTCCACCGTGTTCTTTGGTGGAATAAATAATCTAATTTACCTTCATTCTTTCAGTGCTCTAACGGATCTGGATGCAACAGTTTCCATCACGGTGATTTATGTGGTCCGTTATCTGATCATTTCAGCCGTTCTAATATGTTTCGTGTTTTTTTAAGTGTATCAATCGATGATTTTTTTTCTTTTTTGTATTCCACCACAGTATTGCACGGGTGTAAAACAGTTTAGCTCCGCTTTGGTGAAGCGCTGTGAATTAATTGTTTATCACGGTCTTCAGCAGTAATTTTTGTTGGTAAATGAGAGATATTAGTATCGCACGTCTGCATCTTCAAACCATAAACAAGGAAGTGAATTCGGTGACGTACGTTCATTAGATTTTTGCTGGGGACTGCTATGATTGGTGGAACTCATGGGAGGCAGGCCAAAATTGCGGGAAAGTTGCGGTGATTGGACAAAATTGCAAGGCCGTGCAAAATTTGCGGAGATTGGTTGATTTTGCGTGAATTCGCGTGATCGCAACATCGCAAATTCCTAGAGGGACTGAATAGGCAGCGAAATGTATTTGGCTTCCTTGATCCCGTCAATGACAGCTTGCTGGACATGCTCTGCCAACATGTGTACAGGACGTGCAGCAGTTGAAGCAGAGAGCGGTATTTGCTTGACAGATGCAATAACTCTGTCCATGGATTTGTCGGGGGCAAGTTCTTCTAGAACGGTAACCATGCACTCCTTTAAAACCTCACTTTCCCTGAAAGGCCGGTTATGTTTGCAAAGCACCCAGGAAGCCTGCAGAGTTGCACATGTTACTCTCTCTTGATCAGTTAAAGTGTGCGTAATAATGCCACTTGCATGGGAGTAGGCAGATTTCAATGTGGCGATTTTTCTCTGACGGGCCTCTGACTGCTCAGGATATGAATCCTTGAAATTTATATGTTTAGTGTTGTGGTGACGGCGCAGATTATATTCTTTTGCAACAGCAACAGTTTCGTTGCCAATGAGGCATACAAGTGACGCATTTCGGAAGGTTGGCATGATAAATGCGTACTTTTCAGTCCAGTGATTATTAAAGGATCTGTTTTCCACGTCAACTTTTTGTTTCGTGGCCTTAGAGAGTGCCATTTTACCTGTGTTAAGAGGCCTTTTCCTGTCACTTCTGCGGTGTTTCTTTTTTAAGTGCTCTGTAAATAAAGTTGACTTGAGATGAGGCAAAATATCTCTATCACTCCGAGTGGTTGACTGTGGTACAGGTGATAGGAGCCTGACTCATTAAGGCTAAAAATGCCTGCAGTTTTGTAATGAAATGGAAAAAATATAAACAATAAACATCAAATAATAATGTTATGCCAAAATTCGATTTTTATTTAATTTTTGTTTGAGGGTCCAGCCCCCAAAGTGACTGTCCGGTAAAATTCTGGCCCTGTAACAAATGTAGTTGGTGACCCCTGCCCTAGGGTGTTCTCTGGCCTCGACCAGTTTATACCCATCGACACATAAAGATTAAGCATGTTAAATTCTTGATTGTTAAGTTATTTAAAGATTGCTTTTTATTTACAAAGAGGTATGCTTAGCAAGTAAATCATTATGAAAGAACACAACTAGGATGTCCTTAAGCTGAACACAATTTTTAAAAAGTTCAAATCAAAGGAAAAACTGAATTGAAAACCAAGAAAAACATTATGAACGAACATCCACATTGGCTGGTGTTGCTTTCAGTTGTTTCTATGTAACAAATTTCAGTACAACATCTCTTTGTATTGTCTTTGATTTGTGCTTAATTTAAGATTGATTTGATCTGTGTGTAATAGGCCAGATTAAACCCCCGGGCAAAGCATACTTTAGACCAATTTTTACCCTGAGGGCTGAAATAGCTGAGCATATGTCAGAATATACCCTTCCGGGCTGAAATATATCCCGTGTAATATGAGATTACATCAATCAAATGAAGTTTATCTTAATTTAAGCACAAATCAATGAAATTTAATCAAACATTTTAGGTAAAATAGGGCTGCACAGTGTATCAGTGGTTAGCACTTTTGCCTTGCAGCTACAAGATCCATGGTTTGTGTTCCGGCCTGGGCCTGGGATCTTTCTGCATGGAGTTTGCATGTTCTCCCTGTTAATGCGTGGGTTTTCTCCGGGTACTCTAGCTTCCTCCCACAGTCCAAAAACATGCTCTGGTTAATTGGTATCTCTAAATTGTCTATAGATGTGAATGTGAGAGTGCCTGTTTGTTTCTTTGTGCAGCCATGTGATAGACTGGTGACCTGTCCAGGGAGTCCCCTGTCAGCTGGGATAGGCTCCAGCCCCCCGCGACCCTAATGAGGACTAAGCAGTGTATAGACAATGGATGGATGGATTTTTGGCAAAATATATTATGAGATATTATGCGGATATAATGGTTTATTTACAGAGCACAAATCAAGCCAATCTTAATTTAAGCACAATACAAAGGTAATATAAATAGATATTGTACTAAAATCCACTATAGAGTAACAATTGAAATTAACAACAGATATTGCTGATCTTCTTTGATAATGTTTTGCTTACATCATAATTTTATCTTAATATGCAATTCAGTTTTTTGTTTGATTTGAACTTTTTTATTGTAATTAGCTCAAGGATATTCTAGTTGTGTTCTTTCATAATGATTTGTTTGCTAAGCATACATCTTTGTAAAAAACAACAAAAAAACAAAACCCTAAAAAAAAACTGAACAATCAAGAGTTTAACAAGCTTAATCTTTATGTGTCAAAGGGTAAAAACTGGGCTAGGCCAGAGAACACTCTAGGGCAGGGATGTCAAACTCATTCCACAAAGGGTCAGTGTGGCTGCAGGTTTTTGTTCCAACTAAGCAGCATCACACCAGACCTGACTCATTTAATCAACCGATCTCAGTCTCAGTCTCTCATTCAGGCACCCCATCTGAGCGGATTCTTCCTCTTTGGGTCTCGGTGTGTTCATTGCTCATAAATAATCCCTAGATTGGTCAGACTGTGTGCTGTAGTCTGAGCACACAGTTTGACCAATGACCTGTCTGGAGACTGAGATCGGTTGATTAAATGAGTCAGGTCTGGCGTGATGCTGCTTAGTTGGAACAAAACCTGGATAACCATTTCTGGAACCTGGACAATAGGACAGAGGAAAATTAAAGTGGCCAGAGAACAGATCCCATCTGGCTTGTTGTGAGTTTAACTATTTGACTGTATCTGTGACAAATTCTTGTGATAGGTCCACACTATGAAAGGCTGCTCAGTTCTCTCCACCCAGTGGTACCATTCCTCGAGGACTAACTTAACTGTGAGCAGTTCACAGTTGCCAATATCATGATTATTCTCAACAGGGGACAGTTTAGAAAGCACAGGGGTGTGATTTTTTTTTTACCATGAGGGAGCCCTGGGAGAACAACGCCCCCACTCTTCTGTCCAATGCATCTACTTTGACGATAAATCAAAGACTGGGATGAGAAGGCAATTAGTGTGACAAGCAGCAGTCCAGGCTACTGTTTTGCCTATGGACCAGCCTATGTAGGGGTTGTGTTTTCTAAGTCAGAGATATCCCAAAACCATTGGAGTGTGGAGTGAGTCTATGAGGTGGATGCTGTCTTTCTGTTTACCTGGGATAGATGTCAGCTATTTGGGGCTCAGGCTTCTAAGGGGGATGGATTGGAACTTCCCCGTAGGGATTTCCAGCTGGGTGGCGAGGCTGTGGTCCATAAGTTTTCCTTGAGGGTGGAGAATGTCAATGTTTGACTCAGCCAGCAGAGGGAAGCAGAGATCTGAAAGTTAAGGGGTGACACCAGCATGGCTCAGCAGTACGCCAGTTACTGATGAGTCTGGTCTTTTTCTGGGTGGACAGGACAGCCGGCCACATAATACCCCAATTTCTTACGGTAGATACAGGCACTGGTGTCTTGACGGTGAGCTCACTCTGCAGGGGTCAGCTGGGAACAGCCACACTGCATAGGTTCAGCCTCTGTAGTGGGGACTGCAGGCTGATACACATGGGGTGGACCGCATTGGAGGAGGTGACTTGGGACTTGGTGCTCTCCTTCAAAGCCATTTGTCCAAACCGGTAGACAGAACCCCCTTTTCGACCGAGGCTGTTCTGGTTCAAGATTGGAGTCGGCGCCCGATTCGGCCCCGGGTTTTTGTTTTTCGACAGGCGGTGGGCCGCCTCCGGGATCCAAAAACAGGGACTCGCACTGGCCCCAAGTCGTTGCTGGGCCGGAGGTGGACGGAGGTGAGAGCCCAGTACGTCAGGGGCTGGGGGCGTGGTTACGGTGACCGACCGTCAGCGGAAACACAAGCGCCATTTTTGAACAGCACAGCAGTGCAGCAGCAGCAGCAGGTTTCGGTGAGAGAACTTAGCATTAAAATAGAATGGAAAACAAAATAAAACAGTGGACGGAAGAGGAGACACAGTGCTTCCTGGCACTGTGGTCTTCCTCTGAAGTTCAGACGAAACTATTAGGCGCAAACAGGACGAAGCCTGTTTTCCAAGCCATCCAGAGGGAGATGGAGGGCCAGGGTTATATACGAACAACGGAGCAGCTGGTCAATAAACTGAAGAAACTGAAAAAGGACTATAGAGACCAGAAGGCGGAGCTGGGATGCAGCGGCAGGCTGAAACGAACTCCTCATTTTGATATATTGGATTCCGTTTTAGGAGACCGGCTGGCCAACCAGGCGTCAGGGGCCTTAAACTCGGCCTCAGCCTCTGTGGAGTTCAGGTCTACATCCACTCCTGAAACTGGTAAGTTTTACTTCTCAAACATCGGCTGTAAGGCTGCTAATAACGTGCTTGCTGCAATAGTCGCACATCAGTATTAAGAACGTCACGCCAGCTAACGTAGTATGTAAAACGGGTCGGATCGGAGGTTGGCTATTTTTTGCTAGCCAGTTAGCTGCTGCTAAGCTAGAGAGACACAAGGCCCAAGTGGAACGCGAGACAAGCAGCAGCATGTCATTGCACGACATTACTGCGCTATATTGCAATACTTGTAATGTATTAAAAGTCGTTACAATTCAAATGTATGTGCTGGTTATGCTTTGTCATTAACACAGGCTTTAAAATTGGTTCAAATGACCCAAAAAAGTGTTAACCCGTTGCGCTTCAATTGCGCTTCAGTGTCCTGCCCGCGGTACACTATCTGCATAAGCAACTTGCTAAATGTCTGAAAGTGCAAACGCGACTATACAAACACTATACGCCGATGGAAAGCTTAGATTCTCACGAGTCCGCCGGTATAAACCACTTTCAGATGTGATTACCACAGCGGGTAATATAAACACATTTGTCCAAAAAACAACGAATATCCATCCATCCTTTATCTGTACACGGCTTCAACGTACACAGCACGACTCACATATCCGGGTTCATTACTACACACAGATGAAAATATTCCGCAAAAAACGGCCATAATCCAACCTTGGACATCCAGACGAAACAAGTCAGTAACATATTTTGTCCTAAACATGTCTAGAAGTCTGTATATAATCCACGAATAGGTAGTTTTCAAGGAAATGCACCTCGCGATGCGCGTCCAATACTCCCTGTATTTCTCGTCGTGTTTTTATTTACAAATAGAATATTAGCGATTTTTTTTGTACTGACGATGGATGGAATTGACTGCAGTACAGACAGCACATGCAACGCAGCCATTATAATAATTTCAGGGTACAATTGCGATTGCTCTGTGGCTTTTCAACTTTACTGATGTGGAAATTCAATGTATTTATTTGTCATTCATGTTTTTTTGTTTATTTTTAGTTGTACCTCAAATACAACCACGTCTTTAACGCTGTTGGAAATTATTAACAGTGTGCCTTGTAACTCTTTCAGGCATTATATGGATGAAGGACTTAGAAATCTGTTACTGGAGAACATGCTTTGTAATAAAGGTGCTACACACAATGTTTCTTTTTCATTTTCAATAGAGTTCTCGCTATTGGACTCACTGGACCAGAGGACGTGCAGCTCACTGGTCCCATCCCTCCCCTCTGCGGCGTCGACGGAGCCCACACATTCGCCAGAGCCCACTGATTCGACAGAGGAAGACTCGACAGAGCCCAGAGACTCAGCGGAGCCCACAGCCTCGACACCGTCCACACCTTCGCCAGCGTCCACTCGGTCCATGTCTGGTAAGATTTGTTTAGACTATGCTAACACCGAGCCATGATCAATACGTTTTCATGTAAAGCATCCAAAGTTCCCTAAGGAAAAATAACTTTAATAACCATAATAAGTCATATTCATAACGCGCATCTATGAATGTGACACAAGTACAAACAGCCAATACTTCTTTGTGTGCTTTTACGCAGGAAAAAGGAAGCGTGGGCCAAATGCGGACCTTATCGAGTACTTGGAGCGGAGCGACAGACAATATTTTCTGCTCGCTGAAAGAGACAATGCTATCACAACAGCTATTGAACGCAACCATGGACTGCTTGAGAGGCTGGTGTGTGCGATGGAACATATAGCCCAAAAATGAGCACGCCAGTCTTGTGTTTTGTAAATGTTTGTGATTGTGGTTTGCAGTGCTTTTGGAATTTGTGTGTATTTAAGTATAAGTGATTAAAAAGTGTGATAACAGATGCCTGTTTTGTCATGTGTCATGTTTTATACTGTCACAACAAGCTAGTGAGATGAACTGCACAACTGCAGGAGGGCTTCTGCAGGGCCATATAAAGCATTAAGTCACTGAATTGATTCTAGGAAAAATGAAAGTCTGACATTGTATGTAAATTCTTTACAGTGAATTGTTGGCACCACACATTCTTTAGGCCATTTTTGCAAAAATTTCTGAAAATATTGACTTTTCAATGACTGTGATTTGTGTATCTGCTTGGGTTTGGAAATTGGGGAACTTGGAAGTGGGTCGAATCTTACAATCCATTATTACATCAGTTATTGAAACTGTTCACAAAATCAATTTAGTGACTGGATGCCTTTTAAAGCCCTGCAGAAAGCCTGTGATATGTTGTGATGGACAGGCATTTAAATAGAAGCCTGCAATAGAAATGTCTTCATCTCAAACTTTATTGAAGCAATGGTAACAGCAGTGGTGGGTATTTCAATCCAAACAATATCAACAGTGAGCATGTCTTGAGTCACCTGAAAAACATTAATCAGCATGGTTAAAATATTCGAATAAAGCTGCTCTAACATCACTCCCTTCTTGAGTTCCGTGGTCAGGCAATGGTTGGACAGAAGGCTGAACGTGCACATGTCTGTGTGGGAGCTCCTCACCAATGGTATCCCCATGTTCCTCACAAATATTGTGAAGTACACAGCAGGTCAGCGCCATTTTCTTGCAAAGCTCCAGCTTGCAGTCATTTCTTTTCAGGAGGCACCTCCATCGTCCTTTCAATCTCCCAAAAGCCATTTCTACCACTGATCGTGCACTCCTCAGCCTGTAGTTGTATGTGTGCTGCTCTGGAGTCAGTCTGCCAGTGTCAGAAAACGGCTTCATGAGCCACTTCAGCATGGGGTAGGCCGGCTCACCAATAAGGTAATGTCCAACATCACAGCCAGAGATGGTCAGTTTGTTTTGCCCCAGTAATTGTCCATCACTTAAAATGTTCCACAAATGTGACTGTTTAAGTACTCTAGCATCATGTACACTCCCTGGAAAGCCAACACACACATCCCAGAAAAGCCCTTTGCCATCCACAACTGCCTGCAGAACAATTGAATGCCATCCTTTGTGGCTGAAGTAGTCCTTGGGATATGCTTCTGGTGCAATTATTGGCAAGTGGCTGCCATCTATTGCACCCACACACTGTGGCACTCTCCAACGACTGTTAAAAAAAATTGGCCATTTCCACTAGTTTAGTGGAATCAGGAGTCCTGATGTGTACAGGAAGAAGCACATCGATGACTGCATTACAAAATTCCTGTACACAGTTGAACACAGTGCTCAGGCCTACTCCGAAAAGATGGCTGATGGTCCTGTATTCACTGCCTGTAGCCAGTTTCCAGATGGCAATCGCGATCCGCTTTCGGACTGGGACACACAAGCGGTAGTTTGTGTCTTTTTTTGTCAAGATGTCTCTGGTCCGGTCGCAGATGTACTGAAATGACTCCCGGGACACGCGGAAGTTTTGGACAAACTGTTGCGGGCTGAAATCCGGGACAATTGTGTCCCACCAGTAGCGTGACTGTGGATGTGCCCAGACAACAGGCAATCTCTGCCTCACATTCCGCCTTAACAACATCTGAAAAAATAAACATATGTATTTCATCATCTTATTGCTCTTGTAATCAATACAAGCGTAGTCGAAGCTAAGCAGCTAAGCTAACGCTAGCACGTTTACTGTTAAGTACCGAAACATAATTACCTGTCTTACGCGTAATCGCCGGTTAATGTCACGGCGACGCCGGTGGGCGATCGCTATCAGACTGTCATTCTGTTCATGGATCGCAAGAAAGATTAGAACAGCAAGAAACACCGCTCCTCCAGAGAGGTCCTCCATTGCTCATGTGTGGGCTTCCGTAAAGCGCGAACGTTGTTGAACGGCTACGTACGCAGTGACGTACTGACGTCTTGCGGTGACACAACGACGCTGCCGCAACTCGGCTCATAGCCGGTGGAAAAGCAAACGGGGATTTCGGCAGCAAGAGACCTGAAGCAGACCCGCACCGGTCGTTACCTTGAACCAATGGTTTTCATCCGGTTCCCTTGGTGGAAATGACACATCTTGAGATTTGTTTGTCCAGATAGGAAGTGTCATTATGGGAGGCCAGCTCATCTTTCACAGATTCCTTTGAGGCCCTCAGAAATGCTCCTGAAAGAGTCTCAGGAAGACTACTGGGGTAGCACAATAGTTATGCTACTAGCTGGCTACAATGAATTGGGGTCTGGTGAGAACAGCAGATTGTGAAAAGGCTGGGCCAGTCCTGGAGTGGGATTAGAGGCGAGTGCAGACAGGGTGGTAAGCACATAGGAATGTGGAGCAGTTTGTGACCAGGGTGGACAGGAGGAAGACAGGGCAGGAAACTGGTCCAGAGGAATGGTTTACCAGAGTCAATGGTCTGGCAAAGAATGTTGGAATTAGGTCTTTATGGAGAGGGAGATGATTGCTGTTATCATTTGAGCAAGTCCCTGTACAGCTGCCGTCACTCCTGTGATCAGCCACACAGCTCCCAGAGCGAGAGGGAGAGAAGGGAGAAGTAAAGAAGGAGAGAGAGAAACTCCAGCTAAGCAGGCTGAGGCGGGGAGTCTGGCAGAAGTACCAGCACATAATATAACTCCACTAACTTGTCACCAAGTTAACGGAGCATTATCTGAACAAAACAAATCTAATCAAATATTTTTTTGTTTTTTAAAATATGTTTTCTGTGCCATTTAGTCAGCTGGCAAGTTTTATATAATCCAGGAAAGAATAGTGTAGTGAGATCCAGGTTTTAAGTGATCACTTAACATTCCACAGGGGATCTCCTCCTCAGATAACAACAAACTCTCTCCTCTCAGAAAGCTTAAACAAACAAGACTAAGAGCCCAAAGTGCTTTTTTATGACCAGAGAGAGACCTGTATCATCCCAGATGCGATTCAGAGACATCTGTACCATTCGCCAGGACACCCTAGATTCATGTTTATGATGACCTCTGACTTTTAAAGAAAACCTCTTTTCTTTCCAAAGAAGAGACACACGTGTTCCTATCAGAGATTTCTCCTATTGTTTCCTCTTCTACAGAGAGACTCCAGAGTCCCTGCAGAGAACTGTTAACACCTTTAAATTTAATTACCATTCAAATGTTTGTGGTCCACACCGACAGAACTGCTTTGATGAACTAAGTGTCCTCGCAGCTGGACCTCTGCTGCTCTCCCGGTCTGCCATCAGATAAGCAGGGTCATAAATATTCTAATGACCTGCTTCTCACCTCTGCAGAGACTTTCTCCTTTGTTCAGTCATAGAACTTCTAAAATTCATATCCAAAAATGTATTTTTGTTGTTCTGTGTTTACAAAAGATACAGTGAGATGTCAACATGCATTTTGAACCAACTCCCGTTTTTCTAGCTGGTTTAGATCGAAAGTTATCAAACCTATTGTGTTGCTCATGAACAGTACATTTTTGCTTCCACAGCTCAACATTGCCCCCTATTGACGTCGGAATGCCATGACATATCGAGATTTACAGTGTATTAATTATAAAACTTCGCTTTATCCAGGTTTCAAAGAAGTGAAAACTGTTTTATTCTGCCTTGTATGAACGTATGTTACCATGTCTTCACTGTGATACATATAATAACCATTAGGATGCACACGAACATATAAATAGAAACTAGAACTCACATATTCTTAGACTAGCTTGTATAATCAGTTTATTTTATCTTTGATTGTTTAAAATATATTGTAAGGACCATGGAGGAGTAAACAGATCGTTCTTTTTGCGCGTTTTAATATTTTTAATCATTATTTGATCCGGTTTCATCTCTCCCCTCTGAGCCCAAGGAGGTTCCTCCTTCAGATTCAAAGGAATGCGCGCCTCAGCCGACACTTCCACGCCCCTTCTCAGAGAAAACCCTTAAAACCAGCCATCTTACGTTGCTCTTTCTCTTTCGCCTTTGCTCTCTTCTTACTAACTCGCTTACAGAAACTAAGTTCGAGCGGTTCTTTTGTTCTTTCTTTGGCGCCTTTCACTATCTTTTGTCCTCTTTATTCTAAGCTTATCCTGGTAGCAGAGCTGGCCTTTGCTAACCACGACTCTTAATCATTTTTCTTTTAAATCAAAGAATAGATATCTTCGCTCACTATTTAAACAAATCAAGTCCATTTTTGTTTCACAACAATCATTTTTTTAATCAAGAACTAATTCGATCCCGTTTTTTAGCGGCTCTCTATTCGTCTGTTCTCCAGCCAAAACGGCTGACTGAGACAAACCAAGAGCCTGCAGTTTTGTTTTGTTATCAAGCTATTTTTCAGTCAAGTCAACCCCCGAGAAGGAAGAACGGCTCCTGCGTTCTTCTCACCATCTGCTGAGATCCACCCAGCTGGCCCGAACCGAACCAGAGGCACTCAAAAGCATCAACAGCTACCAGACAGCAGGACGCCAAGACGTTGCCATAGCGACAGACTTCACGGCCGGAGCATCAGCTGACCCGTATAGTCAGGTCCGTTCAAGGCAACGCAGTCCCAGCCGGACCTCGTGAGTGACCCGTTCTCCAACAAAGTAAGCCAGCAAACACATTGGTGTGATCTGAATTATTGGGTTGACGTCTTAAAATAGCTTGAAATCTTCCTTAAATAGCTTCCAAAGTCCTCTTTTAATAACTCCGTTTAGTCACTTATCAGTCGTTCATTTTCCAAATTATTAATCATCTCGTCATACTTTCAGCGGTCTGATTACTCAGTCCATAATCCTAGTTAGAAATGCAAATCTGAATAATTAACACACACACACACACACACACCCCTATTCTCACCCACACACACTTATTATTCCACACACACAAACACCATTATACTTATTACTGTATTAATCACTGTTTTGTTATTAGTTTTAGTCAATAAATATCTTTCATTTAACCCAAAATTACAGTCTCTTTTGCGTTTATATGTGTTGACTGGGGTCAATGTTTTTCGAGGATTCTCGACATTCAGATATTAGACTGTTCAACTGAATTAATCCATTATCAGTTATTTTATTTCTCTACTTTGTAGAGTGGTGCCCCATTTCATAACGAGTGCATACTTATTAAATTAACGTTTAATAAGGCAATATCGCTACAATAGTAATAACAGTAACAGCCACAATAATCTTAAGACAATGCAGGGAACAGAGTCCAGTTTGTGTCTAGTAAACTTTCTCAGTGTATATCGTGAACAAGTTTAACTTGCTGTGCTGTACAGTAGAAAACCACAATGTACATTTGCAGCTTGATTCACAATCTTTTTTTGCAGCATCGCTTGTGAACTAAATTGTAATTGACAGACTATGTACATACATACAGCAGTAAAAACTGGTTGAATGAAAATATCACATTAGAAATTGTCATGGGGGGTTGGAGAACCCAGGTGCAGACACACAGGAGCAGGCAGAGACAGATCACATTTAAACAAAGGTCTTTATTTAAAGAAACAAACCAAACTTAACAGCAACAGGCTGAGGTAAAGAAAAGGAAGCCACCAGAGTTTAGCCAAATAAACTGAGAATAAGGCAGGTTCGGGGAATCTGTGTCAGAGGGGAGACAATGGAACAGGTTGAGAGACAGCCATCGAGGGCAGCAAGTCAAAGTCCAGCTGTGGGAGCAGGGGTCCAAGGGGAAGAGCCAGTGGTGGCTCAACAGGTGGGCAGGCATGGGGGGTGGGGTGGGGGGCAGATTACAAGACAGATGCAGAGGCAGGGAGAAATAAAGGGAAAAAAAATAGAAAGAAAGGAAAAGAAGGAGAAGGAGGGGAGTTGGGATGGGGATCATAACAGAAAAGGGATAAAATTAGTACCTCATAGTGTAGAGCAAGGTTCCATCCTCCATGATTCTAAGTAGTTTATTGGGCATGGTCATGTTGTGGGCCACAGATTTCTTGCCATTATGAAAGAACGTGTCAGGGGTCCAGATCTTACTAGCCATTAGGTTGTTGAGAGGCAAAATGTTCATTGGTCCATGGAACTTCAATCGCTCATCCTTCCAACTCTGGCGGAAGAAAACGTCTACAGTGTACTCCTGAGAGGAAAACAGAGCAGGAAGAGCAATGTCAAAAGATGCTGAGCTGAATGAGTGAGAGAAACACAAGTGGTAACCAGTTTGATAATGTTTTGTTTTTTCCCTCTGCAGGACGGCAATAAATCATACCAGTGAACCAGCAAGTAAAATGCTATGACTATGGAACCTGTACACTGAAATAGGACAAACATTTCCCCTATCCCAATAGACGTCTTGCTGCACACAAAGTGCTTGTCTCAACCATAGATGGTGCTGGATGATAAGAGTGGGGTGTTTTGAAGTTTAGGTTAAATTAATTCAGAAAATCCTGAATCTTAACCTCGTTCATCACATGTAACATATTTTAAATCCAAATTGTAGCTGCACAGAAACAAACATATTTAAAGTAGTGGAGGGAGGCACTGTTGGGGGCAGAAAGGGCCATATTTAGGAACCAACTGCAACAAAAGTCTGTACACTTCTAATTAAATAGTGAGATTATATTCTTCTGTTTCTAACATTTTCCATATATATTTGAAATATTTGATCCTTCTTGTCATGGATGTGCAAATCTGTACAGAAATATATAGCCATTCTTCATTTCAGTTTTGCTGAAGAGCTTTTGCTGCAACTGCCGACTCCCAAATATTTTAAAGCAGCTAGATGAAAGTAACTGAAAATTCTTAGCCACATCATCATTTTCACTTTTTTCCTTTTTAAAAACTTATGATTGTTGGAGTGTGTACGATCACAGTTATGCTAGGAAAAACCCTTCTCTTGTTAAGAGACTCGGAGTCATGTTTTCATTGTACTTGAATAAACTTGCATTCAGAAGGCTAGCCATAACTGTCATTGACATCCATGTTTTAGAATGATGCAGACCCATGACACAATCCCACCTTGATGTTTCACATCTTGCTGTATGCATTCACTGTAATAGTACTGGTCAGGTGTATTTTATATGCACTGGACCCCATTTGATCCAAAATAATGACTATTGACTATTGTTCTGACTTTATGAAACCAAAAGTCAAAGCGGATGCTCAGAGGGGACAGAGCCTTCTGCACCAATTTTATGGAACAAATTGCCCTTGCACCATTTTTAAGACTCATCTTAAAATGCACTTTTATTCCCTGGCTTTCAATCCAGCATGAGACACTGATTTTATTTATGTTTTAGTGCCTATATTGTGTTTCTCGGTTTTTATTTATTTTTTAGTGTCTTTTATTTTGTGATTCTATTTGGTTTTAGTGCTTTTATTATGTATCTCTGATTTTATTTGTTTTTCGTGCATCGATTGTGTATTTTTATATTGTATTTGCTTTTAGTGCTGATTTTATTTGCCCTGCTCTACGTACATGTATGTACAGCACTTTGGGCCATTGTTGGTTGGTAAAAGTGCTATATAAATAAAGCTGGATTGGATTGGAACAGTCAACATCAATTTGATATAAATCCAGGTTGAATTTTTTAAGCTCTTTTATTCAACTGCATACACATCTTATGTCCTTAAAAAGTGAGCTTTGTTACAGGCTCATTTAAGGGCCAACCAAAAAAATAAAAAAATGCATTAATAAAAAGTAGAATAAAATATACTCTTTAAGGGTAACTGATTTTCAGTCTCATAATTTGTCAAGTCTAAAAATACAGAGCTGATCCTATGAGTTGAGCAAGTTTTCACTGAGTAATGAAGGATGGCTGCTAACAGTGAGTATAGACCAGTCATTTGGATCAACAAAAAGCTTATGGGTAAGCAACACTTGTCTTTGTTTAAAAAAAAAAAAGAGTGTAACAATTTATTAATGATATAGAAATCCATTCATTATCTATACACCACTTAATCCTCATTAGGCAGGGGGGATGGAGCCCATCCCAGCTGACTAACAGTGAAGCCAGGAGACACCCTTGCAGTTCGCCAATCTATTGCAGGGCTACATACATAGAAAAACAATCACACTCACATTCACACCTACAGTGTGTGTGTGTGTGTGTGTGTGTGTGTGTGTGTGTGTGTGTGTGTGTGTGTGTGTGTGTGTGTGTGTGTGTGTGTGTGTGTGTGAGTGTGAGTGTGTGCGTGGGTGGGTAATTATAGGGGTTGCGGGGACCTAATGTCCTCCCAACCATAGGAAAACCAAAAGAAATGTCATTTGTGGGGACCTCATTTGGGTCCCCATGAGGGGAAACAGTGTTTTCTTTGCCATGTTGTTGTTACTGAAAAAAGTAAAAGTGCAAAAACGTTTCTTTAGGGTTAGGCATTGTTTTGGTTAGGGTTAGGGTAAGGGTTAGGGGTTAGATATGAATGGGAGTCAATGGTAGATCCCCACAAGGATAGGAATATACAGTGTGTGTGTGTGCCTGCATGCATGCGTGCATGTGAGTGAATGGGTGAGTAAGACATACACAAAGTGAAGTGCCACTATCTGATGCAAGTTTGATGAGGATGTAGAATGTATTAAATATGAGACCATCTCTTTTTTTCTGTCTTTTGAATATGCTGTTGAAACCAGAACTACTTCTATCCTTCTGCATTTTACCTCTGTGGCACTTGAATATTTGAGAAAAGTCAGTTGGGAGTGGGGAATTGGTTGGGATTGTGATGAAAAAATGAGGAAGGCTTTTAAGGTAAGAAATGTGTATTATGTGTTGGTGCATATGTGTATATGTGCGCAGAAGCATTGTAACAGTTCAATGAGAGTGTCAGCACACTGGATTTTGATATTTAACTGTGACCATGCTTATTATTCACTTTCGTAAAAGAAAAGGTTTGAATTATTTCAGGTTTATATGAAATCAATATTATGCAACTATTTTACTTAAAAATCTGCATCAAAACTATTTCGATGGCGAGAGAAAATGATTTGGTGGTGAAAAGATAATGTTGCCATTTGTACCATCTCCACACCCTAAGTGTCTGTTCTTGCATTACATACCTTTTATGGTATGATTGCAAAAAGTGCATAATGCTTTATGGCACTATGTGACACACCACCAACTATGGTTCTTCAGATTGCTGGAAGAAGTAATTATCTCATTATTCTCAGTACAGACATCATGACTGAGGTGAAGAGACAGAGGAAATAAATAAATCTTAGACTGGCTTTTTGCTTTTAGCTACTCCTACATATTTTTATGGATTGTATTCAAGTGGCACCTGGGGATAAAAAATGACATTTTTCATAACTGCTGTTTGTGGCATTGATTCATTATCTATTTGGTAACCTAATGTGTAAACTAAAGACTGTTATTCAGCTAAAGTACACATGACATTTACTCGCCTGTTGCTGTGAACAGAAACCCTGGTGGTTTATATTGAGATGATTGTGATTTAAAGCACCAAAGTTTGGTCATTACCTCTGCTGCCACTTTTCAGCAAAAGCACAATATTGCATTTTGGTCATGAGTCCACCCATTCCTAACAACATAAAAAATAAAAATTCATGGGCTGTTAAAAATTCTGTTCTGAAGTTGGATATTACGTTATTGCAAAACACACTGAAATGGGAATAGCAAAGGGTGAAAAAAACAGACAGCTTAACAGATAGAAGAGCATAATTGTTCTTTGCAACTCTGATGTATGACAGCAAAATTAGCTGTGCCACATATTCCTGTACGGTTGCCCAGGGAGATCAACTCTTGGCCTGATAGTCCTGTCAGCAGTCATGAGATACTACATGGTCTGTTCGGATCTTGCCACTGAACTTTGATGAAGATGACTTAGACTTGTTTGACTGTATGTAAACCTGAGGTTTTCAAGGAAGACCACGGTATTGGCTAAAACAATACTAGAAATACCATCAAGTATTTTGAAAACAAAATATATACATAGCGATAGCAAATTGTTAGAGAAATAAGTAGCCCAGACACAGAACACACACCAAAATGAAAATGTCAAATGAACCCCAACAACTTAGAATTGAATTGAAAAGTCACAGGTTGAGTCCATGCCACTGTTATGCTTCCTCAAAAATGGATCTACAAGTCAGGGCTACACAAAGGTACACAGCAGCCCGATCTCACGAGGATTCGTGAAACTGTCACGTAAATTTTTGTTTCGGTTTCGTGCGCACCAACACGATTTCGTCATGTTTTTCGTGCCGCTCACAACGAAATGCACACCAATGTATTTTAAACGGCGGACTTTTCGTGCCACTCAGAACGTATTTCAAACGAATGGGTATATTATATTTTTAATGTGAAACCGTTGCGAATCCAACGCTATATTTTGCATTACATCATCCCTAACCATAACCCTAACCATAACCCGGTGGTACACTTACCAATTTGCATAGGAATTTAAAGAATGTCCAAAGGGTGCAAACGCGATTCTAAGAATGTCCGACGGCTGCAAACACGATTACACAAACAGTATACGCCGATGGAAAGCTTAGATTGTCATGAATCCGCCGGTATAAACCACTTTCAGATGTGATTACCACAGCGGGTTTCGTTGTGAGCGGCACGAAAAAAATTTCGTTGTGAGCGGCACGAAAAACATGACGAAATCGTGTTGGTGCGCACGAAACCGAAACAAAAATTTACGTGACAGTTTCACGAATCGTCGTGAGACCGGGTTGCACACAGACACCAACTAGAAACCATAAGATAGTCAGGTTCCTTATGTATTGATTTTAACTTTTTTTGGGAATTTCTTTGAAGAATTGCAAAACTATACATTTTCGGAAAGGTAATTGTCTAAGGAATCAGAAAAACAATGTTTGCATTTGCCCAGATGTGTATATGGCGGCCATATTGGAATTTACAAAATGGCCGCCATAAAATGTATGTATTTTCATATCCTGGCTCCTAAATGAAATGAAACGTTGATTTTAATGTCTAAACCTACATTTTCAGGGTCAAGGAATCCGCTGGTCCAAGTTAAAAAGCTTCAACATTTTTTCCTCCGCCCTGTCCATCCCCGGCCAGTTCTGCCTTCGGGCCGACCCCCGGAGCTACTGTCTGGCCAGCCCAGTCCCCGTCCTGCCCTGCTCCCAGTTCAGTCCGGTCCAGTCCCCGTCCTGCCCTGCTCTGCTCCCAGTTCAGTCCGGTCCAGTCCCCGTCCTGCCCTGCTCTGCTCCCAGTTCAGTCCGGTCCAGTCCCCGTCCTGCCCTGCTCTCAGTTCAGTCCGGTCCAGTCCCCGTCCTGCCCTGCTCTCAGTTCAGTCCGGTCCAGTCCCCGTCCTGCCCTGCTCTCAGTTCAGTCCAGTCCAGTCCCCGTCCTGCCCTGCTCTCAGTTCAGTCCAGTCCTGCCCTGCTCTCAGTTCAGTTCAGTCCGGTCTTAGTTCAGTCCCTCTCCCATTTCTCTCCCTCCCGTCCTTCCCTGTTCCTCCCGTCCCTCCTGTCGTTTCAGTCCCTCCCGTCCTTCCCTCCTGTCTGTTCCCCTTGTTTTCTGCCCTTCCTGTCTTTTTGGTCCCTTCTGTTCCGTCTGGTCCCTGTGTCTGTATGTGTGTCTCTGTCTGCTCCTTGGTTGCCCCGGTAGGTTTGGTTGGGTCCATGGGGCGCCGGGAGGCGCCCGTTGAGGGGGAGGTACTGTCACAGTTCCGCTCCTCTGCCCTGTCTGTCTGGTTGTCTCCCATCCGCTCCTCTGCCCTGTCTGTCTGGTTGTCTCCCGTCCGCTCCTCTGCCCTGTCTGTCTGGTTGTCTCCCGTCCGCTCCTCTGCCCTGTCTGTCTTGCCTGTCTCCCATCCGCTCCTCTGCCCTGTCTGTCTTGCCTGTCTCCCATCCGCTCCTCTGCCCTGTCTTTCCCCTGCAGCTCGGTGCCTGAGTGGAGTCTAGCTTCTCAAGCTGACTCCACTCAGGCAATCAACTATCTCCATGGCTCCCGGACAGCTGACGATCATTCACTAACGACTCACCTCTACAATAAGTACCGGCTCAGCCTTCCACTCCCTGCCAGAGTGTTAACCAAGAACCACGCAGTTCGGTTTGCTCTCTAGCCTTTTGCATTATCTGTTTGAGTTTCTACCCTGTTTTTCTCACGTTTGTTTTCTCCTGCCTCCTCACAGTCAGCTGTCCGGGATCCCCCGCCATCCTCCTTCCCCTCCGGCTCTCCCCCAGACCAGCCTTCACCGGTTTCTCCTGCCTGGACCCCCACTCCTGCCTGGACCCCCCACTCCTGCCTGGACCCCCCACTCCTGCCTGGACCCCCCACTCCTGCCTGGACCCCCCACTCCTGCACCCTGGTTTTCCCCCACCTAGCCACCATTACCAGCCCGATCTCACGAGGATTCGTGAAACTGTCACGTAAATTTTTGTTTCGGCTTCGTGCGCACCAACACGATTTCGTCATGTTTTTCGTGCCGCTCACCACGAAATGCGCACCAATGTATTTTAAACGGCGGACTTTTCGTGCCACTCAGAACGTATTTCAAAAGAATGTGTATATTATATTTTTAATGTAAAACCGCGGCGAATCCAACGCTATATTTTGCATGACATCGTCCCTAAACATAACCCTAACCATAGCCTAACCATAAGCCGGTGGTACACTTACCAATTTGCATAGGAATTTCAAGAATGTCCGGCGGCCGCAAACGCAATCACACAAGCAGTATACACCGATGGACAGCTTAGATCGTCATGAATCCGCCGGTATAAACCACTTTCAGATGTGATTACCACAGCGAAAAACATTTCGTGGTGAGCGGCACGAAAAACATGACGAAATCGTGTTGGTGCGCACGAAACCGAAACTAAAACTTACGTGACAGTTTCACGAATCCCCGTGAGACCGGGTTGCCATTACTCACCCCCGCACAATAAAACACTTTCTCCTCAACCAGCCTTGGTAGTGTGGCTCTCTGCTCGGGTCCACCAGCTCAGACCGTGACACCAAAGGCCATCCTTGAGATGGTCCAATGCAGGTGTAGATCAGACTGCTCTTCTGGCAGATGTTCCTGCAAAGCAATGGACTTAGCCTGTACTGACATGTGTCAGTGCAGCAGCCACTGCCAGAACGATGAAGATTCTCATGCTCTGATACACCATAGTGATGATGATGATGATGATTACGACGATGCATAAAGACTGTCAATGATTATGTCAAGATGTTTAAAATGGTTATTCAAAGATAAAATTTGAAAGAAATCTCAAAACAAGTCTGTGTTAGTATCTGTCTGACTGTCTGGGATGTGTTGTTTTTTTACCGATATGGTGGTTTATGATTTCTTCAATGGGATAATACATAAAATCGGAAACAATAACTTGGGCCATTGGATTCCTTGACCCTGAAAATGTAGGTTTAGCCATTAAAATCAACGTTTTATCTCATTTACAAGCCACGATATGCAAAAATATACATTTTATGGTGACCATTTTGTTCATTCCAATATGGCTGCCATATACACATCTGAGCAAATGCAAACATTGATTTTCTGATTCCTGAGACAATAACCTTTCCAAAAATGTATAGTTTTGCAATTCTTCAAAAAAAATTCCCACAAAAAGACATAATGAACTTGACTAAGAAGAATAAATAGTTAACTTCCACTGCTTGTGTTTTTTTCCCCCAAGTTTCTAAAGGTAGCATGTAGACTGTTGACAGCAAGGACAGCTTTGAACAAATTCAAAAAAAAACAAACTCAGTAATCTGCTCCTTTTTTAGTGTTAAAGACAATTCCATTGCTTTTTTTTAAACATTAAGGACAAATCAATAACAAACACAGCAATCTTTGTCAAGCGTGCTTAGTTTTCCTGTTATACAGAAAAATATTCAATAATTCATTTGCTGGTGTCAGTAGGGCTGAGTACCGAACTTCGGTTCTTTAATGGCACCGACCGAAATGTTTCGGTAGTAATGAGCATCAAAATAAGCCTGGTCTTTCGATTCCATGTTCCGGTACTTATCACGTGATTATGATAAAGCAAACCTGTGATTGGCTGTAACATTAAACGTGATTGCGGCAAGCCGGAAAAAAAAAACATGCTGTGGCACGCACGCCCCCGCAAATGTTCTGTTTTTCCACTCAAGATGTGAAAAGTAATGTGTAATGCAATTTTCATTCTGTTAGAGTATATATTGTAAAACTGGTATCGAAAAAAGTATCGTTTAGGAACCGGTATTGAAGTGAAGGTATCAGTATTGGTACTGGTATTGAAACTTTTAGATTGATACCCAGCCCCTAGGTGTCAGTGCAGCGGAACTTATGGTATCATGAAGAGACTTGTTGTGCCTCCTGGCCAGAGCTATCTGGAGTACTGTAACATCTTTCCAAACTAAGATAAACCTAAACACTATATTCTAACCAACATGTCTTTTACCAGAGACACAACCTGCAAAAACTAAGCAAGAGGCACAGCCATCTCCACAAATCAGAAAATTTGATACTTTCACAGAGGCCACAGTGGGCTGGGACCTGGAAATCTAGAAAATTTGACCCCTTCCAAATTGCTTTTATATTTGTCTTTCTTATAGTAGAATAAAAATCCAGTTCAACAACAACAACAAAAAAAAATCAAGTCAAACGGTCTATTCTTTAAAAAGTTAGGCCAGTTTGAATCTAAGGTTGAAAAAAAAGGCGGCAATTTCAAATGTCTGTAAAAAAAAATGATATTATATTCAGGTTTACCTGCTCCAAATTTTCTTAATTGCTTAAATTTAGATTTCTGCAAAGTTTGAAAAAATATAGTAAATTTTCACTTTTTTTTCCGAGACTATTTTCATGTACCACCCAGAATATTTTCACTTGCCATAAGCCAGATATGGGAAAGTATATATTTTCTGAAAGAATAGGATGTCAGGTGTTGAAAAATACAAGTGTCAGAAAATCTGGCTTATGGCAACTCTCGCAGATCAAATTTTACTGAAGAAGGTCTAAGTTCCCCTGTGTGGACCTTGGGCGATTGATGGTAACACGTATGTATCGAAATTGTAAGTAGTACTTCTAATATACACATACTTTGCAGTATAAAAAGACTTCTAGATGTCTCTAAGTGTAACAACTGCCTTCAAATTTTGAAAATGGTCATTTAAGGCATCAATTTAGAGCAGATTTCATTAAAAATTCTTGAAATTTGGTAGATTTTTCCAGTTTTTTGTCACAATTTTTCCTTTTAAGGATTCACATTTTTGTATTTCTCATTAAAACAAAACTACATAGAGCAGTGAAATAGCTTGCAGAACTAGTTTTCGTTGAGAACCAAAATGCACCTATCTTTACTTGTACTGCATGGATCATAGTAAAAGATGGTATTCTGTTCATAGTAAGTATTAGCTGTAGGAAATTTCCCAACAGAGATAAACACCCAATGAACGTGACATTATGTAGTTTAAGTAATATCTTTGTGAATAATTCATTAGGTTACATGGTTAAGTGCAGAGAAAAGCCTTTATGTCCTGTGTTATGATAGGCCTATGGAGGATAACTAACTTCATGTTTCACTGTTATGTTTTTTGTAAAGTAGTCATTTACTCTGCATAGAATTAGTTAATAAAACATTTGAAGGCAATATCATGTCTCGCCTTTCAAATTTACGTTTAATCATCAAATTCCATCGGTGGAACCCTACACTTATGTCTAGAAAAATCTCCCTGCAGCCTTAACTTTTAATATCATTTAATGATATCTTTTTAGATGTATTCCCAAGTATATTGCGGTTGAAATGAGCCCTCAATCGCTACCAGGGGATGATTTTTAGCCAAGATATTACATTTTTTCCAAAAAATAAGCCGAGCAGCCCACTGTGGAGGCTAAGGCTAAGCTAACGGCTAGCAGCTATGTTATATAGCAGCCACAGATTAACCTGGAACAGTGTCTAGAATATAATAATTAACAATGCTTTAAGACATAGGCCTGAGTGGGCATCGAAAGTGATGCAGCAATCAAAGGCTAACAAAAGAGAAGAACAGCAGACAGAACTACAGGAGACAAACTGATCAGTTGATCTCACAGTGACATTACCACTTCTATCTCTGTTGTACATATGCAGTTGTAATAATCATTATTAATGAAGTAACCTAGTTATGAATTATAGGTTTCCTCGTATTACATGTTCTAAATATATACCATTTAATGTACATACACTACCAGTCAAAAATTTGGACACACCTTTTCATTCAATGTTTTTATTCATTTGTATTATTTTCTACATTGTAGATTAATATCGAAGATTATAGTTTTGATGTCCTCACTATTAATCTACAATGTATAAAATATCTACAGAAAAACCACTGAATGAGAAGGTGTGTCCAAACTTTTGACTGTTTATGTATGTACATGTACGTATGTGTATGTATAAATTCAGTGACAGCTATCTTTTGTAATGAAGAAGGCTAATTATGAGTGAGATGTTCCCTTCTATCACCTGCTGTTATATAAGATTTTATATTGGTTTCAAATATCTGTAATCTGCTTTTTTGATTTCCAGCATAAGATATTGATATTGGCCCTGAACCCCCCCCAAAAAAAACAAAACAAAAACAAAACAAAACAAACAAACAAAAAAACATATCACCATACCAATGATCCCTACTCTAAAGTATGCTATAGCGTCATTCAGCTTATTGTTGTGTGTTTCTATGTCACAGCTTTGCTGTTTTGGTTTCGTCTCTGCACTCTAATTCTAATACTGTTGTCAGAAAAACACAGGAAAATAACTTTTATAGTGTACACTTCCTAGCCAGACCCAAACAGCAGAAATTTCTGTGTTTAATGTTTATTTGGATGAAAAAGCAAACATCTGAAATAACTGAAGAAAAAGTGCAGTCTCAAATCTGTTGAGTGCAAGGTTAGCATAATATAATCATAATGGTTACAACTATGAAAATAAAACTCTGGGGGAAAAAAAGAACAAGTTTTTGGCAAATTGTCACTTAAATGACTGACTCTGTTTGTAACAATAAAATCTAACCACACACGTACTTTTTTCAAGAATAATCATGTACTTCCTGCTGTTATTCAATTCATCGTATGAGTAAAGGCCATGTTTTTCATGGTGTTTGAAAAAAAAAATCTTTGTAATATAAAAGTACCAAGAATTACAGCTACATGTTGGTTTTACTGTGGTGTTTGCCAGTTCTATGCAACTCCTATACAAGCTTGTTGTACAACTCAAATCAACATATTACTTGTAAATTCTGTCACAGGTACGACAGTCATGTTTTGCAACGGTCAGTTGATAATGCTCAACAATACTGAAAAAATCTTGACAAAATGTACCCTCAATCTCATGTTTCTAATATTCTACTTACTGTTGCTGAGGGACAACTGCTGACTACGCTGCCATATTTCATCTTGTTTGGAAAGCCATCATACTCAAATTAGGCTATGAGTGAGTTCACAATTTTGACCTCTATGATATCACAAGGTGTTTATTCTTTTATTATTCAAAAAACAAATGAGTACATTTTGATCGCAGTAAACTGGGTTTGGCAAGATTCTGTAAATCTGCAATAAGTTTCCACTAACTCACAAAGTCTAAAATAATGTTCTCCCAATAAGGATTTTATTTTTTGTCACACTGTCTCCTTCAATAACAAGAGATCAAGAAATGACCTGCACTGACAAACTTCATAACCACAGAACCAGGATTAACTCAGTGGGAAACTGAGAAGCTACCAGGGTGACTACTACCAGACCATGTTGACTTAACCCTCCTGTCGTGTTCACCTCCTGCCCCTTACTTTAGTGTTCCCGGTCAAAATTGACCGGTCTGTTTTAACAGCTTTTAAACTAGCACAAAAATCATTTTTCACCAGAAAACTTTTATTCAACATTCTTTAACTGTGAACAAGTGACATTTAATATGAATTTATGGAAATAGACATAAAACAACTGCATTAAAAATTACAATTATGAACGTGTACTGTAAAAAAAATTTAAAACCAAAGATGAAACTCAACATGAAGTTGTGTTTGTGTGCTTGTGTGTGTGTGTGTGTGTGTGTGTGTGTGTGTGTGTGTGTGGGGGGGGGGGGGGGGGGGGGGGGTACATGAATTCATGCACATGAGCGGCATGTGACACTCAGGTTAGAGTGGGCCTTGTAAATGTAGGCATCACATTTGCAGCATCTCAGGCTTGTTTATAATTCCCTCAGTGGACTCTGGTAAAAAGAGTTAGAAGCTGGACTTGATGTCATCCACACGAGATGTTGCATAGCAAGTTGGCCCTGGCGTCATCTTTATGATATTTTCCACTCTCGCTCCACTTCCTCTGTCCTGGTGGACTGAAGACCAGAGCAAGTGTCCACTCTTGAACCGGAAAGTCTCCTCAGGTGTCTGATCTTCAGATGCCTCTCCCTCTCCATCGGCTGACTGGTCTGTCTCCTCAAAGTCTGGATCAAAATACATGTTGTCTTCCTCTTCTGAGACATCCTCCTCTATCTCTGGCTCAATTTCAGTGCCATCTTCATCCTGTCCAAAAATCTGGACCAGAACCTCTTCTACAGAGAACCTCTTGGTCAGCCGCCTGCTCATTGTGCTCAGAGTAAAAGGAGTGCAAGGCAGACATCAAGCTATATATATGGGATCTGTTTGAAGATGATACATTGATGCCAATGTTTTGATACACTGATTGATACATTGATTAGTCTGGAAGGTGTGGTTCACGTGGGGGTTAGGCACAAAGGCGTGGGAAAGAGATGGGTTCACATAACAGACACCTGTCTAGTCTGTGCGAAGATTTGATTCATTGCTTCGGTTCACGTGGGAGAAACGGCACATGAGCACGGGAAAGAGATGTGTACCCACAAAAGACATTGTTTGGTCTGAAGAGTGAGTGAGTGAGTGAGTGAGTGAGTGAGTGAGTGAGTGAGTGAGTGGTTTATGGAAATATTTTCTGTCTGATGGACGAATATATTCTGGTTACCCATTCATTTCTTATGGCGGTCACTTTTGACCGGGAACACAACAGGTGTAACAAGGTTGATTAAAACACTCAAAATTCAATGAAAGTGGTGAAAATCTTTTTTATGTGTTTAATTGCATAGTATGGAGGATATCATGAGGCCTTGAGGCAATCAGATGTAAAACACAATTTTTATGAGGGTTTTAAGTTGTAAATCGGTCTGATTTGACCCGAACACGACAGGAGGGTTAATAGTATGTAGCTCATTATAATTACCATAACAGGCCAATGATTCATCTCATTCGCAGTGAACTCGCAATCATAGTTCCCTACATTCTTAGTTTTCGTTTAAATCATAAATTTAAATGTGATACTTGATCCTACTGATTAAATTCTCAAAAACATTTTAGTTTTTTTTTTTTTAGCTTTCAGTGCTTCAGAGCCTCCTACATATTCCAGATTATCACTTTTGTAGCTTCCTTGTTCATACCTGAAGCAAAAATCTTTAAAAAAAAAAAAAAAACATTTTCAGAACTAAGTGATTGTTTGAATGACTGCTTGAGGTGAGCAATCAAGACTTTCCAAAAACAGTTAAGCAATTTTCATTTCACACTTCATCTACGTTGTCTTGGTTTCTGAAAAGATGATCTCCTATAGTCTGAGGTTTGAGACTTGCCATATCTGTGTCAGATACTGGTCCAAAACTGGTGACATAGATGTCTGTCTTCACTTGTGTTACTCGATCTGTAAAGAAAAAGAATGAAATTTATTATAAATAAACCTGTGTGTAACAAAAGCAAAGCTTGATGCCATGATGTCTAAGTCACAGGGGAGATTAAACAAGTGACTGACTGACCAAGAAAGAGTGTGCTGTAACTGCAACCGCTCTCCTCTGTATTATTTTACATGTAGAGACAAGAGAGAGGATTTGCAAAAGACAAATTAATAAAATAATGGACAAATTTAAGGTAGCAGAATTACAGACGTCCTTAGTTCCGGTGTTTGTTGTGGGTCAAGTGCCGAAAATGCTTGATGCTTCATTTACCTTTAATAACTTCAGTTCATTTATTGCCCTCTTGAAGACTGGTGACCAATGCCTGTCTGGCAAGGTTTATCTGATAAAAATCTCTTGTCTATGTATTTTCTCACATTTTTTTTTAAATGTCTGCATTTATTCTCATTGTTTAACTCCACAGAAAGGGTGTCAACATTTTATGAGATTAATGTATATTTTAGTCTTGCAGCCAAATATTTTAATATTTAGTGCGTGTGTGTGACCATCACCAGCCCTCACTGAGAGCTAGGCTGATATTCTTCATTAGAATTCCCTACTAAAAGCCAGGGAGGGCAGTGCTACACCTCAATGATGTGCAGGGGAAACAAAAGGTGGACAGGACAAAACAGGACGAATAGGGATAGGAACTAGCAAGCGGTGCTATTACAACTGAAGAGTGTCAGGTGCTGTGTAATCCCTGACTACCAACTGCCCGTCAATAAAAAAACAAACAACAAAAAACAAAGCAAAACAAAGAAAGAAAATAAAATAAATAAAAAATAAAAAAACAGTATTGAATACCATAATAGTGGATGTCTTACAGTATAGAATAGAAAACGCCAGAAGAGGATACTAGAGAAAGAGAGAATGAGTTTAGTGTAGAGACTGAAGAGAGTCTCAGCACAATTCTGGCGGGTCCCATCACTGCTCAACAATGGAACTTGACAGGAGCTGGTGAGACTAGGGCTGGCCCGAATAGTAGTTTCTGAGCTCCAGATATTCATGCCCTATTAAAGACGAAAATCTGAATATTCGTCCCGCCCCCTAACGTTACTCCGAAGGGGGGGGATGGGTAGACGACCCGAATATTCGTTGCGGGGTTGGGGGTACGACACAGTGTTCCTCATTTATCTACATTACCCGTTTATTAACACAATGAACACCATTTATTGTGATATTAACAATATATTTATATACACACACACATATACATTATATATACCAATGTACAAATGTAAACAAACAGAAGTACAAAAATAGTGCAATGAAAAAGCGTTAAATATTACACACAATATTAAAACTACACTTTCTTCATATCGTGTGCCAGGAAAACCAGCATATTCACATTTTCAGGTAACAGTGAACTTCTTGTTTTATTCACAATGTACCCAGCTTTGGAAAATATGCGCTACGCGGGGGTCGAAGTGGCCAGAACGCAGATGCAGTACATGGCGGCCAACGCCAGCTTGGATAGCAGTTTGAGTTCTGCTTCCACCATCCAAGCGGCCCAGCTGATCCAGTGCAGAGGATAGGAGGTAAAGGCTGCTGGGATCCAAATCCGTCAGCTGCCATTTGCTGTCGATCTCTGCTATCAGCGTGTCCTTCATCTCTGCGATGGCGGGTCTGTCATCCTCCTCAGGTGACAGGTGGCGTTTCTTCAGGTTGAACAGCATCGGCAGAGTAGCGGACAAAGACAGATTCTCTTCCTGAGACAGCAGTTCTGTCAATGTTATTAGAGGCCCCAGCACTTCTGTTACCTCCTGTGCCAGGTTCCACTGGTCTGCTGTCAGGTCCAGAGTGTGATCACTTTTTTTGTTATGTTTGGATCTGACAAAACAGCGGTCACAGGCCATTTCTGCTCAAGCAGCCGACTGAGCATTTCACATGTCGAATTCCAACGAGTGGTGACATCCTGAATCAGTTTGTGTTCGGGAATGTTCTGCTGCTTCTGTTTCTTGTGAAGGGCTGTTGTTGCCTTTGCACTTTTTTTGAAGTGTCAAACAAGATTACGAGCAGCAGCAACTGTGGGGCATATTTGCTCCTGTTTTAAAGCTGAATTTATGCACAACTGTAGTGTGTGCCTAGCCTAGCCGCGCTAGACAACCCACGGCAACAAATTTATTTCTCTGCCAGGGTCGGTCTAGTTAGCCTCGGTAAGCCTCGAGGTTGGATTCTCCTAAAACTGGCTGACGAATCACCATGAAATGTAGAGTCAGAAGGTGGGCGTAACTACGTGACGACAGAGGCGTGACGATTCTGACAGAAACAACCGGAAACAACTAGCCTAGCCGTGCTAGACAACCCACGGCAACGAATTTAATTCTCTGCCAGGGTCGACAACAAAAACGACAACAGTCGTTGAGCTCCATTAGCACCGACTCTGAATAACCTTTCTGTTAAGATGTCTGCAATATACTTGAGCTTCACCCATTGACTGTATAAATAAGGCTTCACCGAACTCCCGCATCCTCTGATTTCCGGCGCTCTAGGAACTACGTCAGCCTATTCGTTGCACTGATTGGTTGTATACCTACCCAATTGCTGGAGAGTGATTTGAAAGACAACCTTTTAGCCCGCCTCCTTCCCTGTCGAGAGTTCCTAGACACTTGTGTCTTCAGACCTGGGTCTAGCGCGGCTAGGCTAGTGTGTGCCCTGAGCAGCAGACCCCTCGTACCTGGCCCCATTTTTGTGGTTCTTTGGCCAGCGTCTCGGTGCACAGCTTCATGTTGCTGGCGTTGTCGTGAACAATGACAACTCTTTTGAAACTAGGAATATTAAATACCTCCACCGCTTCTTCTAGCTGTTGTGCTATGTTGAAGCCGGCATGGCTTGCCTCCATTTTTTTGGTTTCCAGCACAAAGTCACGGAGTTCCCACTCATGAGTTATTAAGTGACATGTGACAACCATGTACGCCTCCATACTCACTGATGTCCAAATGTCTGTGGTAAAACTCAGGGCAGTGGAGTTCTCAAGAAGAGTTGCGACATGGTCACGGAGATTACTGTACTTCAGGGAGAGCGCCTGTGAAATGCTGGTGCGTTTGGGGACAGTGTATTCAGGTACCAGCATTTTAATTAAATTTTTGAAATCCTCACCTTCTACCACACTAATGGGTCTCATGTCCATGGCAATGAAATCCGCAATGGCATCCGTTATCTCTCTCTTTCTTGTCTCCGTTACTGGTTTTTGAAAATGAATATTCGGATACCAAAATTAATATCCGGATACCGCCGTAGCGAACGAATATTCGGATAAACGGGATATTCGGGTCCAGCCCAAGATAAGACCTGGACAAACATGCAACATGCAAGTGTGAAGGACCCCGAAGCCCAGAACAGCTATCACGGCAATGCAGTGCCAAGCTGACAGGGAGCCCCTCCCCCGCGGGCCGCAGGAGCCACAGTACGAGGGCGGCACCCCCAGAGAGCCACCGGGGCCACTATGTACCACACGGACCCCGAGAACAAGAGGGAGCGGCTACTGACACCCCCAGTGCCCCAAAACCGACCCAGGCAGCCTGGGGCAAGAGGACCCACCGGCCACCCACGCCCAACCCCGAGGGGGAGAGTATTATTGTCAATGTGTATGTTACAATCCCCCAGAAGTACAACGTTAGGTGAGAGGGTGGAGAGGTGGGTAAGTAGAGTATAGAAGTCTTTTAAAAAGTCATTGTGGTGTGCTAACATTAGTGTAGTGGACTGAGGAGCAGAACATTCCACAGAAAAACACAGAGAATCCAGAGACCCTTCCTCAAAGCTGTAAATTTGGGAAGAAACCATTTCAGAAGACAGCAAACCCGAAACTTACATCCAAATGGAACATCTGATGATTGGTGTTTACTAAAAAAAGGACCACTAACAACACTCTTGGAGACAACAGGATGTTTCCTGCCTCCACCAGAATCTGATAAGGCTCATAATATGCCAACCGTGAGGAAAACTACACCTCTGGAGAAGAGGATTTGCATTTTCTTAATGGTCCATCCATCCATTCTCTATACACCGCTTTATCCTCACTAGGGTCGCTGGAGCCTATCTCAGCTGACTCGGGCACAGGCAAGGGACACTCTGGAGTGGACAGGTCGCCAGTCTGTCGCAGAGCATTTTCTTAATGGTGATCTTCTAATCTCCCTACTAAGCACACAGAACTTCATTTGCAGGAATGAATTGAACAGTTTAAATCAGAACATTACGGAAAGATAGAAGAAAAGAAAAAATTACTTTTATGTAACTTAAAGTCTACAATTAATTTTTATATTTACACATTTTATCCTTTTTTATCTCAGGAGCCACATGAGATAAACATATTATGTTTGGTGTCATTCTAATCACCTACTCAGTGTTATTTTAGATCTGTCATCATCAGAAATATTTAACAATTGGATTTGTACATTTAAGGAATGAACTAAAAGTAAGTTTGAAAGGTATTTGGCCACTGACCTCTCCTGGACAATGAAGCTCAACATCATCCCTTCGGAGGAACACATCCACGATTGGCAACATGCTGATTTTAATATGGCTTCAAAACATTCCATACAAAAAAAAGTCAGTGAATGCAAAAAAAAAAAAAAAAAAGATGGCTCAGGCTTGAGGGAAACAAGGTTTTTGAAATAGGCTCTTTCATGATGACTGAAAACAAAGGCTTAAAACTGTGTTCTTTTATGATGGCTGAAAGAAACGTATGACTTATGACTCAGCTTTAAAATAGGGCTTCGACTCTTATTGTTTTTACTTTAGCACACTTTTGAAATGTAAACCTGCCTCCTTGTCTCTGCGTTCCTGAACCAACTCATGCAGATCATCATAGCTACACATCCTGAAATTGCCCTCCTATAAAGGCTACGCAAGTATCATTTTCTGTGTGTTAAGTGGGTGAATTTACAAATTATTATTGGTCTAGTTAGTTTTCCAATTCCAGAGTGAATTTAAATTCATCACCTTTCTCTCAACTGCTCCAGTGATGATCACAGGTAATTTGTTTATCTGCATTTATTCATTCATTTATTCACTGTGTGTTGCTGTTGTGTCACTGTTTATTGTTCTTTGTAGTATTAGTTAATAAAAGTTTGTTTATAATTACCGTCGGTTCTAACGTGTATTTCTTTGTTTGGAGGTCAATGAAATCACAGTTTACGGCTTTTGATTTTCAGACTAACCAGTAAAAGTAGATTTGATTAATTAATGATTATTGAACCTGAAATATCATTGATGGAGGCTTCTTAGGTGGCCTAGATTTAAAAAAAAAAAAAAGAAACCTAAATGATGCCCCAGAAAAATGACTGCAATTTTAACCATAAAGTGTATTTTCTACAATTATGTGGTGTGACCGCATTAGGCTACACATCTTTGCTACATATAACTCTATTTCTACTTATGACACTATTTCTACTACATTAATATTAAACTGATTTGTAAATAGAATTAGAATCCAGTATAGAATCAAGTATATTAACTCAGAGTTATTTCAATACCAGTAAGAGTACAATAGGGTAGGATGCTGCCTCGTGTCGGTGTACATACTGAGAGCAAAAGACATGGAACTAAATATGCAGTGTCAGGGTAGATGGACTCTGTCAGAGTTATCACAACAACAGTGAGAGTAACATTTTAAAATGAGCTCTGCCCACTTCCTTCTCCAATGGACTGGAACTCTCTCTGCAGTCTCGTCTTCTCCTCGAAAAGCTATAAGTTTCTCCTAATCTCATATTAGACATTTTTTTGGCATTCTTGCAAAAACAACATTTTGAAATGCCTTTATGTGGTGTTCCCCGTGCATTTCAGCTATCTATATTTCTTTAATTACTGAATTAGAACAAATTGGCTAATGCAACCAAGTATATACAGTGCCCTCCATAAATATTGGCACCCCTGGTTAAGGTGTGTTCTTTAGTTTCTAATAAATTCCATTTTTTTTCTAAATAATATAGGACCACAATGAAAAAAAGAGGAAAATCCAACCTTTAATTCAAGTACATTTATTCAGTGGGGGAAAAAAAAAAAAATCACACATTAAGAAATCATTCTTTTACATCAAATCATGTGTGCCACAATTATTAGCACCCCTGATGTTAATACTTTGTACAACCCCCTTTTGCCAACAAAACAGCACCTAATCTTCTCCTATAATACATTTTTCTACAATTTTTAGTGTGAGTATGCTTCTGAAATAAAAACTGAGTTTATGTTAACACATCTTAATCAGGGGTGCCAATATTATGGAGGGCGCTGTACTAGCTTAAATGCGCCAGCAACGTGAAGCTAATTAAGGCTCCATAGCTCATTTAAAACTAGACAATGTTGGCAAGAGGCGATGGTCAAGTTGTTAATGTGACGGGGTTATTAAACTTAGAGTTTCGACTGTCTGAGTCGAAGTCTGCATTTGAATCCAGTTGAGATGCCGTGGCAAGACCTTAAAAGGGCAGTTCATGCTCAAAAACCATCTAATGTGGCTACATCAAAACTATTCTGCTGAGAAGCGGCTAAAATTTCTGCATTTTGATGTGACTGATCACAAGCTATCGCCGAGGGTGATCCAAACAGTTATTAGGTTTAGGGGGCGATTACCTTTCACAGGGTTGATATGGGTTTTAAATAAATCATTATTTAAAAACTGTCGTTTGTTTTGTCGGTTACTGCTGTCAAATATTAAATAAATATAAATATTAGTTTGATAATTTGAAATATGAGAGAAATATGCAAAAAAAAAACAGAAGACACCAGGAAGGGGACACATTTTTTCACAGCAAAGCACATACTTCCAATTAACTATTTTTGAATGAAGTGTTTGTCTATTATTATTAAGATATAAATGTAATTTTAGGAAATAAGGCATAGTCTGTTTCGAGTTTCATTCAATCTTGGGGAAAAAAATTCAGGATAGCTCTGTCTTTGCTACATCAGTTTTGACCATTCTTTATTGACTCGCAATAGTAAATTACTGGAGAACCCCTTTACGATGGCCCATGGATTACAAATATGTGTCTAGTGCTCCTTGTCTTACCTCCCAGGCCAGGCCTCAGTCGGTTGTCATATCCATCCAGAAGGCTGTCCAGGATCTTGGTGAAGGTTGTAATGTCTTTGGAGTTGCGTGTGAAATTAGAGTCTGCTTTAGACCTAATAAAAAACAAATATGTGATTAGAAAGAAAAAAGAAAGAAAAATGAGGACTCTAATCTCATACAATAATAAAAAGCGATGGCACATTCTTGTAGTATACCATTTCATCTCCAATATTTCATCCCAAATATAATTTATTGTTACACTGAATTTCTTGTATATCAAGAATTTATACACATACTTTCATACTCTACACAAAATTTACAAACTGATAAAGAAAAACTATGGAATTGCTTCTTTGTAAACAAGATAAGGTAAGATAAAACTTAATTAATCCAGGAGGAAGTTCCTGTGCTGGATATTGCTAAAAAAAAATTAAAAATGAAACAAACCAAATGACGTAACATTAGAAATCTACTGCCTAAAAAGTAAAAGACAGATAGACATAAGTACGATATATTACTGAAATTATTACCAAAAAAGAACTAAAATAAAGTTGTGATGAAATACTGTTGCACCTAAAAAAATGAAATGACAATTAAATTTTGAACATATTGATGATGCTTTACATGAAAGTGAAATATTGCACATCATCAAAAAGTTGCAAATGAAGATTAATTGTTGCACATGACAGTGAAATATTACATGAGAAATGAAAATATGAATGAATGCACATGACATGAAATGCTGCACATAATGCAGAAATTATTATCGCACAAACTATTGTGAAGTAATACACAATAATACTGAAAATATTGTTTAGATCTAAGTGTCCACTGTATTAGTTATCCTTTCTTGCAGAAGGGGTAAGAGTTAGTTTGATGGCCACTGGCAGGAAAGATCTCCTGTGGTCTCAGTGTGTTGCTGAAGCTGTTCTGATGTTACAACTGAGTGCTGTGCGGAGGATGAGAGACATTTTCCAAAATACTGAGCAGCGTCATCAACATCCTCCTCTCTGACACCTGCAACGAAGACTCCAGCTCCACTCTCGAGACAGGACCGGCTTTCTGAGTCTCCTAGCATCGGCTGCCTCTGCTGCCCCAGCACACAACACAGTAGAAGATGACGCTTGCCACCACTGACTGATAAAACATCTGCAGCATAGTTAGGCAGATGTTGAAAGACCTGTCTCCTAAGCAAAAACAAGCAGAGCCTCTGTGTTTTTAGTCCAGTCCAGCTTACTGTCTATGAGGACACTGAGGCATTTGTAATCCTCACCTGCTTCCAACTCTATTCCTTTGGAAATGACTGTGTTGTGAGTGGTTCTGTCCCTCCTTCAACACTGTATTCCCCACTATCTGTTGTTTATATATTCCAACAACAGAATGCAAGTGTGATCAGATGACATATTGATTTTGTGGAGACTAAACAGAACAAGCTGCAAAGCAATATATGACATTAATATGTTTACTTGGTTCTGGAAAAATTATACTTGTATAGAGACCTGAGGTGAGCAGCATCTAACACTGCTATGATTAGTCACCACAAGTGATGGTCAATGCTAAATGTTCTGTTGACATTAATATTTTAAACGTTGCATGGCCTTCAAATTTTTAGCTCGAAAATGTGTCACTTCATTGTAACAAAGATTTTTCATTCATGAACCCTACCTTATTGCTGTGTCATGTTGTCTGCCATTTTTGGCTTCAGTCAAGTGCACTGAGCACAGGGTTTGAGTTAAGTTAAGGGTTAGAATCTCATATTTTTAGAATGCCAGGTGAAGCAGAGTCAGACACATATTAGTAAAAGCCTGCAAAGTCCAAAGGCTACTAAAATATAGGTTTACTTCAAATGAACAAAAATGTGGTTTGTATATTGTACAGAGTTTTCCTAGCATGTCTGAAGATAAATCACACAGGAACTTCTCTGGAAGATATACCTTTTTTGGTATCTTTACTGACTTTACTCAGGCCAAGAAGGCTGTTGTGAAAAGATTCATCTGTTTGCCTTACAGGAAATAAAACATCAGTTCTGGTACTTGATTCATACTGAGGGCATACAGACTTACAGTAAGCATATTTCAGGCTTTATGCATTTCAGGCATATCGATCTGTCTTTTATTGTTGTTGTTTAAACAAACAAGATACAATTTTAAACAGGGAGTGACTTCAAAATCACGTTTTTTAAAACTTTTAAATAGATACAAATAAAGCCCTGATGACCAAAATGTCAGTTATTTTGCCTACAGACAGCTTTCAGTGTTCTAGTGTTTGAAAATGCAGTGTGACAGATAGTGTACTCAGGGAAATTTTACCTGCTGACAAGGCAGCTTGACTATTTTTCACCGTTTTTTACTTGAAGTGAAAACTAACCACACTGTGCACTTATAAACAAATGCAATTTGACTGTTATTTAAACTAGTTTTAAAACTAAAGCACAGTGATAGGCAGAGAGCTGTCGGAAAGGAGACCATCTGATAAGTCTCAATGGGAAGTACTTTCATTGTCTTTTTCAGAAAAATAAATAAATGGCCACGGCATTTAAGTACCACATCTTGGAATTTCATGGTCACACTATTTACCAAATTATATTGTTTTGTCCACGTGGAACACAGGGTGCTATAAATTTATATTTGATACATTACAAATTCATGTAATTGCTAATGGTCGTAACAAGGAGAGCCAGTTCTTAAAGTTGAGTTGATCTATTGTACACAGCCTACACTGATGTATGGGCTAATAACAAAAAGCCGAATTTCCCAGAACGTCAAACCAACTCTTAAGAGACTGTATTCACTCTCATTAATGGTGCGATATCTTTCTGATAAGCCACTAATCGTTTAATGTTTAAATGTTTCAAAGAGGTCTGGCATTACGCTTCACAAATGGAAAAAGCAGTCAAGAGAGGACGTGTCCTAAATGTCTTTTTTATCGCTGTTAATGAATCTCTATTGTCGCCCACTTTAATAACACATACGCACAGTGGTCCACATTGCAAAACAACTCGTTTACCACATAGAAAGCCAGAGAGCCATGCATGCTGCCTGTACCCACCGTCAGACCACGAAAATAGTATTATTCTGATCGTTTTTCACACGATTCTTAAAAGACACAGACAAATAAAGAACTTACCGTGCCTGCCACAATACGATTAAGAACATCATTATAGACAGAGAATGTGAGCTCCGTTGTCCTCTCATCGTTAAAGCCTGTGAACCACACGGCAAACGCTACCGCAGACCGTAATCAGTTCGATAAAGTTGGAAAGATATTCATAGATTCAGACTTCCTGTATCAATAACTCATTAGATATACGTTGTCAAAACATATACGGTGCCTCTTTCCTATCGCTGTGAGGTAGACAATGTGCTAAAAGCATAGTTGTGTCAAAAGTAGCTGTTATTCAAGCCGCAGAGATAACATTGGTGTCTACGCGCAGCCGGTTGTAAGACGAGCGCACAGGGACCGTCTGCAAATTACAAAACCGCTGCAACAGTGAAGAGAGACACGACGATAGGAATAGCAGGGACATCATATTGTGCAGAAGTATGCATTTCAGCTCACGAGCAGCATCTTAAGTGTATAAAAATCATGACGGCTGCATTACGTGAACTTCAGTGTTCACAAAGAAGTTTCATCTTCAGAGTGACTTCACATGTGCTTAATAAATGGAATGAGGTACTGACAAATGTGCTTCTGTTAAAGTACAACAGGGATGGATTGAATGTTATTTCATTCGGTCGTTTGACCGACGGGCCGGTCCACATCTGGGCCAGTGCGCTGGTATTTATTAAATCATTTTGTTTATTTATCCATATGTGGCCGAATGGAATGAGCGTCCAACCATTCATCAGGCCTGTCCAGGCACGCAGGCCCACATGCGTCACACCACATGGGTGCTCAGCCCCGCCCTCAGGTGACAGCTCTGGGCTGAGTAGAGTTTAGACTTGATATCGCAGTGTGTGCAGTAAAGCCCAGCCAGGCAGTTGGAGATGAAGAAGAACGTCAAAAAACGTAAAGAAGGGGCTGAAAAGCTCCCCAGATAGCAAAAGACTCGGGGGCGGATCCGCCCACACGGCGGCACATCTGCCCAGCGGTCGCACTCGCTTCAGCCATGTGCAGATGACCCGGTCAGCCTTTGCACAGCGGGCCTTCTCAAGGCGGATTGACAGCGGAGGCCAGGTCGTGCCACTCGCGCGCACTAGATCTTCTAGAAACATCTTCTTTGTTAGGGCAGCAGACAACCAACCGCACACTGTAAAAAAAAAAAATACAGTAAAAAACTGTCAAAGAGCAACAGCAAAGCACCGTCAATTCCAAAATTGTATATCACCGTAGTAAATACACTGAATTTCCGTAAATCAAGAAACAGTACATAACTCTAATTTTTACGGGTACAATATGTAAAAAGCACACAATTTTACTGTAATTTTTTCAAAGAATTGTAAAATGAATGAGAAAATACCGTGAAGTCAAAAGTGGGTAATAACCCTAAAATTTACAGTATTATTCAGTATAAATCACAGATTTCACTGATGTGTACATTTAAATTTACAGTAGAAAACTATTAACCATTTAGCAAAATATATACCGTCATTTCTACAGAAACAAGATGTTAAAAATATGGTCCATATATTGCTGATTTAAAGAAAACTGATATTTTACAATGACATGATATTGGCTATTGTTATGTTATGATAATGTCCTTGTAAGGATGAATCTATTTTTGCAATAGAAAACTAGCTTATAGATTGTCTTTCATAGGCTATTGTCTTACTGGGTTCACTTTACTGGCCAGCCTACCAGGAGCCGCTTTCCTGTGTTTCTGATAGTTTGTATCTCACTGCAAGGTACTTTGGTCAACATCACCATTATTATTATCATTAATATTGTTATTATTATTATTATTACTGTTATTATTTCATTTAAGGTTTTTCTTTCTTTCTTTCTTTTTTCACATTTCTGCTTTATTAGCCCTTTCAAACACACTAACTTGACTAGTGTGACCACTTGGCTGAATTTTAAGTCCAATTGTGAAAAATACATTGATGGAGCTCTGTCAAGTTAGAAAAGGGGACTGCATTGCAGCTACATCCTCTTTTAAAAAAAACAACAGCCTTTTTATTTTTAAAAAACAAAAGGAGATCATTCATGTTGTTTTGTGGCTAACTTAAGAATTGTTAGGCTGTTAGGGAATGTACATGGTAAATTAAGAAGAAGAAGAAGAAGAAGATGCACAACGCATTCTGGGTGTTTTTCGTTTTGGTTGTAGAAATCTTATAACAGAACCTTTCTTACGCAACAAAGTTCATTGAAACTACTGCAATTTGTAGAGTAAGTTCTTTTTGCTCACTGGATACGTTTATGTTTTGTTTTCATAATTTTTTTTGTTAATGTCGGACATTACTTGAGTTTTATTTTATTGACCCTGCTGAAGAAAACCAGCATGGACCAGCATGCTGGTCACCAGCATGAAGACCAACATTTGTTGTGTTTTGAAGCTGGTCACCAGCATGGTATGCTGGTATGCTGGTCACCAGCTTCAAAACACAACAAATGTTGGTCTTCATGCTGGTCACCAGCTTCAAAACACAACAAATGTTGGTCTTCATGCTGGTGACCACCGTGGCATGCTGGTATGCTGGTGACCAGCATGGTATGCTGGTATATACCAGCATATCAGCATACAATGCTGGTCTGTAGTGCTGTGTCACCTGTATGAGATGCTGTTGGCTTATTGCCCACACTGAATAATGGCAAGCTGGTAATGTGGTCCTATCATGGAATACTGATGTCAAGCATTCTATTCTATGGTCACCAATCTTTTATGCCGATTAGCAGAACCATACCTGTTGATATTAGTCTCTGTTGGGGTGCTGGAATGTTGACTGCGACCAGAAGTTGTAAAAATATCACGTGCTTAATGTTTCTTAATGTCAAGTTGCTGTTCAATGAAGACAATTTGAGGTTTCATGACAATGTAGTTTAATAACAATAAGGTAACAAACATTAGGAAATATATTACATAATATTATTTAATAAGATGAATGACTAAGATTACAAATAAACACACAATACATCTATGGGCCTAAACAAGGAAAATCCAAAACATGAAAATGCAATATACTGTACAACTGGAAATGTTTTGGACTTAGACACTCACCACTTAAGTGGCCTTTTTTGTTTTGTCTATTAATGTCCATGATTTTTTCGGAGATGACTTAGCAAAGACTACTCAGAATTACTATTTCAATCTACTAAATTGCATGTTAAATTTACACTGTTCAGTTCATTTAACATACTTATCTAAGTTGAACTAACTTAGCATTTCTAAGTTATATATTTACTTGGACAGCAATCTGACTTATTTTCTAAAACCATGCAAACTGAACTTCAGCAATTTAAGTGGTTCAAAAATATCCATACAGGAATGAAAAACAGGCTCCAATTTCTTAAAATAATCCGAATTACAATTAAACATAATAAATCAAGGTAATAACTGTTGAAAGTTCAAATATAAATTGCCTTTTATTTTTCTTCCATTTACATCAACTTTTTCTTCTCTTTATAACACTGTATTTAACACAAAAACCTGAGTGGGTAATGACTGGCAATCTCACCTGTGTGAATGAATGTACGAACATCTACAGCCTCTAACTTGCTGATGAACCCGTGGGCTGACTTTAATACAGTGAACAATAAGAAACAACTGAATCCACTCGTGCATTTGCATTGTAACTCAACAAGAGATTTTTAAGACTTTGCAATTTTGGTGGGAGTTTGCTCTCTCCCAGACCAAGCATCACTCTTTGAAAGAAGCCCAAAGTGTTTTTCATGGCCTTTGGGTAGTCTAAATGTAAAGCGTATGACAATCCAAACAAAAGGCAAAGTGCCTCAGGCAGGTTCTGGACATTGTCCATTACAATACCTCCCTCAACAATGATGGCAGTAGATATTGGGTGAAGGTGGAGCTGATTTGGAACGACTTGCTCATCTTCACTGACAACAGTCAGCACCCCGACAGATACTTTTGCCCACGTCTCATCAGTGTCACAATCCTGTGATGAAATCAAACAAAACATTCCATCAGCAAAATGTTGTAAATTGTCAATTAAAAATTGTTCCCATTTCAACTGTCCTGACGACACTGCTTTCTAGCCTTGTGCATTAAAGGAATACTCAGACAATTTGGGAGTTAACCCTTTCTCTGTCATTTTCATAGAGAGACATGATCAATATCATTTTTGTGTCAATACGACCAGTAGCTGGCTTTAAGCTCTTAACAACATGGCTTAGCTCAGTGCAAGCAATGGCAGTGAAAAGTCAGTGGCTCGGTAAAAGTGAACAAAATATTCACTGTCATGATTTCTGCTAAGGTAAGTTGTGATGCTAACAGCTGGAAGCCAGCCACTGGACTGTATCAATCTAGAAAACATTTAAGATTTTCACCTCCGCCATGAAGGTTATGTTTTGGGTGGGTTTGTTTGTCTGTTAGAAACATAACTCTGTGTGCAGATTTTGATGAGACTTTCAGGAAATGTCAGAAATGGGACAAAGAACAATTGATTAGATTTTGAGGGTGATCCAGATCACTGTCTGGATACAAGAAATATTCTGCGCTCTCTGAGTGCATTTCTAGTTTTTCAGGCATTTCTGCTTTATTTGATAGTGTCTGTGGAATCAGCTCTCTCCATGGGTCAGACAGGCAGACACTCTCTCTACATTTAAGTCTAGGCTTAAAACCTTCCTCAGGATGGCGAAGCCATTTTTAGCATGTTTAGCCACGGTGGCGAAGCTAATTTTGCCTAATAAATGTGAAAAAAAGGGTTAACTTACAACTTTTTCGTAATTTGCCGAGTGATAATCAAAGAAAATAACAAACCGCGCCTCCTTTACAGCGCTCGATTTAAGGCCGAGAGGTCCGGTCGCCCAAATGACATTTTTTGGGCCACCTACGCATACGTCAATTTAGACATTTTTCGGAGCCAAAATCAACTTTTAGTGGCCAAAAAAATTAATCCTTTTTTTTTTTGGAGGGGGGGAGAGAGATCCAGTTCCTCTTCCACGTCAACTTGTTAGCTGGAGCTGCCGAGCCATCACTGGTCGCTGGGCAAAGTGTGCCTTAAAACCCCCCACGGCCGTGAAAAGTAACCCACGAATGAGCAGCGCATTGTCCGGAGCTCCTAGCGGGTGACTGGGGATGTCGACAGTCGGAATAGGTGCGGTTTGTCCCGGGCAGATGAGCGGCGAGGAGCGGCAGGTGTTAGCCGAGCAGCTAGCAGGGGATAGCTAGCCAGCTGGGGAGTCTGAGCAGTCTGTGACCGGGGAGAGCAGCCAGCGGACCTGCCGAGTTGAAAAAATGAGAGCTCCGGTGGCTTGGTGCTTTCCGTTCGCGGTGCTCAGGCTCAGTTGGTGCTGTCCTCCGGATGCCGCCACCACATTCTGGGCTGGTTCTGGATCCGACGGAGTCTTGCGGACTCCTGCGAGATGTTAACGACGTTAACATCAGCGACAATAAAGTGTTCAAATTTGAAATTAAATCGGCGGAAACTTGGATTTGGAGGTCAGTAGTCCAACTCAAAATATTTGGGCCCCTAACCAGCGTGTTTTTTGTCATTTTTGGTCGCCAAAATCGGTTTTTAGTCGCAAATGGCGACCTGGCAACCGTCTAAATTGAGCGCTGCTTTACTGAAGAACGCTACCGAGTATAACCGGAACGACCCAAATGCTTCCGATCACTAATAGATGCACACTGTCACGTGTTTCGTCTCAGCCAATCAGAAAAAAGGATTCGGACTAACCCCGGGAAGGCGTACAACAAGGAGGACAAGGAGAGGGATCTGTCAGTGGCTGGAAAATGTTCAAAGTCATAAACAATTGCAATATCACATAGTGACTGTTTAATCAAAGGCTTTTCTAGTCTGCATTATTTTGTAATACAAATGAGTAATTTCTAGTCTGAGGGATAATTTAATGACTGAGAGTACTTTCCAGTGATACTTTGTAGTTTTAGAAGAAAGCCATTCTATGGCAAAAATAATATTTTTGTTTAGATGAATCTCATTAGCTTTTATCATGAATCTCAATAGGAAAGTAAGATTCAGTACTTTCTAGTCTTAAAAAGTGTTGAATGAGTATGTATTTTATGTTACAGATTGATATATTGATTTTTTACAGGAATTGTTGTGCATATTTCTTATTACTTAGAAATAAAAATAGTCCAGATGCAAATTGTGTGTGAGTAACTTTTTTAATTAAAATGTTGAAATAAACTGAAGCAATATTGAACATAATTTTTGGCCTCAAAATGCACCAGAATGCAGGAAAAGGACTCCATTTTGTCAAAATTTTTCCCTGGGGACGCCCCCCGGACCCCCCCCCCCCCCCCCCCGTGGGAGGGGACACCCCTCCCACACCTAACCTGCTTCGCACGCAGCAGTACAGATGCTGAAAAAGTGTGGCTAAATGTGGCTAAACAAAATTCTAGCACTTTAGCCACAGCGGTTAGAGACAAATTTTCCCTAGTGCAAGCACAGAGATGGGAAGAGTATTAGAGCCACTGAACAAAAATATAACAAAACAGGGGTTTAAAAAATATCTGCTCTGGGAGAAAGTCAAAATTCTGAGGAAAAAAATTCAGAATTTCTCAGAACTGACTTTTTTCTCTGAAGTCTGAAACTTTCGGCTAGCTAGCGGATGCTAACACCCACTAGCGGTATTAGCGGTTAGACTAACGTTAGCTCGCTAACGCTAAAGGTCGTAGCATTAATTAAAACAAGTTGACAGGCAAAATTATGGATAATGTGCCTTACCTTTCTGCAAAAGAATGACGTTTGTCACAAACAAAATTCAACTCGGCAGCTTGCCCTCGCTGCTCCGGCCTGTGTGCTGTACTGGTATGGAGTTATATTTGTGCCACAATCCTGAGCGCAGTGTGAAATTTTGAGCACAGAAAACAATTTTGAGCAATGAAAAACTTAATCTGAGCAAACAAAAATCTATTCTGCACTCAAAAAATATATTTTTATATTTGCAACTATCCACATACACACACAGTCTTAATGCTTTTCACTCGGTTTTTCACTCTGCTCTCCTGTGGATCTCTGCTCTACGTCCTTGCTACGTCTCTCTCGCTCTCGCTCAACATCTGCTCTCTGCACACGCTCAAATCTGCCTTCACGCTCGGTCAACTCTGCACGGCGTTACAAATGTGCCACAATTCCAGCCAATCACAGACTTCTGATTCTATCCAATCGGGTCCCTGTTTCGGCCGCCTCTTGGAAGCGCTGTTAAAAACGATTGCTAAATCAACTGGAGTTCTGCTATATACGCTGGACTACGACAGATTTTCGGTGAGTATTGTTTTATTATTGAATTACATTAAATAAAGCACTATTTTGTTTAGTGTGTTAAATACAGGTGTAATGTTTTGGTACGGTTTTGCAGAAAGTCAGTCCTGCTTCCGCAACAAAACGAGGGATTTAGCAGATGTGCTAGCTAAACAGCATGACAGATCCAAATAATGACAACCCAAATACTCCGCCACCATGTCAGGTTAGTTAAGATTTTTGGGTTTTTTAATTTTTTATTAGCTGTGCTTTTGATTAAACTTTCTATTAACCAACCTTTCAGATTAAAGCTGATTTACTAGCAGGAGTCAAAGCTGTAGAGCTTAAGCTAACCTAATAGCTAATGAAAACTTTGTTGGACATTAGTGTTTGATTTCAAAGTGTTAAATACTTTGTGTTTTGACATAACATATTAACTTTACATTTGGTATTGATTTAGGGTCAAAGTGCAGTTGAGTTAGCAGCCAGAAATCTAATAACTTTGTTGGTTAACACCATGGCCACAACTAGTTCACCAAGCCCTACAGAGACCAGACAGCCAGAGCCTAGAAATGTAACTGTACAGCAAGAGATGGCAAGGTTTGCATGTTTAGTCAATCATATGTTTTTATTCATAATATTGTGAATTTGATGTTCTCATTTGGTTTGTGGATGTGTTTAACAGAGACATTTAAATTCATATATAATCAGAACTGAGAGAGTCTAAAAAAATCAAATTATCTAATATTTGACTATTTATATTATTTATAAATGCATACATATATGTCCTGTACAGAGCTTTTCCAGGATACTTCAGATCAAACTTTAGTCGAGGTAAAAAGAGGTGTTTAACTTCCATCAAGCAGCCTCCTAGAACAACCAGCAAGACCATCACTCTCAATTTTTATCTGCTTCCAAAAAACACACTCTACACACCTTTGCCAGTTGAGGAGCTTGAACTCCTTCAAGCTGGCATGGGAAGACAGACGGTGTCGCTGCCTGACAACAGTGACCATGCAGAGGTAGTCAGTTCAGAGTTTTGACTTTCCGTGTTTAAGGCGGTTATTGGGCAACACTTTTAACCCAAATTACATGTTAACGTCTATATTGTAGTGTTTTATTTCTCTCTCTCTTTTCTTTGTTGTCAAATTTCAAAGGTCCTGGCTGAAACATTCCCAAAAATGGAAGATCTTTATGGGGGATGGCTCTTGCATAAAGCAACAGGTTTGTAAGGCCAGGATTGTGTATTTTTGTATCACATCCCACTCCTGTATTTGTAATTTGTTTTAGTTGTACATAAGGGCTATTGCTGCACAGGCATTTAGTTGTAAGCATTAGAGATGGCTCGTTGACGATAAATAGGTGTATTTTTAATTAGAATATGTTTGTATTTCTTACAATAAATGTGGCAGTGGCCAACAGAAGCTCACTGTAATTCCACCAGAAGCAGAGAGTTATTCTGTAAAAACTCTGAGAGCTCAGTCGGGGGGGGGGGGGGGGGGGGGGGGGGGGGGGGTAAAGCCACTATTTACATAGTGCCACTACAGGAGACATTAGACACCTCTCCTCTGCCTCCTGACTCGCAGCACTTTTCAAAGATGCCAAAGAAGACATGTTACCAGTGTAATGAAGTGATGCCTCTGCAGATGCTTGCAATACACATTAAGACATGCAAAGGAAAATCACTTTCTGATGAGAGTGATGAAGAGGTGAGAAAAATAGTTTGTGTTTCATTGTGATGGAAATGACAAAACATACAGTGTTTATTAAAGTGGCTGTTTTGTAAATCTGCAGTACTCTGAGCTATGCATACTTTCGCTGTCTACATTTTTCGCTTAACAGTGAACACTTTCAGGTTGAATATGTGGCTGATGTCTCTGATGTTGCTGGCTGATGAAGTTATAAACTGTGGATACACAAGCCAGATCAAGCTGGATAATAAACAAAACACCATTCGGTAAGAAAAAACAACTGTCATTTAAATATTTTTGATTTTTAAACCAGTTTTTGATTTTTGTGTTCTTTCTTTCATAGTACTATTGTCTTGCACTCTACCACAAGACTGATTCCAATGCTTCAGCAAGTGAGAAAGGGCATGGAACTGTATGGTCTGCTCAGTCAGATGGCTGCAAACCCTGAAGCTTTACACACTCTTTGTTCTTGGGAAGATCATCAAAGTAAGCATTATTCATAACAGTTTAACTCACCGTGTTCTTGCAGACAATCGCCCTGTTCTGCATTTTGTTCTTTGTTATATATGTATATGAATTTTAACACGAATTGTATATTCACTTATTCTTTTTATCCAGATGCTGATTTCATAATGATGAACTGCCGACCACAGCTCAGTGAAAAGGGGACATCTCAGGAGACAACTGAAAGATTATAAACTTCATGCAAGATTTTTGCCAGGAGCTTGAAATATCTGGTACTATGCTATACAGTACTGCAGGCAAGTAACTAATAATCAGTACAGTTGAGATATCCAGTAGGTCTGTTATGCTGTTATGCCACTTGTCTAATTTTTTTAAATTTACTTATTTCGAACATGAAATTAACAGACAGCCGATGCAGCTTATACAAAATAAAACCGCAGCTAAAACAAGGCATCACATAAATTCACAAATCATACATGTTCGAAAGGGAGTGGGAAGAAGACAGAACTTATTTAATCCCACCCCGAACAAGGTTACTTTATTAACAATTTATTTCTATATAACCAAAATTGAATGGCAATAACATATAGCTATCTAACACACCAGAAGCAAGCGTCACAGCAAATCAGAACAAAGTAGTTCTGAGTGCTCACACTTATCATGATAGGGTTGTCTCTTCCAGGATGATAACCAGGCTATAAGATGATTACACGATTACTACATGATTATTTAAATTGAAATTCCTTAAGTTCAAATTGTTTGTAACATGTTTTATTTCTTATATTTTAAACATCACAGTGCTGCAGTTGAGGAGCCCCACTCTCTTGGAGTTCAGCATGTGCTCCAGTGGTTGACCGGGAAAGCCCACATTCCCATCCTCCCTGATGAAAAGAGACATTTCAAAATAATATTCATGTTTGACCACGACTGCAGGGAGCCACTTGGAGATCACTCCATTTGTTACCAAACTGTGAGTGCATGCACTCGTACAGTAACTTTTCCAGTGCAGCATCTCAACACTTACACTGAATTCAGAAGACTTATGAGTGAAGCAGTTAGATATGGTGGTGGCTTCCACAGAGTTTAACAGAAATAGCCCTCTGGTAATCTGAAACAAAAAATGAGAAGCTATTTCTAAACATTAACTGATAGAATATGTTCATAGCTAATGAAAAAAGCAAAAACAATTGTTCCTGTTAGCTCAGTGTTTGACTTTCTCTTCAGTCATACAGATTCCCTTTTATACAGGGTTCTCTTGCTTTTATTAGTTAGAAAAGCTTCAATCATTTTTGTCACTGTGCTGGAATATTTGTTGACTTTGAAGTTCCTGTCCAAATGTCTATTGGTTGGACACCTGTTGCAAGAACCTGATATAAGTCACGACCATGTGACTCTGAATGTTCCAGAGGGTTGATAGTTCTCTGAAGTTCTTCCAGGGCTTCATCATCCAGTGGGCACTCAAATTCAGGAACCACAACTGTGCCATGAGAGTCTTCCTGCAGCACAGCACTCTCCCAGTCAATGCCTGGGTCCTGAAGGTCCTTCGAATTCAAAACATATCAGTCAGGAATGGATACTTGTTGAAATACAGTTTTGGTATTTGTGTGAGTTTTTTTAATAATAAACACAACATTACAAAAAGTGATGCTTTATTTTTATTCATCAGCATAGAAATTACTTCATTAGAAGTAGTAGAAACGAAAAAAAAAATCAGGATCATCCCACAAATCATGACATATTTCCTGATTCAGGCCTTATAAACAGTACAGTACTCTTCATTTTATGAAAATATGTGGGCTTTGTAAACTAGTCTGTAATAGTCTAATCTATCAGAATGCGCAGCAGATACGTACTGCTCAGTCTTACAACTCAACTTCTTAAAATACATGTCCTACTTGTTTTTACATCATATTGCACCTTGAGTCTCTCCCCCTCATCCAGATCTTGTAGACGTCCCATGCACCACAGCTGTTCAGGGGTGAGACCTCCCTCTGTCCACAGAGAATGATTATTCCATCCTTCAATAAAGGTATCAAGATCTGCCCGGAGTCGGGGACAAAGACGTAGTGCACACCAAAGAGAAGAGTGGCATCAGATATGTCAAGTAGACCATCCTCTTCCAGAGAGTGAAGAATGTCATGGTACTTTTTCCAGAGATGAAGCTCAATCTTCCTGTTCCTCGTGTGGCAAACATGAAATGTGCAATATCCAGGTTTTCTACTCCCTGATCTGCCCTAACCCTGTAACCAAAATAAATAAAGTTGTATCAGTAATAGTTAATGCAACTTATACAGATTTAATCAAACTTCATATAACTAGAGAATTTTAATCGGGTCAGAACACCTTGACGGTAAGCCATGAAGCTGGACCGATGTGATGAAGAATGAGAATGCAGTTTGTGCTCTGTTATTTGTTGCAGCATTCAAGTACAAGACCTGCAGTAAAACCACACGGATAATGTACAGATCTGTGTTTAGCTAACAGCATATTATAACATTGTTCTTTGTAGCATTTGGTATCTCATTTGTTGTGTTATTTTATTTTTAAAAAAAACATCAATGTGGTATATCCTACAAACAAAAACACTCCATACAATGAGTTTATTAGACACATACAGCTGAAACCAATGCAGCAAAATTTTTCATTGAACCAATTGCACGTTTAAATAATATTCAAAAAATGTAATAAAGCAAAAAAAAAAAGGATCTCAAATACACAACTTTATATTCATTTTACCTTCTGCAAAGTGAATGGGGCTGTAGTTCTACCAACAGTTACTATCTGAGATATACTACATCTTTAAATAACTTTTTTATTAATGTTTTTGTGCTAGAAATGGTAGAAATGGTGAAAGTGTGACAAGCTCTGCTTCACTCGTCTCAATGATCATATACAGGGCACTTACAAAAAGACAATGTTGCTCTTCAGATTACTTGTATGTAAAAATGTATCCAGATGAGATATTAAGTGTTTGATTACGTTAAAATTATCATTAATTTCATACTGAAAGCAACTGGCTAAAACAAATACTCAAAACCAAGTTGAAAGGCTGGCATACTGATCTCTGTGTACTTGGCTGTATTTATTATTCCAAAGCCATCACCAATGATCTGTACCCTTTGGTTGAAGATTATGATAAAAGTACCTACAGTTTTAAACGGCTGTTCATAAAGCTAAGTCAGCCATGTCCAAGTTTCTGATATATACATAAGGATCAAATTACTCTGATTTATAGCTGCAAAACTTCACACATACAGTCATATAAATTTAAGAGTAAAAAAGGACCTTCCTTGAGTAGCCATCCACTCCACCAAAGACTGCAATGTTGTACCTGTTCAAGATGGGGAGTACTATTTCAATAAGGCTGCTCATGTGTGAGTCGTGTCAGCTAATTGCAGGCTGTTCTAAATTGCAACAACCTTTTTTGAATGCAAATACTCTATTAAAAGATGTTTGGGGGACATGTTTAAATTAGGGGCTCCATAATGTATTCCCAAGTAACAAACAAGATAAACTTCACTGAAGTATTTTTAATGACATTCCTCTTTAAATGAAATAGTTAGTCTGAGCAAGCTTATTTACCTTATGAGTTTATGATTTGTGTCAATGTGGACAAGGGACAGAGGGCCTTGCACAGAGTAACTTCGTCAAACAACACATCCTATTTTAGTGAGCTGTGAGAAGATCACAGTTGAATATTACACGTAAAAACAAAAGCATTATTCTTAGATAGTGTATCTGTTCCATCAGTTTGTATGTTTGTCAAGTTTGTGAATTAATTGTTGAGGTGAGAGCTACTGATTGAGCTAGCAGCCAACAAATCTAGTGTCCCTTAGCAAGCGAATAGAAATATACAAATCAATGAAACAGACACACAGACTTTCATGCAAGCTTACATGACAAAATATGTTTGCAAAACCAACTACTTACATGTCGATGTGGTGCACCGTTGTGTTGTCGTTCAGGATCCGACATGGTACAGCTTTGCTAATCTTGGCTAATTAAACGAGGGTCCAGTGGCTCTGAAATGTGGATTTAAACATTACACTTGTACTTCAACACACTAAACAAAATAGTGCTTTATTTAATGTAATTCAATAATAAAACAATACTCACCGAAAATCTGTCGTAGTCCAGCGTATATAGCAGAACTCCAGTTGATTTAGCAATCGTTTTTAACAGCGCTTCCGAGAGGCGGCGAAACAGGGACCCGATTGGATAGAATCAGAAGTCTGTGATTGGCTGGAATTGTGGCACATTTGTAACGCCATGCAGAGTTGAGCCAGCGTGAAGGCAGATTTGAGCGTGTGCAGAGAGCAGATGTTGAGCGAGAGCGAGAGAGACGTAGCAAGGACGTAGAGCAGAGATCCACAGGAGAGCAGAGTGAAAAACCGAGTGAAAAGCATTAAGACTGTGTGTGTATGTGGATAGTTGCAAATATAAAAATATATTTTTTGAGTGCAGAATAGATTTTTGTTTGCTCAGATTAAGTTTTTCATTGCTCAAAATTGTTTTCTGTGCTCAAAATTTCACACTGTGCGCTCAGGATTGTGGCACAAATATAACTCCATATACTGGTGCCTCGGTAGCTGAGCGGGAGAGTGAATGTCTTCTTCTTTGTGGAGTTAACGGCGGTTGGTCACCTTTACATTGGGCATTACCGCCACCTACTGACCCGGGTGTGGATCAGTCGTGAGAGAGACTGTGATTGCTACTTATTGTTGCCATTGTTGCGAGTGAGATTAACTATAAATAAAGTAATCTTCATTCTAAACACTAAGTCTTTTGCATTTTTCACCATTCAAGTGACTGTTACTTCATAAATATCAGTAATAAATGCATTTTTTTGATAACATAGTAAAGTTAACTCATGTTTGCATGTCAGGGCAGCTATTGGATTGTAGTGTATTAATAAATTAAATGAAACTGATTTTCCTCATTTGTATGTATTTCCATAAAGGCAATGCAATCCCTTATTAATGCCTTCATTAGTAATTCTCCCAAGATGTTAAATTTTATTTAAATTCTCTGTAATTCTATTTAATTTTGACATAGTTGACAGAATCTCAAACAAAATAATTTATTGTTTCACCAACAAATGAGACAGTGTGTTTAAAGGTATTGTCTGCTTAGCTACATACAAACTGATGAATTAGCATAGTTGAAATTTTATCAGCTACGACCATGATGGTTGACAGCTGATTCAGCAGAAGAAGAAAAAACACTGAGCATGAGCAAACTAGCATTAACCAGCATAGACTAGCACAGCATAATTTGGTGTTGGTTTAGCTGGTGGATCAGCACTGCAATGCTGGTCTACCAGCAAAACCAACATAGACAAGCATAACCAGCACAGACCAGCATGATTTGGTGTTGGTATAGAGGTACGGGGAAATACACACACACCACCACACACCAGCTAAAACCAACACCAAACCAGCATAGACCAGCATAAACCAGCATAGACCAGCATAGACCAGCATAAACCAGCATAGAGGTCTATGCTGTTTTTTTCAGCAGGGGAGTCTACCACGTTGAACGAGACGATGTCCGTTCTATTCAGTAGTCTTCTGTGATTTTTGGTCTATAATTTAAGAGAGAGCGCGAGAGAGAGTGTGTTGACTTTTGAATCCTTCTGACTGACAGCTAGGCGCCATTTCTGCGCACCCAGTAATGAGCATCTGTGGAGTCGACACAGGTCCTGAACTCGGGAGATATAACTCTGTTCTTAAGGTAAGCACCTCTACAGAATTTTCTAGTTAACGTCAGCTCTATCTTGAATGTTCATTCGGGTTTATGTAATGTTAAAGTTACGTCAATTTGCTCGGTTGTTTCGTTTTTCCCTTGCGAAAATCAGAGTTGAACAACAGCTAAGCTAGGTTAGCTAGCCGTTAGCTAAGGAAATGTATAGCTGCACTTTCTGTGGCAAGTCGGTTAAGACACTGAGAGGCTACGTGCTTCATTGCAAACTCCATCGTAACGAGCCACGTTGTTTATTTAAGTGCATCAAAGCTGGTTGCAAGCATACATTTAACAGATATGGAGCATTTAAGGCTCATTTTTACCGCAGGCATAATGTACCTGCTACAGCCAGGATGGCTGTCAACACTAATGTTAACGTTACTGCATTGAAATGCATGGTGGTGTTGTGTACACGACAATGTTCAGATGAGAGAGCTCTAATAGCTCACCTGAAGGATCGTATTATGGAAGAGCATGCTGTGAGTTGTCCAGTGACAGGATGCAGAAATGTTTTTAAGGTCAAATCTACATTTACTGCCCACATGTCACGGAAACAGGGATTTTGCAGACAGCAGTATCAGTGACTTTTACAGAAATACTGCTCCTCAGTCATCATCTGCTCCAACTGATTCAGTTGACTCTGGCCCTCAAGTGTCTGAGGTGGGCACAGAGACAAGCACAAGGTTGTGATTGACCAAATTCCCACCTTCATCTCTGCCATTTGTTTGATGCTTGGAAGCTACTACTGTCTTAATATCCATTATCCTGTGGAATTGGGCTCCACACTTGAGTTCCTTCAGAGGTACGGGGAAATACACACACACCACCACACACCTCTTTTTCTCCACTAGAACAAACTACTGTATTTAGATTTAGTAGTTGATTATAAATTCTTGTGTTCATCAAGGTGTTTCCTCAACATCAATCCAGAGAAGGGCACAAAAGTTGAAAAAAAGAAAAACAAGAAGCAACTTCCAGTGAACCCAAGAGTCCTCACCCTCATCGCAGACCTCTCCGATCATGAGTGGAGAGAGACATGTTAAAGATGGACTTGATCATCTGATCTGGTAATGGGGACATTTGCCTTTCCTTATTTCCATCCTATGGATGTACATAATTTCACAATGTTGGATGTTCATATTATGTATGTTTTAAATGACTGGCTGTCATTTGTATCTGTCATTGTATGGAATGCTAGGTTTCCATTTTTTTTCTGTTTTGAGCCCAAGCTGATGTCAGCAGATTTTTATACATGTTCATCGACTCCGTATGCAGCACCACCCCCACCTACCTCAGTCTGCCTTGGCATTGCCACTGCTCAGGAGTTTGCTCCAAGTATTTTCATGTCATTTAGTTTTTTCTCTGATAAGGTGCTTTGTGGTAATAGAGGCAAGTTATAGTTTTTGCCCTTCCTTTTTTCTTTTTTTTCTTTTTTGGAGGTGATGTTTGTTGTTCATGGTCAACTGTTTGCCATTGTTATTCAGAACAGAATACTTTGATACTGTCAGTCAGCTTTGATGTTGTAAGCTTATAATGTTATAAGCGTTTTTGTTTTACATTGAACTGGTTAAAAAATGTGAACTGGCTTTTTGTAGCAATTTGCTGCAATTATGAATGGCTAAGTTAATAAAACTGCCTGTGAAGAACATCTAAGCTTTTGTTTCAGTGCTATTGTAACACTTCAGGAGGTTGAAGGCTCTTGGCATCACTAAGATCCAGAATCTCTTTCAAGGTAAGTAAACTAAACAGATATCTAACAAATATTTTAATGTGTTTAGATTAAATGTCCTAATTATCTGTACACACTGCTTTTATAGAAATTATCTTTATAACAATTGTAAATCTTTTGCTCCTGCTACCTTTCAAGCATCACATTCAAATTCCTGAGTGGTCACCGACTTGGAGGGAACAACTTGCTGGCCTTTGTGATGGTGAGATTCTAATCCATGTTAATGCCAAAAGCAAGCTTTTATTTTTGTATTTTTTTACTTTTAAGGGTGTTTTTCTTTTAATATTTTTTTCAGAGACAGCAGAGAGAGAGGGACAGGAAAGACGGGGAAGAGAGAGGAGATGACATGCAGAAAAGGACCCGAAGTCTGGCTTGAACCCAGGTCACCTTTGCAAGGACCCAGTCCAGGTATGTGCCATGTGCTCCACCAATCGAACTTTATTAAACATTCAGGGCATGTACATGGTCTGAATAAAATGATCAAGTCAAAAAGATACTTAAGTGGGTTGGATATACAAGAGCTATAAAAATCACAAGAACATATGAGCATTTGGTGACATAATGCTCAGTATCGAAATAAGTACATCAGCGAGCCGGTATGGATGAACAGTTCTTTGAGGATGTTCACTCAGGCCTACAGCTAAACTATTAATGTATCAACGATAGTCCAAGGACTGCACAGACGACAATACCTTTCAACTGTGATGGTAGACAGCACTTAAACAGGTCAGCCGGGCCTGGAAGAAGTACTTTGCTACATATTATTATTATATTATTGTTGCTGTTATTAATATTGTTGTCATTATTATTGCTGTCATTAGCAGTGGTTGTAGTGGTAATGTTTTTTTCACTGTTGTTTTTTTTTCTCTGGCTGCAGAGAGGTTCTTGCCTGTCCTCAGTGGACACTGATGACAACTCTTCAGGCAGAAGTTACAACGCTCAAAGTTCCAGTTGCCCAAACATCGTACCATGTCTGAGACTCTCCTAACTGTCTTCAGTCAAGTTTGGACCCTGTGACTTGGACACCAGTCTTCTAAAGCCTAATTAGAGGTAAGAAGTGGTGCAGCTCAAAGGGTTGGGCAGAATCCAGTTTTTTAATACAGTTTAACCCTCCCCAAATTTTCTCGGGCTATATGGTTTTACCAGCCGTGTAGTTACTGCTGTACACTTCTCTGCCACAAGGTGTCAGTGCTCTATGATTCAACTTAGAATTTAGATGTAATGGCTGCTGCTCCAACTGTCTTGCTATGTTAATTTTAATGGGGATATCCATCCTCGTCATCAAATGTCTATGCTCCGAGTGCAGGCTGCCATCTTAGGAAACACAAACTTGCCCAGGTGCCAAAGAGCACGTGTGCTATGGCAGCAAATTATTATTTCACACAGACTGATTTTTTTGGTATTCACACTGTAGAGCCTTCTCTGGCGTCTGTCAGCCAAAGAGAATATAGAATTAATAACAAGTTGTCTATGGGTGTTTACCACATCAGTACAGGGTTTTCACCTCACAGTTTCATTTTTTTTTAAAATATTTCCAACAATGTATTAGTTATTAATGTTGGTTGTATAGAAGTAGTGATGGTCCTGCTTGGGTAAACATAACATCAGCAGCAGGGGCTGTTGAACTTGAGGTCCCTATCCTGGCAGCAGTTGGTGTGTGATTGATTTTGAAATATTTTTAGATCATTTTATTAGTATTATTATTAGTAAACATGTAGAAAGGGATGTGTTTCAGCACTGAGCCACTAAACACCCCGTCAACTTGCAACATAATTAGTCAGAGGCCTCAATTCATTTAATCAGACAATCAACACATTTGTTACAACACTGACCACAGTTCAATAACTCAACATCTGGCCACCAGTGTCTTACCATTGGATTTTACATAAATATATTAAAATTTATGAATAACCCTCTGGCTACATTAGAAATCCACTACTGATTACAACGTTAAGGACCAACATTTAGTAACATAAAAATGTTACTAAAAATTAATAAAAATATAAATTAATGATTTTTTATGTGTGTGTGTGTTTTTATGTTTGCTTCTACACAAGCGATTTCTTTCAGTCAGAGACTGGTATGTCTAGTAAATACTGGATTACAAATACAAGCAAGCTGTTTTTGTGTTTCTTGATTATTTTGGTTCAGGAAACCGGGTCAGCTCAGCACTGGAGTATGAAAAAGCCCCATTTCATACAAAAATCATCCAGTAACACAGAAACAACTTCCAGATAAAATGAATTATGGACTACAAGCTACACATTAGTCTTTACACATTAGTCTTTGTTAGAACGAAATAAGTCAAGCAGAAGCATGTTGTAGAAGTGACCTGCAGAACTATATTCCAGAGGGCTGGTTCTATGGTTAGCTCATTGGAGCTCAGTTAAAAAAACAGAAGGCAGAGTTTTTCTCTGTGTAGTCATAATGCTCAAACACTGCATCAATCTAACTTTTGCTTTGTTTCTGTTTTCTGGCTGCAGAAATGATCATGCCAAGTCTACAGTAAAGACCTGATGGACAACATGAGACTACAATCAGAGCTGGTGACTGGTGAATGCTGAGTGACTCTTTACCCTTGATCAACCCTGGTCAAGTGGCTCATTTTTTTATGTTTATTCATGGACTATCCCTCATATGGACACATGATGCTTTGTGAGTATACTTGACATGTTGGATCAGTTCCATCTTTTTTCAGAGAATGTGTTAATGCAAGAACAGTTTCTTCAGGCTTGTCAATGATAGTGGGAACAATGGGCTTTATTTGTTATTTTGTTTACAATCACTATAGGGTTTTAGACTGTTGCTGACTGTAAAATCTGTGCCAGGCAACTGTAATTCCTCATGTGTTATACTGTATCTTTTACGGTGAAATTCTGGCAACCACAGCTGCCAGTAATTTACTGTAAATTTGAAAAACAAACTGTAATTGCTAATATGTTTTACTGTATTTTTTACGGTGACATTCTGGCAACCACAGCTGCCAGTAATTTACCGTAAATTTGACCTAGCTACAATAAAGTACCGTAATATGTCATACAGTTTCTGTTGTGTTTATTACTGAGATAGACTGTAATTTTGACAGGAGATTATTGTAAACAGATTTATGTTTTACCTGTTATTTTTACAGCAAAATACCGTAAACAAATAACAGTTCTGTTCTGCAAAATTTACAGTTGCCAAAACAGCATACCATAAAGTCCTCTACATTGTCACCGTAATTTTTACGGTGAATTTCTGGCAACCACAGCTGCCAGTATTTCACCGTAAATTCTACAGATTTTTTCTTACAGTGCAGGATACAAACACCGTAAGTAAAATACAATATAAAAACGTGTCATATTTAAGTAAATTTAAAAGTTAAACTACAACATTTTAAATCCCATAGTTTCGTATTTTTGTAATATTGACATGAAGACGTCTTATATTTACCTAATGTACGGTCAACTGTGCATTTGAGTTAGCTTAAGTTAGCAATTTGATTTTGTTTTAACTAGTTTATTAACTTCGAGTCTTCTACTAAGTTTTATTCAGTCACAGGGACATTCAGTAGAGTTTCTACCCTCCTTAAACAACTGGCCTGACCTAATCAATTGACTTTTGAAGCTATCTTTCTTGAATATATGGTCACTCGGCCCCTCTATAAACTTATATGAGTAACGCTGGTTGCTGGCATACTTATGGAATTTATGTTAAAAGGGAATAAAATATGTCTATTTCAGGCCATATTTCTTCAGATTTTTATTCTGAGAGATTAGATACAGGCGGCATAGCTCAGTGGGTAGAGTGGCCGTCTTGTAACTGGAAGGTTGCCGGTTTGATCCTCAGCCTGTTGAGCTCATGTAGAGGTGTCCCTGAGCAAGACACCTAACCCCTAATTGCTTCTGGTGGGTCGTGGTTCGCCTTGCATGGCAGCTTCTGCTGTGTGTGTGAATGGGTGAATGTGACATATCATGTAAAGTGCTTTGGATAAAAGCGCTATATAAATACAACCATTTAAATACAACTGAGGGAGTTGTATATAATGTTATATTCCCCCTGTAAGGACTGGCTATTTTTAGCTTGCTGTCATTGTTGTTTCTAAGGGAGATATTGCATTGATGGTAGTTTAGCTGCTCTTGAATGATTTTCACACTTAAGTTTTGACTGAATGGGTGTAAATAATGAAATAATTGTAGCAGAGAAGGGAATGAAAGTAGAGACTGACATTGATTGCATCACAACTCAGTGGGATCTATGCAAAACTGGAAAATATATAACTAAGTATTTTGTGAAAGATTTACTGTTGTCAATGTGTAAAAAATGGTGAAAATCCTGGGGTGCACCTGGGATCTTTCTGCATGGAGTTTGCATGTTCTCCTTGTGCATGCGTGGGTTTTCTCCGGGCACTCCGGCTTCCTCCCACAGTCCAAAAATATGCTGAGGTTAATTGATTACTCTAAATTGTCCGTAGGTGTGAATGTGAGTGTGTTTGTCTGTATATGTAGCCCTGCGACAGACTGGCGACCTGTCCAGGGTGTCCCCTGCCTTCACCTGAGTCAGCTGGGATAGACTCCAGCACCCCCTGCGACCCTAGTGAGGATAAAGCGGTGTATAGAGAATGGATAGATGGATGAGTTGCACAGCAACAACCTGAGTGTTACTGTACAACTTGCTTTTTTATCAGAGGGGTGAGACTGGATCACAGGTCTGTCTGGTTTTGATCCTCACAGGAGTTCAATTACTGTATTCACACTCAGCCAAATGAACAACACCAAGAGGGGAAAAAAAGCCTAGAGTTCAGGTGAACCAAACTAAACATTGCAGTAGTGAAACATTCCTAGGATTAACTTTTAATAGTCAATCTCAGAATATTGGCGCTTCACAGTGGCAGACCCACATCAGAGATGTGTTGTTGCATAAATGTACAATGTTGTTTGAGGGCAGTCAGATTCTCCTAGCACTACAGTTTTCTTAGTCCTTACGAATTCCCTGGATCCATCCTTGATCTCAGAATGTTTTCAATAAAGGTTAAGGAAAGTACAAAAGAAGTGCCTAGGCAGAGCCCCTGTCTCCTTTCAGAGGCTCTTGAAGCAGTGATGATGCACTTCGGGCATCCCTCCACCACCTTGCTGAGTGCAGAATAGCAACACAGTTGCCCCTCTTTCACCCACCCTACCACCCACCACTCAGATGGAACATAGAAGACCGGCTGAAGAACAAAATCCTTCAGAAGGCCAAGTCTGCCGACCTACCTGGTGAGGGGGAAGGCGTGGATCTGACACTATTGCCTGTTCTGGTGGGCAATACCTCAAACAGCAAGGAGATGCAATTTACACACAGAGAGGCAAGGAGGCTTGTCATTGGTTCTTTTCCAACAGGACCATGAGCCAGTGATTAGTTGACATTTATAAAGAATTACAGCTGCAACAGATGACAGATCTTTTTCCTTCCTTTTTCACAATTCATAGTTAATTTATTGCTGTTTGAGTGTAAAGAACATTTGAAACAATATAGTCAGTATTGCATATTTCATTATTTTGCCTACTGTAGCTTTGTCTGGGAAAATTACCTGTGTGAGCATTGCTTAACATCTATGGCTCAACTACTGTTGCTCATATGTGTTTGTGATACCATCAGTGCCTACTCTCCACAGATCCAGGTACAATATCAGTATTTTAGTACATATGGAATAATACGGGTTTTTATTTTTCATTGAGTAAATACATCTCTAAGAAACACAGTAGGATTTTCTGCCACAACTTGACTATCTTTTTGACCTCTTCATGAAAATGCCTTAAGCAAGAAAGGCTAGGGTTTACTGTTATTTCTTTTATGAGAAATGTGCTTCAATGGATTTATGTAATTTGTAATTTACATGAAAATCATATTGTTTGATTTCAGATTCTGTGGGAAAAAATCATGCATCCCATTCTGCAACTCACGATGAAATTCAAAGACATGCTATTCGTTGGTTCAACCTGGCTGCAGACAGGGGAGCTCAAGGAGGCGCACCACTGTCACCCCCGATGATCAGTTGGCTGTTATGTCACGTTAGGAAAAAAGTGCTTTAGTATGCAGTTAGGGGTGTCCCGATACAACATTTACACCTCCAATACGATACTGTTATTGCAGCCTTAAGTATTGGCTGATACTGATATCGATCCAATACAATATCAGCAGGAATCATACATGCTTTTATTACTTACACACGTGGACAAAATTGTTGGTACCCCTCAGTTAATGAAGGAAAAACCCACAATTCTCACTGAAATCACTTGAAACTCACAAAAGTAACAATAAATAAAAATTTATTGAAAATTAAATAATCAAAATCAGCCATCACTTTTGAATTGTTGATTAACATAATTATTTAAAAAAACAAACTAATGAAATAGGGCTGGACAAAAATGATGGTACCCATAACTTAATATTTTGTTGCACAACCTTTTGAGGCAATCACTGCAATTAAACGATTTCTGTATTTGTCAATGAGCGTTCTGCAGCTGCCAACAGGTATTTTGGCCCACTCCTCATGAGCAAACAGCTCCAGTTGTCTCAGGTTTGATGGGTGTCTTCTCCAAATGGCATGTTTCAGCTCCTTCCACATATGTTCAATGGGATTCAGATCTGGGCTCATAGAAGGCCACTTTAGAATAGTCCAACGCTTTTCTCTCAGCCATTCTTGGGTGTTTTTAGCTGTGTGTTATGGATGGTTGTCCTGTTGGAAGACCCATGACCTGCGACTGAGACCAAGCTTTCTGACACTAGGCAGCACATTTCTCTCCAGAATGCCTTGATAGTCTTCAGATTTCATCGTACCTTGCACACTTTCAAGACACCCTGTGCCAGATGCAGCAAAGCAGCCCCAAAACATTACTGAGCCTCCTCCATGTTTCACCGTAGGGACAGTGTTCTTTTCTTCGTATGCTTGGTTTTTGAGTCTACGAACATAGAGTTGATGTGCCTTACCAAAAAGCTCCAGTTTGGTCTCATCTGTCCAAAGGACATTCTCCCAGAAGCTTTGTGGCTTGTCAACATGCATTTTTGCAAATTCCAGTCTCGCTTTTTTATGAGTTTTTTTCAGCAGTGGTGTCCTCCTTGGTCGTCTCCCATGAAGTCCACTTTGGCTCAAACAACGACGAATGGTGCGATCTGACACTGATGTACCTTGGCCTTGGAGTTCACCTTTAATTTCTTTGGAGGTTGCTCTGGGCTCTTTGGATACAATTCCAACGATCCGTCTCTTCAATTTGTCATCAATTTTCCTCTTGCGGCCACGTCCAGGGAGGTTGGCTACTGTCCCGTGGGTCTTGAACTTCTGAATAATATGAGCCACTGTTGTCACAGGAACTTCAAGCTGTTTAGAGATGGTCTTATAGCCTTTACCTTTAAGATGTTTGTCTATAATTTTTTTTCGGATGTCCTGGGACAATTCTCTCCTTCGCTTTCTGTTGTCCATGTTCAGTGTGGTACACACCTTTTCACCAAACAGCAGGGTGACTACTTGTCTCCCTTTAAATAGGCAGACTGACTGATTATGAGTTTGGAAACACCTGTGATGTCAATTAACCCTTTACGCTTCAGTGTGTCGTAGGTGTACCGCCGGCGGTACACCTACTAATTTGCATAGGAATTTCAAGAATGTCCGACGGCTGCAAACCCGATTATACAAACACTATACGCCGGTGGAAAGCTTAGATTCTCATGACTCCGCCAGTATAAACCACTTTCAGATGCGATTACCACAGCGGGTGAGAAAAACACATTTGTCCGACAAAAACAAATATTCATCCATCCGTTCTCTATACACGGCTTCAACGCACACAGCGCGACTCACATTTCCGGGTTCATTATTACACACAGAAAAAAAGATTCCACAAAAAACGGCCATAATCCAACCTTTTACATCCAGACAACACAAGCCAGTAAACTATTTTGTCCAAAACATGTCCTGAAGTCGGTATAAAATCCACGAATCGGTCGTTTTCCAGGAAATGCACCTCGCGATGTGCGTCCAATATTCCCTGTATTTTTCGTAATTTTTTTTATTTAAAAATAGAATATTAGCGATTTTTTTGTAATGAAAACGGCTGGAATTGACTGAAGCTTAAAGGGTTAAATGACACACCTGAGTTAATCATGTCACTCTGGTCAAATAGTTTTCAATCTTTTATAGAGGTACCATCATTTTTGTCCAGGCCTGTTTCATTAGTTTGTTTTTTTTAAATAATTATGTTAATCAACAATTCAAAAGTAATGGCTGTTTTTGATTATTTAATTTTCAATACATTTTTATTTATTGTTACTTTTGGAAGTTTCAAGTGATTTCAGTGAGAATTGTGGGTTTTTCCTTCTTTAACTGAGGGGTACCAACAATTTTGTCCACGTGTGTATTTGGAAGTATGGACTGTCAGAACAGTCTTGATCAAGTGACATTAAAACATGTTTTACTAAATGTTTTCATGTTTCAATTTAAAATGTCTAATAATGTTAAAGTTAAGCCTTCTCAATCAAGGTAGAACGTAGCTGAGGGAACTGTGTTCTGGTCCCATTTGGACTCCACTACAGCCATAAACATTCCCAAACTACTGCCTTTGCTGCTGAACTGGGGGATAGAGTACAGCAGAGAACAGCAGTCAGCAATAGTAGGTCTGAGAACAACTGACCCCATTTATTATTAACCAACGGGTTAAATAAATTTTAACCTTATACATAAGAATATGCTACAATTAGAATAAAATAAATAAAAAATAAATTAGAAAACCCTGGAAAGTGACCTCAATAAATACAATAAAACCAAAAAAATGTATTTTTAAATTACAAAATAACCACTGTGTGTGACTTAAACTTAAGCATATTCTACAAGTGAATTAAATAAAAAAATAAATAAATTAGAATGGACTGCTTGTATCAGAGTGCTGATATCAGAGATTTTGGATGCAGGCCGATATATATTCCAATATGGGTTTTTTTGACCGATATCAATATCGGATCGGGACATCTCTATATGCAGGTATCAAAAGGTAATAAATGTTTTCATGTTTTACTAAATGTTTTCATGTTTCAATTTAAAATGTCTAAAGTTTAAATGTAATAGAACCATTTTTAAAATATTATCTAGAGTTGACTTTTTTCATGTATTCAGAGTCTTGTGTATTAAAAATATAAATGTATTCAAAGTCTGTACATTGAAGTTTCTGTACATCTCTTAAAAGAGATTTCATTAATATTCTCCAACTGGTGTAGTAGACATTACACTGGTAAGTAATGGTTCTTTTATTATGCAAGCTCAGCTGCAACTAAAAAAACAATATTCTTTCGAACGTTTACTGTAAATACATTCAACTTAAGAGCCATAGAGTGGCTTCAAATAGTTTTTCATTTTTTTCCAAGTGTTTATCAAATCAGATTTTTATTACTAAAGACACATTAGTCATAAAAAAAGTATTGGAGTTTTTACTAGAATCAGAGAGCTTTACTGTCATTGCACACACAAAAAATATTTGTAAAAAAAAATGCAGATTTTGGTCAGTGTGACATTGAATAAAATTTATGTAAGTAGTTGTTTCACAGATGAGTCATTTTAATCAAGGGCTTTGTAATGGGTCTACAGCAAAATAACAACTGAAATGAACTAATTAAAATATAATCTGAATCCGATAAGCTACATCCACATCAGACCCATGCCGGATTATCAGTGGATCCAAATCGGATCTGGACTGAATGAGTTGCTTCATGAGTGAATACGGATAGGCTCTGGGCCAGAGCTGGACAGGATCCGTGATCCTCATCCTATCTGGAGCCGTCCCGCCGTCCCGATCTGGATGCGTTTTGTGTTTCCATTCTGGACCTTATGAAGCCTTTGGAACGGATCCAGTGCGGGGTCTGTTTGCTATCTGGGTCAGAGAAAAGAGATGAAAAGCTCTCAAAGTGTTGGCCGGACAGAGTAAAACAATAAGAGAAATGTTTGCTGTTGCCGCTGCCGGTCCATCACAGGCACAGGGGCCACCTGTTGATGAAGAGGCTGAGCCAACAAGAGAGGATGAGGATGCAGATCGATGTGAAGAAAGCGAAGCTGGAGTGGTGAGCATGAAAGAATCCTGCATTTCACTATATCTTCGAGGATGTCTGAATATGTTGCCTTTAGTAGAGAAATATCAAGCTGTTAGCATCGGTGGTGTAAACTCTTAGCCCAAGCCCAAGGTCTATCCACGGTAGCCTTAGAAGCTAATTGGCTAGTTAGCCAAATGTAGCTGTCTCCTGCAATACAAACGCAGCTCGTATTGGGCGCAACAACGAAAACAAATTCATTCGGCCATGGCGTAGAATTGGATGAACTTGAAAGAAGTCACACACTCAAGCGCACCCTGGCTAGTTAGTATTGCCCTGACGACAGGACCTGAACGACACTCAAGACTTTGACTTTTCTTGTCCTCGTGTTTTTGCGTCGTTTCCATGGACGCATCCGCTGACAAAATGTAGCTGTTCAAACCAAGCTGCTAAAATATTCAAATGTGATTTATATTCTTCCATCTGCATATTATATTTTCCCCCGGTGGTCTTAATGTGTGTTTCACAGGTAAAATGTTTGAAGAAGGATTTTTTATGGTCTGAATTGTAATCAACTCTCTGAGCTGGTGTCTAAAGCGTGTGTGTGTGTGTGAATGGGTAAAGAAGACTACAGTGTAGTGCTACATAATAATAATAGTAGTAGTAGTAGTAGTAATAGTAGTAGTAGTAGCCTAGTAGTAATAGTAATAATAGTAGTAGTAGTAGTAGTAGTAGTAGTAGCAATAATAATATTAATATTAATAATAATAATGCGTTGCATTTGTAAAGTAGCCTACTTTACATTTCTTTGAGAAATCTCAGTGCTGTGAGAAATTGCATGAATGGTAAGGCATACTTGCATCATGCAGTCTTGTTCATGCTTGCTTTATAATCTTTCTGCATCTCTACGAGTCGTATCTAGGTTTGTGCCAGGGTCAGTACATCGTCTCCTTCTGGAGAGATATTTGACACGCCAAGCGGCCCAGGACCAGGCATCGAGTATTTCACCCGTCTAAACCCAAGCACCCTTCAGTTGTTTTTAAATTTTCACCCACAACAAAAAACAAAGAATGACAAATGGAAGAGAGTTTTTGTTTCGGAGGATGGCACCAATAGGAAGTAGCTGACATACAATGAAGAAAGCCACAAATTGTTTTGCTTTGTTTGTATGACCTTTGCAAAGTCCACTGACAGCAATGCATTTATAACCGGGATGGAAGATTGGAGGCATTGGTCCACACGTATAAATGAGCACATCAGTTGTAAGACACACAAGGATTGTGCAGAAGCCTACATGCTGCAGGCTTCTAATGCTGACTTGAAAAGCCTACTTGGTGCTCAAGTAGGTAATCAAATGGTAATCAAATGTCTGCACACAGGAACCAAGTTCGACACAGATGGCAGGTCTTGGAACGAATTATAGATGTCATAAAGGTGTTAGGCAAGAGAGGTCTAAGTTACAGACACACAGAAAATGAAGCTGCATATTGCCTTGAAGATATCCTTATTACCATGAGAACTTTCTTGAGGTGGTCCTTTTGCTTGCAAAATATGATGTCATCCTGAAAGAGCATGTTAGTAAGTGCATTGCTGAGAGCAAACAGATGCACCAGTCCGGAGCTAAACGCAGAGGGTCCCTTGTCACCTTTCTGTCCCAAACCACGGTCAGTTCCATCATCCAAACCATAAAGATGCTTATTCAGGAAGCTGGCATATTTTTAGTCCAGACTGACACAACACAGGACATCACCTCACAGGACCAATGTTCAATTATTATGCGCTATGTCACCAATGTTGTTAATGAGAGGCTTATTGCTGTGGTCAAATGCAAAGAATCCACAGGGCAGTACTTTGTAGATTTGTTCAAGGAGGTAATTGAGCAACTCAAGCTGGATATCACTAGGTGCATAGGAAGTGCAACAGATGGACCAGCAAATATGCAAGGCCACTACAAAGGATTCTCCACTCTCCTGTCCACACAATCCACAAATCTGGTCCACGTATGGTGTTAAGCACATGTCCTAAATGTTGTGCTATCTGACATTACCAATTCATCAGTCATTGAAAGCGATTCACTTTTTGCTCTCCTCAATGACATTGCTGTCTTCTTTAACCCTGATGTACGCTAGGGGGTCATTTTGTACCCTAGGGGGTCGATCTGGACCCCCAACCCCACTTGGTACACACGAGGAGGACGAGGAGGAAAGGGAGGCTCGGCCAGGGGTCTTTGTTTCTTACAGGGTGGTGGTGGTGGTGGTTGGGGGGGGTTGTTCTGGACCCCTCCGGACACCACAGAAGCGAAGAAGCTGACTCTTCTCTCCCACCTGCGGGGGTCCAGGACGACCCCCAACAAAGAGCCCCTCCTACTTCCCTTCCTTCTTCTCCTCCTCCTCCTCCTCCTCCTCCTCATCATCATCATCATCATCATCATCATCATCATCCGGTGCGGTCAGAGGAGGAAGAGGATAATGAGGAGGAGAAGGGAAAAGGAAGGGAAGAAGGAGGGGGTCAGCCGGGCTCTCTGTTTCTTAGGGGTCGTGGGGGTCGTTCTGGACCCCGCAGGTGGGAGAGGGGAGTCAGCTTCTTTGCTTCCGCTGTGACAACAACAACAACAACAACAACAACAACTGACAAAAAAGAGACCGTGATAGCCAGAAACAGGTATAATCGGCATATCTTTATTGAGCAGGCAAAAAAAAAATACTACGAGACTGGAACAATAAAGAACAACATAAAAGAACAACATAATCTGTAACACACAGAAACACTATGTATTTGGCCGCGTCTTTGGTGACCATGACTAAATGATCAGGCAGTACATTTTTAACAATGTTTCGGAGGCAGGAGGTGATTAGGAGTTCCAATCGTTAAAAACCTGAAATAAACCTGATGGCATGGAAGGAGAAAGATGCTCATTTTCATGATGAAGGCAAAAGTGTTCTCATTCGCTGTCACTCCTCTCTTCTCTCTACAGGAGTCTCTTTACACTGGAGGGCAAAGGAACCTCGTTTCACTGAAACCTTTGACTTTTCGCTTTCCTTGTCAAGCGGCTCCAGACCATCGTTGATCTTCTTTAATATCTCGTAACGCTCACTACCACTGAAGGCCGTGGGTCCCAGAGCCGGGTGGATGCGAAGAAGAAGAAGAAGAAGAAGAAGGCCACCGTCGTCCTCGTCGGGCGCAGTGCTTCTCCTCCTCCCTGTCCTCCTCCTCCTCGGGGTCGGTTCGCCTCCTACGATGTACTCGTCTCGCGGATCGAGCCACTGCCGCTGCCGCTGCCGCTGCCGCTGTTGAATCAAAAGAAAAGAAAAAAACTCCAACAAAAACAAGGACAGAAGCAGCCTGGAACCTCGGCTTTCATCCCACATGACTTGAATTCTGGCCTTTATTATTTCTGTAATTAATTTGTGATTGCTTATAATATCAATATTTAATAAATGTATTCATTTAGAACAGCTATTGACTCATTCTCTTCATTTATTTTGTAAAACAGTAGAGAAACAACAAGAATTATGACCTTTTTTTTTTTTTTTTAGCTCAAATGGTGGCTACTATGATGAACAAGGACTCGGCGGACCTCTAAATCAGCTTCAATTTACAAAATATTTTACCAGAACAGTTCTTTGCTATAATGGAACAAAACTTAAACACCGACAACACAACAAAAAAATAAAAGTGTTTTTTTTTTCATGTAAATCTGATGCACCCTAACGCACACATGCACGGAAAGAAAAACAAAACAAACAAACACACACACACTCACACATTCACACAAAAACCACAGGTTTGCTCTGGTGTGGTGGTCACATACGGTTGTTGTTTTATTTTTGTTGTAGTTGCTCACATTGGCTGAACACGTCAAACACAACTTGTCAACGTAAAGAGTGACTCCACCTGAACACAACACCCCTCCCCCACCCCACAGGGTTGTTTTTTATTCTTTTTTTCTTGTTCTTGTTCTTGTTATTCTTCTTGTTCTTGTTCTTCTTCTTCTTCTTCTTGTGTCCTCCTCCTCTTACTAGTCCTCCTCCGTCTGAGTCGCTGTCCTCTTTGTCTCTCTCGTCGTCGTCGTCGTTGTCGACGTAGTCGCTATCTGGTCGCGCTGGCTTGGCTATGACCATCTCGGGTCGTGTCTCAGAAGCCTGGCTATCTGCCCTCTCGCCGACGGCAGACGGCATTTTTTTGTTTGTTTTTTGTTGTTGTTGTTGTTGTAGTCCTCCTTGTTGTTTGTTGTTCATGTTTTTCCTCCCCCTTTGGTTAATGGCAGACTCTCTGGCCACTTTGAGGTGGATTATATTCCCTCCCTGAACAATCCCCCAACCCCAACCACCCACCCACACCCACACACACACACACACACACACACACCCTCTCTCTCTCTCTCTCTCTCTCTCTCTCTCTCTCTCTATCCAGTAAGTGCACGAGAGACATGATATTTATTTTTACATAAATATTACTTTAAAAAAAAAAAAAAAAACTCGTTCTGAAGGTGTCCACGTCTGGTCTCCTAGGAAGCTGGGGTCGATAACAAGAGATTCTAATAATCTCTGAAGATATTGTGTTACTGAAATTATTCCCTTTTCCCTACTAGGTGTGTGTGGACTGAGTATCAAAATAAACATGTAAAAGTTTTTTTTTAAAGATTGTTTTTCAGAATATTTGTTGGAATTTGTTAGGCAAAGATGAATATTATTATTAGTTGAATTGCAAAGATGTTGTGTAGCCAATATATGCAAAGTTAATAGTGAGCCACCTGCAGAATCATGTAATGCATTGTGTTGTTAAAGGAAAAGTCATTCTATTTGCTGATAATTATTTCAGTAGACTGGGTAAGCCTATGAAGGCAAACTTGGTTTCAGGGTAGTATTTTATGAACGATGTCTGTGTAGGTTCTCATTCATCCAAGTCATGGTTATGGTATCGGTCATTGGAATAATAGCCCTGGACACACCTTACAGAGGTTTATATGCTGAGGCAACACCAACCACCACCAGAACTGAAGAAGCGTCTTGGATGAGAGGTGAAAAGTCTTCAAGGAACTTTCTTAAAGTCCAGTGGATTGATTTAAACTACTTTGGATATTTTATGAACGTTAATGCCTTATGCTAAGATCTTTGAGAAATTTAAAAGCAATATATTCCAAGAACTTTGCATATTAAAGCTTGACATCAGTTATGTGAAAAATCTTAATTGAAGGGAATTTTTTTCCCGTCCCATTGTCTATGATGCCAGACCTAGAGTAATGGATTTATGGTTGTATGCCACCATCTAGTGGTATATATCAGCAACAACAACTTAAGTGCCAGAGGAATTGTTTTTGAGATGTCTTAATATAAATTTTATATGTTGTCTATCTTTCACAGGACAGAAGAAAGCTGTGTTTCTTTTTGCATGTTTGTGTACTGTATCGTGACGTGATGAGATGGCTTTGATGAGGCCCTAGTGTGGATTGGAAGAGTGGTACATTTACTACCTCAACATTGTTACTTTGGTTACTTCTTTGTGTAATTAGTAATTAGTGATAAAACTGTAATATATTGTAATTTTCAAAATTGTTTTGAAGTTGTAGTGTATGTGTGTATTTGCGTTGCAGTGATTCCACTTCAGCAGTATACTGTATGTGAGTAATTATTAAATACAGTGTACAAGTTCAAAGGTTTGTTGTGTTATGTGTAGCATGTATGAATTATGTACATAAAAGTTATGGGAAGATGTAAAAGGATTTTGGACTAGTTCAGAAGATTTTGATTCTGCTCTGGGAGGTAGAGGTACAGTAAAGACACTTGAGGCAGGAATTTTGGTTTAAGTGCCTTATTATTATTTTGAAAAAAAGAGTGAACATTTACAATATTTACAATCTGCAGATAACAATGTTGTTTCAGATAGCAACACTCTATGAAGAAGTGCACTTCAGCTATTTTTTTTTTTGCTTCACCAATAACACAATCACACTCCAACAAGTTAACAGCACAGTGTAAAAAAAATGTCCCAAACACAGTTCAAGGTACACAAAGGTTGGTGGTTTTTCCCCACAATGCGGTGTGGGTTAATTGTCCGTAGGTTCAACCAGAGAGTTCATGAGTTATTGATAAATGTCCATGAGCTTGCAACACTCACAGTTCAAATGTGACCCTGAAAGACTGACAAGAGTTAGGTGGGAGAGGACTGGCTTCTAACAGCCGCCTACCAGACAGCAGGGGGATGTTGTTGAGTGAGGTTCAGGCTCATGGGCTCAAGCTCGCCTCCTGTAGTGGGTGTATGCACCCGACAGGGCACACCTGGGGCCTCTGGTGAGTCCGGTTGAAGTTCTGTTGGGGGCCTGGTTCAGGGTCAGGGTATGAGGTCATCAGCCTGGGTTGGCATGGTAACCCCTGTCACCCAGCAGAAGCCCATCAAACTCTCCTGTAATGTATAGTGGATACATCAGCGTATATTAAAGGAGGGAGACGAGTGAATTCAATTGTGAAACTCTTTAGGTTGCTGGCCACGCTGCAGTCTGTTGCTCAGGTTAGACTCTCCATAAATCCTGGAGTCATGAACGGACTCAGACCACTTGGCCTCCACATTAGAAATGATGCATGCAGCATCACATATGATCTGGACAGTGCAGAGAATGACAGATGTTGAACTATGATGCAGTCTTTAACATTTAGAAACAGTAGTCAGTCTACCTGTAGCCTACCTGCACATTTATGCTGTGAATGGACTTCCTGTTCATGATGTGAGGGAGCTGTGATGGGGATTTGTGTGCATCTATGCAGCCAATCACATTGGCAAATTAAAATGACTAATCCCAGTCTGAGGCTGCAGCACAATGTCATGAACAGAATATGATTTAAAATGAATTTAACAGATCTCTACATCATTCACCTGCAATCCTGTGGAACTCCTCTTAATGTTCTGACAGGTTTATATCCACAATGATGAGTAAAAGTCGTTTCAGAGCCAGGAAAACTTTTCTGACTGTCCTGCATACAGTTGTCTTACTGTAGTGCTCTGCATCTCTGACATCATATAAAAAATTTCATTTGCAAAGAACCGCAGCGCAACACACAATATCTGCTGGATGTGAGAGCGTGACTGCGGCTGGTAATGTAAATGTAAGGACGGATTAGGTTGTTTATGTAGATTATGGACTTAAAACGATTACGAAACGGTACCGCTCAAACCGATAATTGTCTGGAAATGCGAGAACATTTATGCGCGGTCTGATAACAATCTACCGACGAATATTTAATTATCTGTGCAGTAATGCTGCTCCTTTATCCACTGGATTGTTAATAAAAGCTGTTCTACGCCAAAACTCGCTCGCTTACTGACTGAATGAGGAAATGAAACAGCGTGTGTGGCTGAAAGAGGGCGGTTGCACAGGTGGGCTGGTCTGGTCCAAAAGTCCCAGGACGAATTTGACTCCCAATCCGGCCCTGAAGTACAATATCTGTCTTATGAAACGAGTGTTAAAGAGTGCATCGTGTTGGGGTAATTTTTGTGTTTTTATTGCACCGAAAGTGTTTGGGAGAAATTTGCGCTCATTGCTCAGGAAAGCCTCACTGTTAAACCCAGATCTGTGTTTTTTTACATTGCGAGGACAGTAAATTAATACAAATCTGACTTAAAACAGGTCCTATTATCCATGAACAGTGGTGGAAGAGGTACTCTTGCTCAATACTTTAGTAAAAGTACAGATAACCAGGAAAATATATACATAAATAAAATCAGAAGTACTACAGTAACAATCATAAAACTAAATAAGTACTGACTTTTAAATGTTCTTAAAGTATTAAAATCAAAAGGACTCACACAATGGGTTGTCTCTTAATGTCCAGGCCAATATTTCAATTGAAAAAACATAGTACGGGGATGTGTTACCCTGTCAGGTAACATATAACCAACAGAATTATAAAATAGAGTGTGAAATGTATCACAGCGGGTAAACACAAGTACACTAACCTTTACACAAACAAAAGTTGTTGCTGTGCCATCCGCAGAGATATGCGCACTTGTTGCGGCAAGAAGTGGCAGAATGAGTGAGGCAACACAAAATTTAGTAGCTGTAATCCTGAGTAATGAAGACGTTATTGACACCCTGGCGAATACATGCACCGGTCATGCTACTACAAGCAACCATGTTCAGTACTACCCTACTGAAGAAGAGATGCATTCACTGTTTAATCGTGGACCCAGTGCAATAAACCCTACAGGTCAGGTAGCTGTAGGCCATCAAGCTAGCGTACCTGTCACTACTCATGAGAGCCCAAAAGCTGCTCCGATCTACAATCTGCGTCCATTCACTCGAAACTAAAGACCAAACAGGTAAGAAGAGGGTAAAATGCAGAGGTGAATGTTGTTATTTATCATGACCCAATTATTTAAAAACATGAAGATATCAGAGAGAAGTTTAATGTGTTCAGCTAACATTACGGTCACTATGCACAAATGGACAACAGTAATCTTATGAAATAAACATAAATATGTTGTGTAGACTTATGTCAGACTTATGTGTCATAAACTCCACCCAGAGGAAAACTGTTTTGCTCAAGACAGTCTTTTCTTGAACTCTCAAGACAGCAAGGAAATCTCAATTGAAGATCTTTTTGAGATCACCTCAATCTGATTTATTGATCCTAAAACCCAGTCCGTGTATGGTTCATTCATTCGTTTTTCCGTTTCAAAATAAAATGACAAAAAACAAGCGGTTTGTTTTTTTGTTTTTTCGTTTTATAATGAAATTCGAGAAACAAAAAGCAGAGAAATGAAAAAATGCTTAGTTTTTACAAATTTTAAGGTTTAAACAAATAAAAAAAAGCCTTTTCCCATTTAGAAGCTACCGGCAGAACTGGAAGTCAAAGTGAGAATTCGTGGCTTCTTGACTTCACCTCTCTGTCAAACTCCACACCACGTACTGTGAAAACAAGACATGTTTGTCTTTAGAGCGAGTAGACACATCCCTCTGAGAACTCATGATCTCAGTGTGAACAAAATTGCTTTAATGAGCAAAGCAAGTATTTTTAAGTATTAAAATGTCAAGAACTCTGGCGATTCCGACCGCTGTTCCAGTTTAACCCTTTAAGCGCCAAAGTCGCCATATTGCGACAAGCAACATTGCTGAAGATAACAAGCCATAGCGTCAAATATACTGCCTCGTGTAGTTCCTACTTTACACCAGGAGATGGCGGACTTCTGGACCTTCAATCTGAGCATCATTTGTGGGCGTGTTTTCATTCAAAGTTTAGGAGCTTATTGAGTTTGAAAACCGAGGAGACGAGACTCGTCGTCGGAGCGTATCAGAGCGCAAGACGGCACATTTTACAGCGAGAAAACTTACCATACGGAGAGGTCTGGTCAACGCTGACAAAGTACTTTGTCAAGTAATGGCTTTCTCAGACTCTGAAGAGGAATAGTCACCCTCTGATGAAGATGTTCAGTAGTTCAGTAAGACAGAAAGTGCCGCCGCGTCTGTGCGTAACGGCAGCGGGTCGGTGCGCCATGACAGTCCACAAGCAGCACATCCTGGATCCGATGCTTTGCTTCACGGGGTCCGGGGTGGCAGGAGGGGACGTAGTGTAGCTGGGGTGGTCAAAACACCGCTAACGATGAGGGGGATAGCGGGGGTTGAAAAAAAACGCGGAAATAGCAACAGACGCGGGAGAAAATGCACTGATGGAGGCTGCAGTGGCATTCAGGGCCCCGGCTAAAGGGTTAAAAAGTCATAGTATAGCATGTAAATGTAGAAATGTCATAGTTTAGTATGTAGCCCAAAACAACATCACAGTTTCTAGCATGTCGCTCTAAAAACGTCATGCTAACAACATCACAGTTTTTAGCATGTCACTCTAAAAACGTCATGGTTGAGCATGTCTAAAACAGTCATAGAATGTCGCTCTAAAAATGTCATAGTTTAGCATATCTCTTTAAAAACGTCATAGTTTAGCATGTCGCTCTTAAAGAAGTCATACTACAGCATGTAGCTCTAAAAACATCATAGTTTAGCATGTCTAAAACCGTCATGGCATGTCGCTCTAAAAATGTTATAGTTTCGCATGTAGCCCAAAAAAACATCATGGTTTGGCATGTCGCTCGAAAATGGTCATGGTTTAGCATGTCTAAAACCGTTATATTATAGAATGTTGCACTGAAAGTGTTATAGTTTAGCATGCAGCCCAAAAACATCACAGTTTAGCATGTCTGTCTAAAAACGTCATAGTTTAGCATGTAGATCTAAAAACGTCATGGATTAGCATGTCTAAAACCATCATATTATAGCATGTCTCTTGAAAACATCATAGTTTAGCATGTCTAAAACCGTCATATTATAGTATGTCGCTCTAAAAATGTTACAGTTTAGCATGTATCCCAAAAAAATCCCAGTTTAGCATGTCTCTCTAAAACCGTCATAGTTTAGCGTGTCGCTCTAAAATGTTATAGTTTAGCATGTCACTCTTAAAAAGTCATAGTATAGCATGTAGGTCTAAAGATGTCATAGTAAAGTATGTAGCACAAAAACATCACAGTTTACCATGTCTCTATAAAAACGTCATAGTTTAACATGTTGCTCTAAAAATATTATAGTTTAGCATGTAGCCCAAAAAACATCACAGTTTAACATGTCGCTCTTAAAAAGTCATAGTATAACATGTAACTCTAAAAATGTCATAGTTTAGCATGTAGCCCAAAAAAATCACACTTTTTAGCATGTCGGTCTAAAAACGTCATGGTTTTGCATGTCTAAAACCGTCATAGTTTAGCATGTTGCTCTAAAAATGTTATAGTTTAGCATGTCGCCCAAAAAACATCAAAGTTTAGCATGTCTCTCTAAAAACGTCATAGTTTAGAATGTCGCTCTAAAAACGTTATGGTTTAGCATGTCTAAATCCGTCATACCATGTCGCTCTTAAAAAGTCATAATATAGCATGTAGCTCTCAAAATGTCGTAGTTTAGCATGTAGCCCAAAAAACATCACATTTTAGCATGTCTCTCTAAAAACGTCATAGTTTAGAATGTCGCTCTAAAAACATTATGGTTTAGCCTGTCTAAAACCGTGATAGCATGTCGCTCTCAAAATGTTATTGTTTAGCATGTAGCCCAAAAAACATCACAGTTTAGGATGTCGCTCTTAAAGAGTCATAGCGTGTAGCTCTAAAATTGTCATAGTTTAGCATGTTGCTCTTAAAATGTCATCGTATAGCATGCAGCTCTAAAAACATCATGGTTTAGAATGTCTAAAACTGTCATATGATCGTATGTCGCTCTAAATGTATTATAGTTTAGGATGTCGCTCTAAAAATCTTAGACTAGCATGTAGCCCAAAAAACATCACAGTTTAGCATGTCTAAAACCGTCATATGATCATATGTCGCTCTAAAAATATTATAGTTTAGCATGTCGCTCTAAAAATGTCATGGTTTAGCATGTCTAAAACCTTCATATTATAGCATGTAGTTCTAAAAATATTATAGTTTAGCATATAGCCCAAAAAACATCACAGTTTAGCATGTCTCTCTACAAACATCATAGTTTTGCATGTAGCCCAAAAAACATCACATTTTAGAATGTCTCTCTAAAAACGTCATAGTTTAGAATGTCGCTCTAAAAACGTCATGGTTTAGCATGTCTAAAACCGTCATAGCATGTCGCTCTCAAAATGTTGTTGTTCAGCATGTAGCCCAAAAAACATCACAGTTTAGCATGTCTAAAACCGTCATATGATAGTATGTTGCTCTAAAAATATTATAGTTTAGCATGTCGCTCTAAAAATGTCACGGTTTAGCATGTTTAAAACCGTCATATTATAGCATGTCGCTCTAAAAATATTATAGTTTGGCATGTAGCCCAAAAAACATCACAGTTTAGCATGTCTCTCTACAAATGTCATAGTTTTGCATGTAGCCCAAAAAACATCACATTTTAGCATGTCTCTCTAAAAACGTCATGGTTTAGCATGTCTAAAACCGTCATAGCATGTCGCTCTCAAAATGTTATTGTTTAGCATGTAGCCCAAAAAACATCACAGTTTAACATGTCGCTCTTAAAGAGTCATAATATAGCATGTAGCTCTAAAAACATCATGGTTTAGAATGCCTAAAACCGTCATATTATAGCATGTCACTCTTAAAAAGTCATAGTATAACATGTAGCTCTAAAAATGTCATAGTTTCGCATGTAGCCCAAAAAACATCACATTTTAGCACGTCTCTCTAAAAACGTCATAGTTTAGAATGTCACTCTAAAAACATCATGGTTTAGCATGTCTTAAACCGTCATAGCATGTCGCTCTCAAAATGTTATTGTTTAGCATGTAGCCCAAAAAACATCACAGTTTTGCATGTCGCTCTTAAAGAGTCACAGCATGTGGCTCTAAAATTGTCGTAGTTTAGCATGTTGCTCTTAAAAAGTCATAGTATAGCATGTAGCTCTAAAAACATCATGGTTTAGAATGTCTAAAACTGTCATATTATAGCATGTCGCTCTAAAAATGTTATAGTTTAGCATGTAGCCCAAAAAAATCACAGTTTAGCATGTCTAAAACTGTCATATGATCGTATGTTGCTCTAAAAATATTATAGTTTAGCATGTCGCTCTAAAAATGTCATAGTTTAGCATGTTGCTCTTAAAATGTCATAGTATAGCATGTAGCTCTAAAAACATCATGGTTTAGCATGTCTAAAACCGTCACAGTATAGCATGTCGCTATTAAAACAAGATAGTTATAATTTTGTGAATTTATTTTGTAACTGATACAGTACTGATCTTCCCTGTTATCTTGAATTACAGATAATAAAAAATAAAAATAATCAATAAAATCACAGAAAAAAACGTTAATCTACTTGTGAATATTAAACTAAAGCAAGACAACACAGAGGGACAAACCTGTAAGTGTCCACATCAAAAACCTGTATTTCTAAAAGTGGTTATTTGTTGTTTGACAGCATTTCAACATAAAGTTACATATTGTTTAACAGGGCTTAAATCAGCAAAGAAAAAAAATTTCATTTCACTAAGATTTTCTGTTATTTGAAAGGAAAACATGAAGGATTTTAAAATAAGAATATCATTTCTTATACTGTTATTTTACAGATCGCCCCTGTTTTGGAAATTACAATAAATAAAATAACAGATTCACTGACTGATAAAAACAGACCCAAAATGTCAGTAGTGGTCAAATCTAAACTGGATTGGTGTACAAATAGTCATTAGTTTTTGTTGACAAGGTTTGAGTGTAAAATTACACACAGTCACTGCAGCCAGTGATACCGCTCTATTGTACAAAGGAGTTTTTCAGCAGCAGATCCTTACCTTGGAGAAGAAACATTCATCATCCACTTTCTACACTGAGAGCAGATTCCTGCTACAACTTCTTTCCACGTCCCTCCTCTCTCTGTTCAAATCATTGCTCCACTTGGCAGTAATGTCTTCAAACATAAACCAGAATCACGGCACACTTTGTCCAAAAAAAAAAAAAAAAAACCAGCAAGAAAAAATTTGGGTAAAATCCCAAGAAATGAGAAAAACTTGGAGCTTCATCTGCAGTAGAGTACATCCACTGAGTTCTCTGAGTTACTGAGGCCTGAACATTCTGAACCTCATCATGGAGACAATGAGACGGAACACATGTTAAATAAAAACAAAAAATGCTGAAACTTAAGCACTGTGAAAAGCATGTGATTATTTGAAAAATATACAGATTTTTCATGTGGACAACATTGACAGTTTTGAAATGTTTTTCCTTTCTTACTTTTTCATTTTACAGTCAACATGTAAATTAATGCTTTAATCTGCAATAAAACAGAGTCCACCTGTAAAATAACACTGTGCAAAATGATCTTCCTATTTTGACATCCTTTACATACATCAGATTTCTCTCACATAACAGCAAATATCAGCACACTGAAAAGATTTCTGCTGATTCAAACACAGTACAGAAAAGTGTAACTTCATGCTGAAATACTGACAAACAACAAATTACTGTTTATTTTTGAAAAACACAGATGTTTGGTGTGGACTTTTTTTGATAACTATGTCATCCTTCTTTGTTGTTTCTCACGGTTTGACATCAAAATGTAAATTAACACTTTTTTCTGTGACATTTTTGAAGCAGATTTCAATCCACAAAGAAAAATGTTGTCATTTTATGATCAAAGTTTATCAGAGAGCAAATTACAAATTGGAAATTGTGAGATTTTTGATTTACACAGTATTTACAGTGGTGACATGTTATTTCTTGTCTTTTCTTTTTTTTAAATACAGTCAGTACAGAAATCAATACGTTTTTCTGTGACTTTGCTCGTTATTTTCTGTAAATTAAACAAAACAAAGGAAATCTGTAAAATGACTGCTTGAAATGGTTTACTATTAAAATCTTATTTTACAGATATTTGCTGTAATCTGAAAGACAAATGATGCATATTACTGGTAAAATCATAGTTGAACTGTTGCTTCACAGATTTTGACCTGTTTTGTTTTACTCCAGATAATAACTAGTAAAGTCACAGACAACAAAGTACTGATTTACATACTGACTGTAAAGAACATGAAACATTTATAAATTCTGTCCATATCACAACTGTGCAATGACACAAATACTCAATTGTTCTGTTCAAATGTTTGATGGTTTGCTCACAGTTTTCAGCATGTCGCTATAAAAATGTCATGGTTTAGCATGTCTAAAACCGTCATATTATAATATAATAATAAAAATAATAAAATTATAAAAAAATTAAAATGTTATAGTTTAGCATGTAGCCCAAAAACATCACAGTTTAGCATGTCTCTCTAAAAACGTCATAGTTTAGCATGTCTCTTTGAAAACGTCATAATATAGCATATAACTCTAAAAACGTCATAGTTTAGCATGTCTTCCTTTTATTGTGGGCAGTCTAAGGCACACCTGTGCACTAATCATGGTGTCTAATCAGCATCTTGATATGGAACACCTGTGAGGTGGGATGGATTATCTCAGCAAAGGAGAAGTGCTCACTATCACAGATTTAGACAGATTTGTGAACAATATTGGAGAGAAATGGTGATATTGTGTATGTGGAAAAAGCTTTAGATCTTTGAGTTCATCTCATAAAAATTGGAGCAAAAACAAAAGTGTTGCGTATATATTTTTGTTGAGTGTAGATAGATAGACAGATAGATAGATAGATAGATAGATAGATAGATAGATAGATAGATAGATAGATAGATAGATAGATAGATAGATAGATAGACAGACATTCATTAACTCCACAGGAACACACATTTATCAGTAACTGTGTTAACAACATCAACATACTTTAAATAGCTAATTTCCATCTGCTGATCATGAACAAACTGCATTTAGTTCATTCGTAGACTCTGTTGTTTTTTCTCCAAATGTAAATACACCAACCTAGGCTGCTGGGGGACTTCCCATGATGCACTGAGCGCCTCCCCTGTCCTCATCTGTCTCCATACAGTTAGATGCCACCATTGTATGTCAGTAACTTTGTGTCTGGTCCTCTCTGCAAGTATCTCTGGATCTGGAGCTACACGTTTAGATCTGCTGTTACCGTCCTCACTGACCTGCAAAGAGTTCATGTTCTCTCCCTCCTCCGTACCCTCATCCCAAACAGAGTTTTTTTCTACTTCCTGGCCAATAGAAGTTTCTTTCCTTCACACTGTTACCAAATGGTTGATCTGATCAAACTACAATAAGAGAGAGTCTTAAATAAAAAGTCAAAACAAGATAACTTTATCTGTTTAGAAGTTTGACATTACTGACTCTTCCTGTAACTTTAAGTTTTAAAGAACATTATTCTATGGCTAGAAAATCATGTTAGTCTGAAAATATGTTTTCAAACCATTGGTTTCTCATAAACACCTGTCACTCCATCTTCAAACTGTCCAGCATTTGAATAATTGAAAGGTTGTTTAATAACTTGGGATCAATACACAGGATAGTGTATTTGCTCAATACACAAACTTTAGTGTTAACAGACAGTTTGGAGTTAGTTTTTTTTTCTTTCCAGTGCTTGTTTTATTTACAAAAACACATTAGATAATGACATAAGAAAGTGAAAACAATATAACAACTCAAATCACACATAGAAAATATGAAGTAAAACACATCCAAATCAAAGACACAGCACCCACCACTACATGTTGCCTCCTGAATGTGTTGCTTTTACTGAACTCCAGAGGTTCAACAGGTGTGTGACTGAGCTGAAATCGGTTCCAGGGCAACAAAAATCTGATTATTTTACCCTACGAATAGGCTCTCCTTCCCTCCTGTTACTCTCTGCTCTTCCTGCTTTATCCTGAATTCTAAATAATCCCAGTTATGAAGGATTTTAATATGTGGCTCTGGTCTGATAAGTATTAAACAAATGTTGCATTTCTTTAAAAAAAAGATAAAGAAGCTACATTTCTGGCAATGTCATATGGTGAAATGAGCAGCCTTGGCGGAGGACTATATACCAAATGTCCAGAAGATAAAAGACAAGCTTGTTAAAGAATGTAATCCTATTGGCCAGCAACTTGTATTCGTCAGTGATTTCAGACCTGGCCTAATTATTGAAAAATTATTCAAATGAGCATTTTTTGATCCACCACCTCTCTGGTTAAGATTTCCTCATTCCCATATTCATATTCAGTTTAGGAAACTAGTGATATAGACAGCACACTGGGATCTATCCATCCATTCATCCATTCTCTATACACCGCTTTATCCTCACTAGGGTCGCGGGGGGTGCTGGAGCCTATCCCAGCTGACTCGGGCGAAGGCAGGTCGGACAGGTCACCAGTCTGTCGCAGGGCATGTTTAAGATCAAACAAATTGAAATATTTGATAAAGAAAACCAAAGTAAACACAAAACACAGTTTTTAAATAAGTAATTTCATGTTTTAATAGAACAAATGTGTCCAAACCTACCTGGCCCTGTGTGAAAAATTCTGTAAAGAAGAGTGGACCAAAAAATCTCCACAGAGATGAGAAAGACTCATTGTTAGTTCTAGAAAACGCTTGATTCCAGCTGTTGCTGCTGAGGGCGGCCGAACCAGTTATTAGGTTTAGGGGGCAATTACCTTTCACACAGGAGCAGACAGCTTTAATACCGGTAGTTAAAATCATCATTTAAAAACTGCATTTTGTGATTACTTGGGTTATCTTTGTCTGATATTTACATTTGTTTGATGATCTTAAACACTAAAATGGGGAAAATATTCACAAAAAAATATTTTTTCATATTTCATATCATACCATAGCAATGGTATAACATTAAAACAGTGCAGAATACCAAAGTATTTAAACCATATAATAAATAATTGCTGCCAGAAGGATGCACACATCACTGAACATGTCCTACTAATCTCTGAGTGCTGTGAACTGTTGTATGTTTTGCCTTCAGTTCCAAACACATTCTCTGAGTCAGAAATACTGCACTTCCCCTCCTGTCCAGGGTGACGCTTCTTTGATAACTGACATGTAGATTATGAAGTAAACCTGCTTCAGTGGAGCCAGAAGACCCTCGGTTTCCTACTGAACAAGGCATTTGCCGTGGTTCTTTGGTTGAGCTGGTAGATTCATTTCTCTCTGTACTTCAGCTTCCAGGATGCTCCTCCTCTGCTGCTCTGCTGCCTTCAGCTCCTTTGAAAGTCTTCTTTTCTCTTTCTTGGAAGTCTTTTTGGCCTTTCTGAACATCTTTGCTGTGTAGTGGCCTCCACCATTCTCCAAAATCATTCTGTCAATTTTCTCTAAGAGCTGGCTGGTTTGTTGCTGGTCTGTCACTTCATTGTTGAAGACGTGGTATCTGCCAGAGTAAGCCTGAATGAGCTCTGTGAGTTTTTCATTCTTTGAAATAAAGCTTTCAATCGTGTGTTTCTTCAGTTTGTCTCCATGTGTGAACAACACTAGTGAGTATTTGGCTGCATTCTCACCAAACATATTTTGAATCACCCTAACACTGTCCTCCTCCTCTGGAGTGAACCTACCCAGCCTTAGAACCACCAGGAAGACATGAGGACCAGGAGCAGATAGAGACATGCACGTTTTAATCTTCTTCAGCACTTCTTCTTCAGTGGCATCCGTGTCAAATAGGCCTGGAGTGTCGATGACGGCGACCTTCCGGCCCTCAACTTCTCCCTCAGCTCTTTTGCACTGAACTGTCCAGGAAGATGGAGACAGTTCAGACTGAAATGCTTTTCTTCCCAGGATGGTGTTTCCTGCTGCGCTCTTCCCTCCTCCTGTCTTACCCACCAAAATCATTCGGACTTCGTCGCTCTTCCGAGACCCTGCAAAGATAAAACATAGTAACATCACTGGTTTCAGCTTTTCTTTCTTTCGGTGCTAGCTCCCTATCAAATATTAAACATCAGTGGCAGCTGAGAGGGATACAGGTTTACTAATCAGCATCACACTGCAGGGAGGTTTCATTCTGTTTCTGGAATATCAAACAGCAAACAGTAAAACAGAATTCTGAAAAGGTGTTCTCAATAGCATACCACAACATGGAAGCAATCATCTGTGACAAATCATCTTTATTGTAATATTCTTTATATGTGTGTGTGTGTGTGTGTGTGTGTGTGTGTGTGTGTGTGTGTGTGTGTGTTTGTTTAGTCTTTTTTTTTTACAGAGAACATTTGATTTGACTTGATTTACAGATTTAAAAAAAGCACAACTGAAAGCTAATACAATGAAAGCACAGCAGAGCTAGTCTGTGGACCCTGATACTGCCACTTTAAATAGCAGTGTATTTCCAGTTTTCACTGGTGACTGACCACAGGACCAAGCATGTGGAATTCAGTATGAACACCTGGCACATGAAACAAATTTTAGAGTCCTTTTGTCATGCAGACTGACCAGGCCACCACACATTCTAGGTTGCTCACATCCACATACATGTACACCTTTATGGACAAAAACAACAACAACAACAATAACAACACTAGTTCTTTTGTCCTTCATACAGCTGTTTGGTTCATGATATTAATGTACAGGATCCCCCTACACAGCTTAACAGAATTATTTTAGATGCTACAAACGTATGCTCCATCAGTCATTAGGTAATAGCATTAAATTATGTTCATAATGTAAAGTGAAGATCTTGTTAAAGATGCAGCATTATACAAGTTCATTAGCTGTCTCTGATACAGGTACTAATTACATCATTTAGTGATGAAAAGTGATTATGAAAGTCATCCTTAATGTAAATCACATGTGCAGAGATTTTTTTTCTTAGATGCAGAAGCAGATTATGCTTATCTAGATGACCAGGACTTTTGTGGAAATAAAAAAATGCAAACTTAATTATTGAACTCTCCTGTATCTTTCTTATTGCACATTGCAGCGATCTGAGACTCTCACTACTATAGCGCCAACAGAAGCTCCAACAGCTGCTCCAGCTGCAACTCCAACTGCCAAACCGAGTGGACCTGCTGCAATTCCAAGCACGCCTCCAATGGCAGCACCGCAGGCGGTTGCTATAGCAATTGTTGGTGCTGAGGTGAACTCGTTTGATTTTTCGGCTCGAGATCTAGCTTCATGCTCGTATCTCATATGCACCCACTTCTCCTCCCTGTAGTAGGCCCTTCCTGAATTCATTCCTGCATATTTGGCTCTCAGTTCATCCAGCTCTTTCTGTCTCTGGTTTTCCATCTCCTTTAGAAGTCGCTCTTTCTCCTTCTCTATGGCTGCCTCTGCTTTCATGAACATTGCATTGGTGTAGTAGCTTCCACCGTTAGCCATGGTCATCTTCTCAATTTTGTCCAGGAGCTCACTGGTTTGTTGGGCATCTTTGATTTCATTGTTAACAACGTGATATCTATTGTAACATGTTTTAATGAGAACTTTCAGGTCAGGACTCTCTGAAATAAAGCCCTCAATGGTTTGGTTCTTCAGCTGGTCTCCATGTGTGAACAGCACCATTGTGTATTTGGCTGCATCTTCACCAAAAGTGGTCTGAATCATCTTGACCGTTTCCTTCTCTTCCTGGGTGAACCTGCCCAGTTGAAGAACCACCAGGAAGGCATGAGGACCAGGAGCAGACAGAGAGATACACATCTTGATCCTATTCAACACTTCTTCTTGGGTGAAATTTGTGTCAAACAGCCCCGGAGTGTCGATAACGGCAACTTTTCGACCATCAATGACTCCTTTGGCTTTCTGGCATTCAGCCGTCAGTGAAGATGGAGACAGGTCTGACTCGAAGGCTTCTCTCCCGAGGATGGTGTTTCCTGCTGCGCTCTTCCCCACTCCAGTCTTCCCAACCAGAACAATCCTCCTTTCGTTCACATCTGAGGCGCCTTTGTACCCTGTCAGGAAGAAATACACTGTTCATCATCACAGTGCTGCGTTATCAGATGAGCACACTCCAGATGGAAGAGAAAAAAAGAACTCAGCTGACTACTTATTTTGAAATAAAAGAACAGTCACTTACTAAAAGACAGTATTGTTGATCAGTTCGTGAATTGCTTTGTTCCAACAGTATAGTTGTAAAAAAAAATGCAGTTTCACTTTGTTTAGCACAATGACACTGCATTTTTGCTGTTATCCAACTGGTTTGGAACAACAGACATCCAACAAGTCAGACAACTCAGAGCATCCAGATTCTCTACTGACTGCATTGCATATGCATAAATGAAAGTGATTAAAGACAAAGACATTCTGCTTTAGCAAGTGTTGGCCCTGGTCTTCTGTGTGATTTCCGCTGTGTTTCTTGTGTCCTTGTTGATTTTAGCTCAGTTTTTATGTTTTTATGCTTTATTGCTATTTACACTATTGCATTGTGCTGCTGGAACGTCTTAATTTCCCCTCGGGGATAAAAAAGTTCATCTCATCTCATCTCATCTCATGTCATCTCCATCAGTCAGTCTGTTATTCTTATGCATCTGTCTCAAAATTTCTAAACACAAATTGCACATACAACCATCTTCTTACACTGCTATGTCCATACTGATAAAAAAAAAGTGTAAGTAAGTCCTAAATCTTCTGTTTGAACCATCCTCTGCAAATGTAGCTGTGCTACAAATCTGCAAACGCCTTACATTCTCCAGTCTTACACACTTTGGCTTAAATCATTTTGCAACACGTAATTTATATTAAAATATGTTGAGAACCTTCCAGCACAGGAGACACACAGCAGATAAAAAAACAAACAAACACACAAAACCCCAGCCCGGGTTTAATGGCTTTGACAAGTCAACTGTTTTTCATGCCGTTCTTCCAATTTTCTATTTGTGACAGACAAAGAAAATAAGATAAAGTGCTTACTCCATACTAATGACATTTTTGGACTGAATGCTGTTGTTGCAGTTATTACTGCTGCTTGAACATGAAACCAGTGAGACTGTTTTTGTTGCGCTGTGATTGGTGGAATTACAGATCAGTAGTGGTATAATTAATATACCAATATAATCAATACTAATTATATTATTCTTCAGCAAAAAAAAAGTATAAAATTCTAGACTACACACACACATACACTACCGTTCAAAAGTCTAGGGTCATCCAGACAATTTCATGCTTTCCGTGAAAGTTCTCACTTCTATTCATGTGTTTAATTGAGTATTTCTGATGTTACTTGTTTAAGTGCTTCGATTATATATTTCTGATTTGATTTGCCTTGTTCTGGTTGTACAGAACTTTGCTTCAATCTGTGGTTTTTCAGAGTGCTATATAAATAAAGTTGGATTGGACTGGATATGCTAACATAACTGCACAAGGGTTTTCTAATCATCAGTGAGCTTTTCAACACCATTAGCTATAACAGTGAACAGTGTCTACACTGGATTTACCATTCATTTAATTGTATCTTCATTGGGAAAAAAATGCTTTTCTTTCAATAATAATGTTCGAAACAATAATAAAAAATGTGGGGTTCTTTTTTATATTCTCTGTCTCTCTCTCTCTCTCTCTCTCTCTCTATATATATATATATATATATATATATATATACATACATATATATATATATATATATATGTATGTATATATATATAGATAGATAGATAGATAGATAGATAGATAGATAGACAGAGTACATGTGTCTGTGTGTATAAAGAAATAAGCACATCTCATGTAAATTGTTCGTCTTTCTGATATAACTGACGTTAGAATTGAATCCGTCCAGACTATCAGCTGAATAATGTACTCAGGATTGTATCATTATATGGAAGTGTTTGAACAAGCAAACATTTGATCTTTTGAAATTGAGCCGACAGCAGATCTAGTCCAAAAAAATAAAATACAATCAGTTAACATTGCATAGTCAATTTTACAGGTTAAAGACTTGCAAGTAATGTAAGGCTACCTGCCTGAAAACTAAAATTGAACCAGGAGTAAACTTGCTTAAAGGACAATGATCCTAAGCACAGTAACAAATCCACCAAGAAGTGTCTCAAAAGAATAAATTGAGGGATATGAATTCACTAGTCAAGAAAAAAAACAGACAGTACAAGCAAGAAAACCCTTAAACATCTTAAACAACATTGTCATATTTGACCTTTATCGCTCAACATGGTTTCAGAGAGTATCATATGTTTGTCATGGAAACACCTTTTGCTGTACAATACCTGATAGAAACAGTTACTTAGCTCAGATCTACCACATCTGCAGTCAGCTCAGACCACAGAAATAACCCAAAAAGTCAAACTAAGTGTTAGGAAGGAGGCTGTCTCTTACCTTGATCATTTAGCCCACTCATGTTGAAAAGTCAAAAGCTCAGTGGATCCTTCTGTTGTTGGTCTTGTCATGTGTGATTTACTTCTTCCTGTCACTTTACTTTTCTAACCAACACATGGGCGTTTCCTTTTCTCATTACGACCTGAGAGAGAACAAGTGCAACAAAGAACAAGGAAGGGTTTTTTTCTTCCTCAAGCCACTGAAACACTAGCATTTAGAGTCTGTTATGCAAAGAGACCTGCCTACAAACACCAAGCATGCAGTCACAGAACTGGTATTTCTTCTTCCCAGGAGCAAACAGCATCTGTGTGAAATGCGCCTATCATGAGAGAAGTTGTTCACCTGCCTAAAGTTGTTAACTTTAAGCAGGCATTTTATTCTCATTCCCTGCACTTGGTCCAGTGCCTGATAACTCTCTGTGTGCCCCAGATTACCAGATAGCCGTACCTTATCTCATTCCATCAGTCGCCTGGCTTGTCTCTTTTTAGAACTGCACAACTCAGTGACTGGAAACATTCCTTGCATGTTGATGGTGCAGACAACATGAAGCTCAGGCTGCAGCAGGTGTAGGAGCAGAAATGTCAGCAGAATAATGACATCAGTAAAAATGCCTTTTCGTAAACAGACATGGATGATGATGAGTTTTTATCCCAGCTTTAGACAAAGTCCTAAACAGGTAAAAAAAAACAAAAAAAAAACATAGTCATGCAGACAAACTTGTTTAACCTGCCTGTGTGGCTCTTTGCTTGTTTATCAATGTAAAGTCTTCATCATTATGTTGGATCACATGTTTTCACTCCTAGAAACTGATTGTATTTACTTAACTGACTGCTGCTTCTGTTTGTGCTGAATGTTTGGCGACAGTCAAACTACAAAGATATGGGAGATGTTGGTCTTGCTTAGCCAGTCCATTCTGTAGAACACAGAGGTGTGACTGCACATCCCTATTGTTCAGCTACATGGAAACACGCTAACTTCTTTCTGTTTCTTTAAATCAGAGTTTTTATGGCTGGGGCTAAGTGAATTATGTTGCTTTGGTATTCTGCCAAATAGTGACAGGTGGAATTCTTGTGGTGGAACATTTGCATGCAAGTAGACAAGCACTGTGATCTAAATGGAGACTCCGCTTGGAGTCCACTGAGGGGTTGGTAGTGTAGTGGAAAGTAGTTGTCTCGGGGGCACATCCGAGGCTACAAGTGGGGACGCCAGTCCTTCCCCAGGCCTGCAGAATCTGAGTGCATAAATGGCCACGTTTACATGAGACCTTTAATTCCTCTTTAATTCGGAAGTAAAATCTCCTTGTAAACACTTAATTCCGAATTAAAAAGTTAATTCCGAATAAACTTAATTCTGAAAAAACTACCTGGTTTATTCCGATGTTAATTCCGAATAAACCAATTCCTGTGTACTTTCTATTCATGTATACGGTTAATTCCACTTTTGTTAATTCCGGTCACGTAGCGATGACGTAGCGACCTTACTCTCCAGTATTCTATCTCTCTTCTCTTTGCCAAGTGATGCAACAGAAGTAGTACGCCATTGTCAAGTTGATTTTCAAAACGACAATAAAAAGCAAAGCAAGAAGCATGCTTATTAGTTGTTCTTCCATGTTCCAGGCAAATAGAGTTTGTTTTCTTCCGGTAAACACGAATACGTAAAGTCCACTCTCTGTCCAATCAGAATCCTCTCCAATGTCCAAGCATTAAAGTGGAATTGAGGAAGAGGTGGGTCCAGTGCGGTCCATGTAAACCTTAATTTGGAATCAATATTTCCATGTAAATGCGAAGCACAAAACTTTAATTCTGAATGAGTTTTTTCCGAATTAAAAATTTCATGTAAACATGGCCGAAATCTACCACAAGTACAACCTGGTCTCACAAGGATTCGTGAAACTGTCACGTAAATTAATCTATGGTTACGTGCGCACCAACACGATTTCTCATGTTTTACGTGTTGCTCACAACGAAATTCAAACCAATGTATTTCAAGCGGAGGACTTTTCATGCCACTCAGAACGTATTTCAAACGAATATTTTAAATGTAAAAGCGTCGCGAATCCAACGCTATATTTTGCATTACATCGTCCCATATATATAATGTGATTTTTGCTGCAGGATTTGGGTATTTGAGATTAAAAAACGTTAGTGTTTGTTTGTTTGCAAACGGGTTTGATTTTGTTTTCATATCTGAATCTTAATCACACCTGAATAGAACGTTTAATTAATCAAATATTCCTCGTGTGTCATGTTTCTCCTCGGTCAGATTTAAGCGAGTTACGTAGGGCATTTTGAATCGCTATATTATATTTTTAATGTAAAAGCATTGCGAATCCAACGCTATATTTTGCATTCGCAGGGGCCGGCAATTAGATGTGGCTTCGGGCCAAAATTTGTGTAAACATTATTGGGCTGTTTGACCGACGGGCCGGTGCGCTGGTATTTATTAACTAATTTTGAAGAATGGGTAACCAATGCCTGTATAGCTCAGCATGTTAAGCAGGTGACTCATGTACAAGAGCTGGTCTCGGACGTAGGTTCGATTCCGGTCTGCTTTATTATAATATTTTGGAAGTTTTTCATACACAAATGCAGATTTCTAAACGGACTGCTGTAAAACTTTTTAACATGATTGAAGATATCAAACTCATGGACAACTCCTAACCCATTGGACATTCATGCGGACAGACTCCTGTTTCAATTTAAAAAAAACAAAACAAAACAAAAACAAAACAAAACGTGCGGCACTTCGGCACCTTTCTTCTTCGGTGGTGTCTGTGTAAAACAATGTCCAACATGCAAACAGCACACCTAGCGCCATGAAGCACAAAATGCAGGTGTAAATCAATGGGGTGCTGAACATAGTAATATTCATAGCGGAAATAATAGATAATTAAAGCTGCAAGCAGCGATGGACGGGTCCTCGCATCCACGCTGGTCGGCGAATCCATGCACGTCCACCAGGTGGCGCTGTGACTGAGAGTGTATGTCGGCCTCTGAATCGCATCTGGACCAGAGTCCAATCATACATGTAAAATTTCAGCCAGACTGTAGCATGTTCAGAGCAGTTATAGAGCATTTCCTGTCTATCCACCAGGTGGCGCTGTAACTCAGAGTGTATTTCAAACAGTGGATGTGATGAGGGCTGGACTCTGATCACTCATGAAAAGTTTCAGGCTGATTTGATCATGTAGAGGCCAGTTATACAGCATTTATTGTCCCTCCAACAGGTGGCGCTGCGACTGAGAGTGTCTGTTGGCCTGTAGATGTGATCAGGATTGGATTGTGATCACACATGGAAAGTTTGAGGCAGATTGGAGCATGCAGAGGAGAGTTATACAGCAGTTGATGTTTCATGGCGAAGCATCAAAACGCTGATGGTCGCCATGGCCACGCCATTTGGCTTCTGGTTAAACTTTTGATAACTTTTCCAAACCAAGTCCTGCTGTGTGGACTGACAAAATTTCAGGTCTCCTGGAATTATCCCCTAGGAGGTATTAACTCTCAAAAATGAGAAAAATCATCAAAAATCTCACAATTAATCCAAGATGGCCGACTTCCTGTTGGGTTTAGGACATGGCTCCAAGAGGCTTTTTTGTGCGTCCTGATGTGCTCTATATGCCTCCCAAATTTCATGGATGTAGGTGAAATGTGCTGGGGGGGCTGTTTGTTAAAAATACTGTAGGGGGCGCTATAGCATGTGCAGTGCCGAGATGCATACGGTGTCGTTCCTTGGGTCGATGGTGATGTGTGTGGTAATTTTAGTGAGCATTGGAGTATTTCTAACCTGTCAAATAGCACTTTGTTTTGCATGGCGATATTTGGTTGCTACGGCAACAGCGTTGCATGAAATGTCACACCCTTCACAGTGTGTGATTGTCAAGAGGTGAAGACTCGACTGACCAATTTCCAGCATGATATCACCAAGTTTGGGGCCATTGTACCTGAAAATATAAGGCCTTAAACTTACTATTACCAACAGGTGGCGCTATGACTTTTTCAAAATTTATGGGTGTGGATGTGTTCAGACTGGACCTGGTATCCAGCATGTGAAGTCTGAGGCAGATAGGATGTTGTTCAGCTGAGATATGAATCGTTACATTTTCATGGCGAAACATTGAAATTGGTTTGGCCGCCACAGACACGCCCTTTGATGACAAGTCACCATTTTCACTGGGATGCATCATCAATGTGTTTAGGCTGTTGTCACTGCATTTGAAGTGAATATGATCAACCGGGTAACAATAGGGCATGAAAGTGTAAAAGATGTCTATTTCCTGAAACCACAAGGTGGCGCTATGACTGTCAATGAATATCCCTATGTGGATGACATCAGGACAGGACTGTCATCATACATGTAAAGTTTCAGGCAGATTGGAGCATGTTGAGAAGAATTAGACACCAATTCCTGTTTCATGGCGAAGGATCAGTTGTTTGAGGCTCCGCCATGGCCACACCTTTTGGCTTCTGGTTGAGTTTTTGATAACTTTTCATCAGAAAGGTCTGGTGCATGTACTGGCCAAATTTCAGTTCTCTCAGACTTATCCACTAGGAGCTATAAATTTTGACAAATGTACAGCAAATTCAAGATGGCCGACTTCCTGTTGGGTTTAGGGTGTGGCTGTGATTGACTTTTTGGTGTGTCCTGATGTGGTGCATATGCCCACCAAATATTGTAGCTGTAAATAAAACATTGTGGAAGTTGGCCTAATGACCACTTTTTCAATTTTGCAGGTGGCGCTATAGAGCCATTATTCCACACATATGCGCAACTCCCATAAAATATCAAATTTTTTGCCAGTCCTGATGTGCACGCCAAATTTCACGCGTTTTGGAATATGATAAGGCCACCAAAAAGGCAATTCATTTCCCGAGGAGCGATTAAGTTTGAAAAATTTACAGCAAATTGAAGATGGCCGACTTCCTGTTGGGTTTAGGGCGTGGCTGTAATTGACTTTTTGGTGTGTCCGGATGTTCTGCATATGCCCACCAAATATTGTAGCTGTACATGAAACATTGTGGCAGTTGGCCTAATGACCACTTTTTCAATTTTGCAGGTGGCGCTATAGAGCCATTTTTTCACACATATGCGCAACTCCCATAAAATATCAAATTTTTCGCCAGTCCTGATGTGCACGCCAAATTTCACGCGTTTTGGTTCATGATAAGGCCGCCAAAAAGGCAAGTCATTTCCCGAGGAGCGATTACGTTTGAAAAATTTACAGCAAATTGAAGATGGCCGACTTCCTGTTGGGTTTAGGGCGTGGCTGTAATTGACTTTTTGGTGTGTCCAGATGTTCTGCATATGCCCACCAAATATTGTAGCTGTACATGAAACATTGTGGCAGTTGGCCTAATGACTACTTTTTCAAGTTTGCAGGTGGCGCTATAGAGCCATTTTGCCACGCACATGCGCAACTCCCATAAAATATCAAATTTTTCGCCAGTCCTGATGTGCATGCCAAATTTCACGCGTTTTGGAGTATGATAAGGCCGCCAAAAAGCCAATTTACTTTACGGGAGAAAAAAATAAATAAATAAATAAATAATAA